>NW_028145204.1:2994572-3362631 GCF_050947405.1 Trichoderma evansii
TAACACAGTCACATAGAGCGCTAACCTGGGGGAGAACGCCAAGTGCGCCATTTCCACAGTTTCCAAGAACGCAGTTGATAGCTGCAGCCTGAATAACATTATTTTGGCTGCATTGGCACTGGTAATCAGAGAGAGCACAGCTGGCTTGAGTTACAGCAGCAGACTCAATGCATGGCTTTGCACAAGCAGATACAGCATCAGCACTAGCCTGGCAGGGAGAGGACGCATCACAGCCACCAGTTGAGGTCGGGGGCGGTGTTGTAGTTGGCGGCGCCGTAGTTGGTGGAGCCGTAGTGGTGGGGGCAGTTGTGGGCGTCACGTCTGTCGTGCAGGGAGTAGAAGAAGACGGCGGCTGAGTTGTAGTGATGAATGTTGAGCTTGTAGAGCAAGGCGTGGTAGGGTGAGCAGTAACGCAAGAGCATAACGCAGAGACTTCATTCAAAACTTCCAGCCTGTAGTGCCACAGTTGTTAGCCCTCCTTATCTGGACATATATAGAGATTATATATGGGTTATACGTACGCTCCTTGACCGCAGGCATCAAAAACACATTGGACAGCTGCAATCTGGATGACATTTGTATTGTCACACTGGCATTGAAAGTCTGATGTAGCACAAGCTGCTTGAGTGACAGCAGCAGACTTAATGCAATCCGTAGCACAAGCCTCAACTGCATCAACGCTGGCCTGGCAAGGAGAAGTGGTATCACAACTCCAGCCGGCAACGACTCGGGCGAGGGCTACAAAGCCCACGGCACCGACGTTTTGTCTCATTGTCGGATGCTGAGTATTGGGTATAAGAGAAGAAGACCAATTGGATCCCAGCAAGCTTCAAGACGAACCCAAGAGAAATCCGGGGTATCAGGCTCAGTGAGTGAACCCAAGACTAGCCTGGAAGCACTTGGGAAGGCGACCAGCCGGCGTGGGGAGAAGAGATGGCGAGGAGATAGATATATATGTGCGGGCTCAGCATCGAGATCCAGAGCGACACTTGCCCCAGATGCATAATGCCCATGGTTACTTGCTATCCCGCTGGCACGATGCGAATTCCGTCATCGTCCCGCTGAGAGATGCAGGCCAGAAGAGCCCAATGCCACTCTCCAACGAGGTATTCGCTGTAAAATCTCATGACCTGAGCAAACCAACATTAGCAGCCTCGTATTTAATTTTAAAAATCCTGCGGTTGGTACAGCTTTTCTGCATGATGGCCAGCTAAAGGTAACGAAGGATGGGCTGCGCGCGCGCATTATTGGTCCACCTCGGACGGCGATGGTCCGAATGTAGCATCGAGCAGGACGGTGAGGTGGAGCTCAGTCGATGGAAGGGGTGGTCGCCGAAGAGTGAATCCTTGCCATCCACACTTTGTTATGACGCCTCGACTGTCCTTGGGGTTTCTTGGCCTTCGTACTCAGCTACGATCCAGCATGATAATGCGGGGAGCGAGCCAACCGATGGCCCGAGAAGATAGTACAAAGACGTCAATGAGCATCAATTGGGCTGACACTTGCACCAAAGTATGACCAAATATCTCGTATACGAATGCAGCTTCAAGCTTGATTTTAGAGAGGACTAGCAAGTTAGAACCCGCATGAAAGGAGCTTCTGTAGCTGCCCCGGATTTTTGTCCTTGCTTGGAGGAGAAGCATAATACAGTAGACTGGCTTAGTTCTCACCACGCTTCGGAAAAAATGTCTTTGCATACCCACTTGTCTCCGGAGTCCATTTGAGCGGATATTGTTCCCAATTTGCACTCGGCTGGCCCATGCTTGGCTGGCAATAATCACCGCGAATATGGCCATGTAGGATGACTCCGCATTGGCATAGCGTCCTCGAAAACCCTAGTTGGATCGCTTGCCATTGTCTCCAAAGAGATGAGACTCCGTAGACGCTGTTCATGTATGTAACATGGGCTGATCATCGATGAACAGGATATATACCTAATTCCCATTATGGAGAGATCAGCATACATGGAAGCTCGGATACTGCCGAGAGACCAAACGAAGCACCTTCTCTTTGAGAAACAGCCTTGAATAAGCTCTTCATCTGGTAGCAACCAACATCAACGTATCTAAGGGGAGGGGCGCTTCCTGATGTGGCTGCGGGAATCATATGCCAGATCGAATCATCCAAGACTTTATCGACTGAGCCTCGGCCGGTAAGCTCGCTGCCAGGAACAGAGGAGCTATTGGGCAGCTAGCATCGTCAAAGCCCGCAAGCCTCTCCAATTCTGACCAAGTTGGTTGGATGCCCAGCCGCAGATTCACTGGCTGCGAGTAACGAGCAGAACCCTGACAATGGCATAGAGCTAGGCCTGCAAGAGGAAGGCCAGTGGTGCGTTTGACAGGACGTTACATCCGAAACATGGATTTGGCTAGCCTCATGAACCAACATGGAAGGGTCGCGCGGGGAATCCATGCTCGTCGATTTAGCCCGACGAATCACTCCCACCCACACCAGAGCTGTGAGTAATAGGATCCAGCCGTTGAAAGGGGAACAGGCCGAGCTGCATGTGATGATGAGACTGCAATTTGACAAAGTAAGCCAATGATGCTATGAAGCTGTTAGCCCAAGGCCATCTTGTGCGGGTGCCTAGAACAGGCACGAGCTCACGTTCTGTAGCGCCGTTCGTAGCGCGTCCCGCGTAAGCAATATCTGGGCATCGTCGGGCGAAAGAAGGAATGTGTGACCAGTAATTGCAGGCCCCCTGGCACCAGAAAGGGGCCAGATTTGGTTCTTGTTGGTGTAATGGGTTCCAAGATGAGTTTGGTCGACGTCCTTTTGTCGCGCATGGCCTGATTATCATTGATCCGGAGTATGTCTAGAGGTACTTTTAGGTATACCTCCAAAACTAAGAAGGCGATAATACAACAGTTTCGTGTCAGTTTTTGGGACAAAAGAAAATGTCTGCTTTATTGATGGCAGTCGTTGTGGATGAGGAAAAATATGTAGTTCAGATCGGAGATATTTCTTCTTGGCGATTTGAGCAATGCAAGCAACATTTTTTGCCAAGCTGGCGGAGGCTTCCAGAATACGAGCTCCATATCCATCCTCTGTGTGGCTGACTTGACTAATAGCGCTCGCTTCTTCGATGTCTTAGCTGAGCTGGCAGCTCACTCCGAAGAAAGCATAAATAAATTTGAGTATAAACATGTAAGTAAAGCACAACGTTTATTTTATCTCAACCCAAGCGCATGGCAACGTCCGTGCTCGATGCACTATTGTCGATCTCCCGCGGCCTCAGCCACGCTCGTGGCATCTCCACTCCTTGTCACACTGGTTATCTCATGATATGTGCATGACTCGGTGCCCAAGTGGGATCTAACAGCAGCATCTATTTATTATTCAGTGCTAGACAGACTAGAAACTAGGTTACAACAGGAGATGTATCTAATTCTAGAATCCAGGTAGCCGTAAAGGGCTGGTTATTGTGGCTTTAGAATATTCACTGTAATGTCACTTGTCGAGTTGATTCCTAAACTGCCGCTAGAGAACAAGATGTAATTGAACACGGGTAGAGAAAAGAAACAAGTAGCTAATTTCAATAATTTTCTCTATCAAAATGCATTTCCCTAACGATTGTATATAGAAAAGGGCTGCCATAAATGAAAAAATTTGTAAATTGCCATCACTCGGATCATATTGGCTTGACCACAATGATTGTCAATACGTAGTCTCATATGTTACTCGTACCGTGCAACACAATTGGAAACCTAGAAGCCATTTGCATAGCCCACAGCGTCTGTTACACTTTTTGAAAGACTTGGTCTACCATTTCTTTTGTCCAGGCAGAATGAAGTGAATGCGTTTCCGGATGCACTTCAATGCTACAGGGTAGCTAAAGATGTCGAATTGAAGGAGCTGAGAGATCCTTTCGATATAACTACCGACCCAATTTATTGCCGTACATGCATAATCGGCCAAAGCTAAATGTATATAGCTTGATCAAATCTTTCTACCTAATTTAGAGGCAGTACACGCCGCATTGGCCCCACAGGATATTGATCTCACATTTACATGAAAAGACGACACCAGCATAGCCAGAGTACTCAATTGCCCCGCATGGCGTCATAACCGGCTTATATATCACTACCGACACGAATTACTAAGAGCTGTTCCGGCACAAAGCCGACAAAAGCTATATCAAGGAATCTGAACTCGTCAACAGAAGAATTGTTGAGTTGGTATCACATCGACCATCTTGAACTACACCCCCAACATGTCTGAGCAGCAGAATGCCCCGCAGCCTACGTTGGATCATATCGTGATCCTCGTCTCAGCCAGCGACCTACTAGAACTTCCTGAGCGCCTCAAAGACTCATTCGTTGTTAGCCCTGGAGGAACCCATGCAGGCGGCGACACATTTAACAAGCTGATTCTCTTTGAAGACGGCGTCTACATTGAGCTCATCGCATTCGTTGAGGGCGTAAGCCCCGAAGTACGGGCAAAGCACCGATGGGGAAACCAACTGGAGAACACCATTGTTGACTGGGCATACACTCTGCCCCACGAGAGCGATTTTGGAGCCGTTCAGCAGAGAGTGAAGGATGCAAACGCCGGGCTGACGTACAACGACCCGGTGCCAGGAGGCAGGACGAGGCCAGACGGTGTTGTTCTGAAGTGGGCCCTTGGTGTTGCTCAAGATGCAGATGGCAATGGAGTAGAACCAGGTCATTTGCCCTTCTGGTGCTTGGATAGAACGCCCCGAAGCAACAGAGTGCCATATGAGGAGGACAAGGCTCAGACGCAACATCCCTCGGGAGCTCACGGCATTTCTCGACTGCGCCTCAATGTGCCTGCAGAGCAGCTATCACAGCTACAGAGCGTTTATGATGCTATCCACAATGTCGACAATACAGCGTCAAGCGAAAAGGAGTGGCGATTTAACACTCCAAATGGCTCAGCACAAGCACGGCATACACTGGGAGTGGCCTCAGAAAGCGGGACAAAGATCAAGCTAGCTTTCAAGGGGAGCGTTGGAAGCCCATCATTCCTTGAGTTGCTGCCGAACATTGTGGTCAAATTTGAGGAATAAAATGTGGCAATTGAGCTTGTTATTTCTTTTCAGAATGTTTGAATAGTACTGGAATAGAATATATGTATAATGACCACCTTTCGCCCAGGTATAGAAGGATTCATGCGAAAGCTACTATAGGGCTGAAATCCTAGTTAATGGGAGTTTTCCAATTTGGATTTGCATAGAAAAAGCTATAATTTATTAAATTGTATATCAGTATTCGCTCCATTCACTCCCATATGGTAGCTGACAACTTTACGGCGGAAGTGGTGACGACGAATGCCATCAAACGCACTGTGTGAAATAATTACATACGCAGTACAGGCTATCGGCGATTTACGCATGCGGAGTAAATAGCAGGTACTTGCTACGCCACTATTTCGCAGAGAGGAACACATGTAACTCGTACTGTAAACTTCCAACGCGACGCGACAGAGCTGCCATCAACAATCGTTACTGCATCGCAGCTTTGTTACGGCTACGCCACCGCATTCTATACGATTTTTGGCCCTTGAATAGCTCAGGCCTGCATTCTTGAAGCTGGATCCAATTTCCTGAGCTTTAATTCGAGCTCTGGCACCGCCACGCCTCCGTCGAAAATGCCGTCCGAAGAGATCGACAAAGTCCCCGAGGACATTCCCAGCACTCAAGGCGACGTTGAGATGGAAGAAACAGACAACCCCGTCCAGACCGTAGAGCCGGAAAATCCAGAAGAGAGTAGCGAACGTGCTCCCTCAGCTCAGATGAACGCACCAGAGGACGCCGACGCAGAGGCAGACCCAGTAGTCGAGGAGGAAGAGCGCAAGACCTTTGCGAACCACCTGAAGAGCCCAATCGTCACCCTCATAGTCGGCAAAGACGAACCTGCCGTCCTCCAAGCACACCAAGCTTTCCTCGTGCGAAGCCCATATTTTGAAGATATTTGTGAAACCTTTGCCGATGATGGCAGCGTAAGGCTTTCCCTTTCTACGATGCGCCGTCTTGGGAACCATGCTAAAAGAAACCCACCTCCAGCCTCGCGAAATCGAGCTCCCAGACGAAGACATTGGCGCCGTCGGCTGCTTCCTCGAATTTTTGTATACAGACGAATATTTCCCCCGCAAGCTACCAGGCCAGCGAAGCCTCGAAACCGATCCCACTGTCCCAGCCGTCGATGATTCCGGCATTCAGCTTCTCAAACACGCCAGAATATATACCCTGGCTCAGAAGTGGGGTGTCGCCGCTCTGCAGACGCTCTCTTCATCCAAAATCTACTGTATTAATTCTACGGTTAAAGGCGAGATCGAGTATGCGCGCTACATATATGCCCACACTGCAGCCGACGATACGACTATTCGTGCACCCGTGGCCAACTTCTGGGCTACAAGATCGCATACATTGCGGTCCGAAGCGGAAGAGGAATTCAAGTCGCTTTGTCTGGAGTTCCCACAGTTTGGTTTCGACATCTTGAGTAAGTCCTCGATGCCGACGCATGGACATTATGAGAAAGTAAAAAAAGCTAACATTGTGCAGCGCGTGTGCTGGATGACAAGCTCAAGAGAGAGCGCAACGACAAGTTGCACCCTTCCAGCGGCGGCGTTCGCAAACGTGCTCGCCATGCCAGTGGTGGTGTGTGATAACGTCAAAAGAAATCATATTTCTCCATGTACAGCCTTTCAATTTTTTTTTCGGGCTTGGGTTTTGGCATGCAATGCATATACATGTTTTATCTATTGCTGTGATTAGACTATACTTGCTAGCCTGGCGCAATTGGTGTTCTCTGGGAAGGATTTGGATTTGAGCGTGCATATATGGCAGTGGAGAGATATGGCGAATGTTGCTTGGTTTCGATACTGAAGCTTACAGGCTGGCTTGGTAGTTGTGGTATTTGGCCTGGGGAGGCCTTTCTGAGCATTCTCAGCCGACATTCGATGGCCCTCGCTGTGTCTATTTGTTGAAATTTCTCTCACCAAATAGCATATGGAAAGGTTCAAGTCGAACTTTGGTGGGGGTTCCCATAATGATGGCTAAGAAGCTCGACTTGCCGCGAGTACCGCGAGTACTTGTAAGCTTCCCTTCCATTAGTGCTCTGCTCTAAGACATCTTAGGCTCAGGTTGACTGCATGTAAAACCGCGGTTGGTTGAAGTTCATGCACGCTAGTGGGACGCTCTTGTTAATTCGAACACGATGAAGAATGCGGAGAAGATGCTCTAGATGTATGTACCGCCGATCAACTACTGAGCTGCCAATTTGATAGGCGGGCCTTGCAAACGGACGAGACTACTTTGCACACTAGGAATACTGACACTTTGGAGGGTTGCTAAAACTGACTGCCGTATATGTTTTTTTTTTTTTTTTTCAACATATTGCAGCATAACGTGAAGCTCTAAAGGGGAGCTGGCTACCACAAGTGATTGGTAGTACATGCAGTCATGTAAGTCGTTTGGGTGCCTGACATGAATTCGTGGCCAAGTATGGTGCTCGCACTGCTTGCAGATTTGGTATATTCCCCCTACCTAATCAGGCAGTTTATAAAACATTCCCAGCGGATCAAGCAGCGGACCAAGAAGCGGACCAAGGGAATGATTGTTTGCCAAGCCACCCACCACCACTGCCTACGCAACAGACAGGCCGAGAGAAGTGGGTTTGAGAACGAGCACTGCCACATACACTCGGCAAACCAAAACCATTCGGCCAAACCCGCCGAATCCAAGGAGGTGAACTGATTTGCACTGAACAAACATCGTGCCTGGATCAGCCTTGATTGTTCTCTTCTTTGTGCTGACTGTACTGCAGACCCAGGGGGCACCCTTTGTTGCTCTAGGTCTAAACGCCGCATGCCTTAGTATCTGCTATGTGGAGTCTTGCAGCAAAGGGTCCTACTCCATTTAGTTTCCGCTGGTACCTTACCTACACATGTTACCCCTCTTTTTCTTTCACCGACAGCGAGAAACTGCTGCCGCTTTGTACCCATTTGACCTTGATTGGTCACCGCAGCCACCGAGTCGTGCATGCGGAATTCTAATGTCAAAAAAGAATGGACCATTCACTGCGTTCGTAGATATTGGCATATGCGTCGCGGCCTGATTAACTGCTTTCTGGAACTTAAGAAGCCCGATTGGTGGCTATGGGTACATGTAACAATGTTCGGCATGACGGCCCTTTCGTCTATACCGGCATTGAGCATCAGTTTCTAGTTCCAACGACCCCTGCTGCCGATAGAATGTTCCACTAAAGGAGTTTTAGACCGATTTTATACTGCAAGTAGCAAAAGGGTCTTTGATAGGTGGCTGCCATGTGGTAAGTTGTGACATTGCAGCAACGCAAGGCTCGAATCGGCTATAGGTAGGGATAAATGGTAGACGCTCCAATGATCTGCTTACTGTCTGTCAACCAAGCCTAAATGCTTGTCGATCGATGCGATGACGCTTGATCCAATCATACATAAGCCATTCATTTGTCATCTTGCTCAAAACATTTGCATCGCCATCTGGAATTCTTCGGTTCACCGCTATTATGTCAATACTCGGCGCTTTAGTATAATTGGGGCAAAGTACGGAGTAGGGGGGTGTCCACTAGCTATATCGTGAACCGCCGAATAATAAACGGACACGAATTTATTTTCTGTGGTCTTTTCAATGCCAAAATAACTCATCTCGTATATTTATGGAACATCTAGAATAAATTTTTACTTGTTCCATTTCGGCTCGCAGGATACTATATTTACGCTGCATCCGCGCTCGCGAACCCCCCTTAAAGCCCTTCTATATCCGAGCTAGATTGTCGCCTCTTCCCCTTTATGGACGACGCTCTGGTACCGACTCCCGATTCTCATCACCATGGCCGAATTCGATGAAATCAAGGACCGAGATCCTTATACGTTTATTCCGGCTGATGAATTCTTCAATCACATCGACAACGACTTGTTTGATTCATGTATTAGACAGCCCGAGAGAGCTTCATTTGATGAAGCTGACCAGCCAAAAATACAGATCAACGGCAAAGCGAGAAATGTGTTTCAGTATGGCAAAATTTTTCGGCTACACGAATCACTGGAAGATGAGCCCGATGAAGAATCGTTACTATTGATAGAATTTATACGACCTCAAGTTTGGAGAATTCGCTTCAATCCTGCCACCGCAAATAAATGTTCCTTTAAAGATGAGAACAGGTAAGGCAACATTCGAGCGATTTCATAATAAGACTTCATTGACTCAATCTCCCACCACCAATAGCCGTGCTATTGCATGCCCTAGCATGTCTGAACTTATTACGAAATTGGATGATTTTGAAGGCCTTGACTGGAGGGTTGAGCTGATATCCAATGTTCCGTCATATTACATCCTACAATCTGTAAAGGCCGGTGCCAAGAAACCAGAGGTACAGCTTTGGATTCAGAAAAACCCCTTTCAAATCACTGCTATCAGGCCTGTAAAAAATAGCCGCATCGTCGAAAAGTTTTCCATGACTAGCACCATTGACGAGTCTCTTGGGCCGCAGCTGGACCTTCAACCAATTCAAGGAGTTGAAAAGGCTGTCATCTGGAAGACCAAGCCAAAGCCGATCAAGTATGTATCTCGTGGTAGTTCTACGATCTTATCTGTAGAAACACCTGCTACAGCGCATTACATGGGATTTGGTGAACAAGGAGGACGAAACTTGTTCAAATCAAACACATACATGAATTATTTCAGTGAGTTAGTAGAGCAAAGCTATAATGACACTATGCTGATGATTTCCCGCAAGATTTTGACAATATGAAATATCAAAACGTTTACGGCAATGGTCCATTAGATGAACGTGAGCCGCTCTACCATACAGAACCTTTCTGGATGGAAGTTGCTAGCCACATTGGATTCCAGTCTGTTCTTGCGACGATGATTGACAATTACTCTCATACATGCCTTGACGTACGGAAAACGCATCAAAGAACCATTCGTATTGCCACGAGGTTTAACGAGTTTAACTGCATGATTGTAGCCGCAGATAAAGTATCTGAGCTTCTCAATGTATACACATCAATCGTTGGTAAACCTAGCCTCAAACCGAGATACGTTCTTGGGTACCACCAAGGATGCTATGGATATGACACGAAGGAGGCGGTTCTGCAATGCGCTCAGAACTACCGCGATGCTCAATTCCCGCTTGATGCAATCCACATCGATGTGGATATTCAGAGAGAGTATAAGACTTTTACTATTGACGACCGGCCTGGGCATTTCCCCGAACCTAAGGAAATGTTTGATACACTTAGGAAGCAAGGTGTAAAATGCTGTACAAATATCACGCCTCACATTAATTCTGCCGAAGACCCCGAGTATACGACCCTCAATGAGCTCGTGGACAATAATTACTACATTGAAGATAGGAGAGACCTTGCGAGGTCAGATATACGCCCGTGGCAAGATAGATATCACTACTGGGATTATGGTAGACGCGTTGTGACAAATCCATCCGAAACAAGGCCCGACTACAGAATACCGGATAAGACCGATTTATCTGTGACTTATAACGCTGGAAAGCCATTCCATGGCGGAGTCTATTACGGATGGGGCAACGGTGCTCCTGGATATTACCCTAATCTTAACAACCAAGAAGTCAGAGAATGGTGGGGGAAGCAGTTCAAATATCTCTTTGAGTGCGGTGTCGAATTCATCTGGCAGGATATGACGTCTCCTTGCATTGCCCCTGAGTATGGAGACATGAAATCGTAAGTAAAAGGGACCACATTCTACTTCACTACTACCGCTAACCCAGTTCAGATTCCCCTTTAGATTACTTCTGGATAGTGACACTCGGCTCAACGAGCCATATGAAGAAGTTGCACTAAAAAGAAAAGCGATTGAGATATGGGCACTTTACAGCTATAACTTATACGAGGCTACCTTTAATGGTCTGCAGAATCTCCATCTCAATGACACATTGGCAAAACCCAACCAAGAATTGACACAGGGCAATGAATTATCATGGAGGAAAGGACGACGCAATTTCATCATTGGAAGAGGTAGTTACATCGGAAGCCATAAATTCGCAGGCCTTTGGACTGGAGATAATGCTTCCACTTGGGACTTCCTTTCGACCTCGGTTGTACAAGTCTTGGGTCTTGGACTATCTGGTAATGCAATTTCAGGACAAGATGTCGGAGGCTTTGAATTCATCGAGCCAGATCATAACTGGGCTAGCCCTGAGCTTCTAATCCGCTGGTACGGAGCGTACTCTTTATTGCCCTGGTTTCGGTAAGTTAGGATCTTGATATCTGATCCTTCATAGAGCAACATTAACTGAGTCTGTCCCGTCTAGTAATCATTATACAAAATATCGGAACTTTCTTGATGGCCCCCACAAGGGCGAAATGAGGAAAGATGGAAAGCAGTTCCAAGAGCCGTATGCCTACGACCAACACTACCGAGACAACATGCATCACTTCCACGATCCGAGAGAAGCTTTCCTCTTCCGTGCCGTGCTCCCAGTGTGCAGATATTACGTCCGGCTTCGTTACAGTCTTATGCAACTGTTATATGATGCCATGTTTGAAAATGCTATTACAGGGATGCCAGTCGCGAGATCTATGGTATGATATACTGACGGCGTGACATTGTACTCGACTAACATATCTATTAACTAGATTATAACCGATGACCAAGATGCAACATTATTCTTTGAGGTGAGTTGCCTTTGCTAGGGATTTATGACCAAGCTAATGAAATTATGTAGAATAAATGGTTCGCGAATGACCAGTACCTGGTTGGAAATGATATCCTCGTGGCACCGCCTCTACGCGCCGAGGCGTTCTTTGACCGCCATGAAGTTTATCTACCATATCCTGACGAATGGTTTCCCATAAATCTTTATCCCGATGAGCCTTTGGGTACAGCTTTAAACCCAGCTATTGATGGCGGAAGTCGTATTTTCTGCAAATGCAATATTAGCCTCGAAGACGACCATATTCCCAGAATTACTCCTATGTACATTCGCGAAGGTCAGTTTTCCGCTGTTTGTGGCATGGCGAGCTATACTAACTACGACTAGGCGCTATCATTCCCAAGATAGAGACAAGGATGAGCACACCCGACTGGTACCCGAATGGTTATCCGCATGAGGGAATAGAGATGAAGGCACCGGAGGCCAACCCAATCACTTTCCACGTTTATCCTGGAAAAGACAATGTGAGAATTAGCAATTTCAAGAATGAAAGAATATGTACTAACACATCATAGACCTATACGATGTACATTGATGATGGCATATCAACGGACAGCGAGCCGCTGTCCAAAATCCCAAATTTAACAGACGACCCAAAACCTGATGCGGATAAGTATTGCGAAGTACGCATCAAGCAGGTAAGTAGATATGGCTACCTCCACGGTGAGAATATTCTCACGTATTAACCCCGACTAGGTTACCATGATTAATAAAGAAGAGAAGTGCACGCGAGTGCTCACAATCGAGGCCATTCGAAATGGCTACGAGAAATACGAACAAATTGTTGGCGGTGAATACAAGGTGGTTTTTTGGCATAAAGAGTCAGCGTTTAGTAATGATATTGTTGTTGGTGGCTCGCTTGGGCCCATGTCTGTTCAGCATTTGGAGCGAATTAGAGCAACGGTTGTGAAATTTGCAACTGATATTGTTCATACAAAGGGTGGAATCACGATCACGCTTACTTACGATAATTAGCATTATATATATTTTAGCGGCATTATAATAGATAATAAATTGAGCATCAGCGGAGTAAATAGAACAACGAACAGAATTGGCCAGCAGTTGTTGAGGCCTCCAATTCAAGCTATCTTTTTTGCAAAACCTCACCCTACTGAAATAATGTTTAATTTCGGCTATAATAAGATAAACCATGTTTAGGCCTAGCCATGCGCTATATAGATAAAATATACTTATGAAACTCATCTACTCTTTCTGATTATATAAAGCCGATTGGGGTTTATTACCTTGGTAGCCCCAACAGCTCCCTGATATCGACTGGGATACAGAGCACAGAGGCTGAGATACCGACAGCGTTCTGCGACCAATCTCCTCAAGCTCAGCTTTTCCCTGTAAAATCGGCCGCTATCGAGTACAAATGTTGAGAGGTTCCATTTTTGGGAATGTAGTGGCTATAACACGGAAGAAGGACATGCTTTAGAGAAGGCACGCAGAATTTCTGCAGCTCAGATGTCATGCAGCGTCTATTAAGCACGATATTTTTCTTCCTGTTGCCTAAAGATCTAGTCGTGCATGATTGTAGATCCTCACCACTGTTGTAGACTCTGCTCGTATGCCGTACACTGCCTCGTCCTTCAACCCGCCACGAGCTTTTGCCCAGTCAACTTACAGGTCATAACAAGATTCGAAGGCTATTAATATGTAGGCCCAGAATTTGCGCCTGTGCAGAAGAGTAGACCCAGTTGGAATCTAGCCAAAGCAGGGGCTATTAATGTCCTCCGCAATCCAGGTGCACGGCTCACAAACTTCCACAAGCGGTAATGACTTTTACAATGCCTGCATCGGAAGTCTCCAGGGCGGCAGGCAGCTTTGGGGTTGATCCATTAAGTTTCAAGAGATTTGATTGCTTCAGCCATGATAGATGTAATCTTCGTCTGTTGGCAGCGATTGATAGTCCAATGCTCTTCGATTTCCTGAATACTCTTAAAGCCGGTAGGTACATGTATTTAGTAGATAGCAACGGTAGAGCGCTATGCTTGACCTAACAAGAGCATAATTGACGCCATTGCATTGTTTTTATTCCGCAGCTCCCATTCAAGGTTTGGAAGAGACGGACCCTGGCCGATTCTACCACGGAGGGCATTGTGGCTGAGTTGTCAGATAGGTGAATATATCCGTCACGGCTTTGCGGAGAGGTCTAGGATTTAGGGATATCTGAGCAACATGGTGTTCGCATTCTTATCTGCCAGGAGCGTAAGCAGCAGATCCAGCCTACGATCGACGTGGTCTAGAACAGCTTGCTTGCTCCCGGGAGACGATCAAAGAAAAGGAGCAGCAAGGACAGAAAAGCAGCATCCTGCAGAGAAGCTCGTCGACATTGTAGCTTTATTGGATGTCCCCTGTGCCAGCCCCACAAACTCCTGCAAATAGAAAGAGGAAGTAGCATCTCAAAAATCATGCGACTGGATTAGCCTGTAACGGCATCGCCATTCTCCTAGAAGCCCCGGTTTGCGGCTGACAAGGAGACACCATACTCCTGGCACGCTATAGCCTAGCAGGGCAGGAAACCCA
Source organism: Trichoderma evansii (assembly GCF_050947405.1). NCBI lineage: Eukaryota > Fungi > Ascomycota > Sordariomycetes > Hypocreales > Hypocreaceae > Trichoderma > Trichoderma evansii. The sequence goes on from NW_028145204.1 coordinate 3,008,795, forward strand.
GAGCCGTAGGAGGTTCTATTACAATTAACAGCTTTGTTGATATGAATTAATATTAGCCGAGAGTTACAATCGTCATTGGTAATTTCCATTATATAACCAATAAAATAATTTTCCAATTCGATCTTATTATATCATATCTCAAGTACATTAGCTAGCACTTGAAAATAGTGTATTAGATATTGGCGGATAGATAAAACCCAAAGGAACGCTAATGCTCAAACGACGTGGCTCAGGTGCCAAATCCTACTGCCAGCTAGACATATCATTTGATGATTCTGTACGAGGCTTAGCCCTCGACTGCCCATGTAATGTGATCGCGAAGCTCTATTCCTTCTTCTTCGTTAGATAGCCCGCCATCCCTTCGGCAAGTATAGTTCAAGTAAGGATCGTATAGTATCAAATGCAATGCATACAAGCTTTGAATGTGGAAAACTCAAACCTATCGCCATTCTATACTCGCAGCATCCTTTTAAAATCCGCCTTCGCTAAAAATATGCACCCAGTCCCAGTCGTCACATTAATCAGCGCTACCACTCCTTTCCAACGCTGTTCGAATCCTACGCTGCGCCTACGTGTACTCGGGACGCCCTCCCGACTGGACCCATTTATTCGCCATTCGATGCCATTCGATAAAAGAATACAAGATGCGGGTCCATTGTCTCATGTCGACATTCTAGGAAGATGCACTGCCAGAATAGGCCTCGAAGTTACAACTAATTGCGCGTCATGAAGCTTGTTTTATGGGGATTTCGCCCAATTAATACGACATTGCAATTCCATTTACCTTCTTGGATTTCATATTCTCAATGTTTCGCTCTCTTCTTCTCAGCATGAAGGATAACTTGGTGAAACGGCTACTGTGACAAAACTGCCTGACATAGATATGCTTATTAGGGAGGTTATGCTGGCATCTAGAAGGCTAAGCTTTTCGCTACGGACCCTGGTGGCTGCAACATACTATAAGTCAGTCAGCAACGGTGATTTCCTGGCTAGGCTGTGTGTGCGTCATGGTCAATTGGACGATACGAGGCTGAGTTGGCATCTGCCGCGTGTACCTGGTCTTGTTTCGCTAATGGCGTGGCTGAAGGCGGCCCGCTTATTGGCTTAGCTCGGCTACGGCTTCAACAACAGGAGCCAGCTATATTGCCGTTCTGCTGGTACCGGCATAGTTTTGCCAACTAATAATAGAAAATAGGATTCGATTGTATATGCCCGAGGATTGATGCTAGTGATTTCTTGCGGTTGGGCGTCGACGTAATTCGGTGAGGCGCCTCCACTGTGAAAAAACCCTGTATATCGTAAATGAAGCTTTTATATCTTGCTTCCAGACGCAGTGGTGTCGAAAAAAAAAAAAAAAAGATTGTCCATCTACAATTCTGACTTCTCGCATTGGCTATACTCCTCACATCAATAAATCCAATGGCGACTACAACATCTCCTGCAGCTGCAACAGGCACTGCAAACGGTATTTTTGCAGCTTGTACGACTGCAGTTCCCGGCAAATATGGCGAAGTGCCGTTAGACGCATGCAATTCAAATTACAATGCAATCCCAGAGTTTATTCCTGCAGTGGCAGTATCTGTGCTCTTTGGCACGCTCACCCTCATTCATATTATCGAAGCAGTGATATTTAAAAAGGTGAGTAGTGCTTAATGCTCTATTATCATAACTATGATTTGTATTTCAAAGCATTCTTACCATGATGGCAGGGATACACCTGGGTCTTGATCATGGGCGGCGCTTGGGAAACAGCAGCGTTTATCCTACACATCCTCGGCGCGCACAACCAACAAAATGTGGAGTTCGCAACAATTTGGCAAATTCTCTTTCTACTGGCGCCACTTTGGATCAATGCTTTTGTCTACATGACTTTTGCACGCATCGTCCATTTTTATATGCCGGATAGAAAAGTATGGATTATCAAAGCCTCTCAAATTTCGAAACTCTTTGTTTTCGCAGACTTCTTTTCGTTTGTGGTCCAGGCCGTAGGTGGTGTCATGGTATCTCCCAGCTCTTCCGCTTCTGTCCAACAGACTGGACTGCATGTCTACGAAGGGGGTATCGGACTTCAGGAGTTTTTCATTCTCATCTTCTTGGTCCTCATGGTTACATTCCATATTCGCTTCGTCAAGCTTACACAAGGACGTCTTTTGCTGCCTGAAGAAGTCAATTTGAATGAAGCAGATGAAGGTCATCGCCATGACAATGCTGAAGACCCAAGGGGCTGCTTCTGGCTACTCTACGCTTTATATGCTACCTTGGCATTCATTACGGTTCGTGTATTCCGTTTAGGATTTAGGGGAGAGGTCTTCAAGGTTCACAATTTGCTAACAAACGCCTTGTTATCTTCTTAGATGCGTATCATTTACCGATTGATCGAATTTACACATGGACTCGACCCTTCCGTCAACCAACTCCCCTTCCACGAATATTACTTCTACGCCCTCGACGCGTTCCCCATGATGGCTGCTCTCTTGATCTTGGCCATCTTCCATCCGGGTCGATTTATAAGGGGGCCTGGTAGCAGTCTTCGAGACGCAACACGCGCGGAAAAGAAGATTAAAAAGGCGGAAAAGAAAGAGCGCAAGCAAGCCAAGAAAGACCAGAAACAGATGGCAAAAGAGGCCAAGGAAGAGCAAAAGAGACTGGACAAGGAAGCGAAAAGAGGGGGCTTTTCTGAACGGACTTCTGAACAGGCTTGAAGGCATAGCTAAATGCGCCTCTTTTCTAAGGGCTTATGACATTGGGACATTATTTCATGATTGTCATGAAGGGCTTACACCTTTTCTTATTTTTGCTTTTGAGAAACACGGCTGGATACACCAGCTTCGTTATTGGTTTGCGACTCCAAGTGGCGTTAATCAAGGAGTTCCACCGTCGTCAAAATAACAGAGTCGCATACTTTTAGATGGATGGACATACGAAGGAACCTGGGCGTTAGACATTTTATACCTGCTTAGACTACTTAATAGACTTACTTATAATTTCGAGTACCTTCTGGTAAAAAGAGAGATGTGTCTACAACTTGCAGCCCCGAATCCCACAAATTGGGGAAACAGGAATTGGCGGTGGAAGTGGGGCCGAAGTCTTCGGAAGACGGTCCGTCTTTCCCGTTCCATCCGCTTTGGTCCGGATCCTGTTCAGCATCTTGGTCATCTTGAGATTCCCCGACCTATCTTGAGAATAGCTATTGTTACTTGCTATCGACAAATTCTAGGCATGAAACTAGCATCTCAACTAACCCTCTACATCTCTTCTATAAATATTCCGAAGCCGCCTAGTTTTGACATGGCATAGAACCGATCTATTCGATCTGCCCGCGACAATCCCACATGCCCCATAGCTTCTAGAGAGCGGACCAGAGTCCTCGGCTTAGTACCGAAGCCACGCCCTTTGCGTCAATGAAAGTTTCCACGGGGCCAATGAGACTGTTTCCTCTGCTAGCCGCATAGCCGAAAGTGGTCATTCCCACTGTCCAAAGCTTCTCCGCGGCGCCACGGGCCAATACCCCAACTTTTGGTAAGCATGTGCTCACGTCCCTCTTCAGCAGGTCGTTTTGCTGAATAATTCTTTGCTCCTAGATGAATGTTCTTTCTTCAAAATAAACTCTTGACATGCAGATATTTTTGCCTTAGTTTCTGTTTTGTCGAATCATCTGTTACCGCAGCTGTCGCGATGGCGGTCATAGACGAACTCGAGAATGGGACTCCCTTGGAGAGTCTCTCAACTAGCGATGAAGAGACACAAACACCGAGCATCGATAGCCCTAGTCCTCTAACCTTTGAGGACCCTAAGGATCCTGAAAACCCCAAGAACTGGTCGTTGCTAAGAAAACTCTTTATTACTTTCATCTGGATAGCGGGAAATCTGGTGGCCTCGGTATCTTCGAGCATTTTCAGTAGTGGCGCTCAAGCAATCAGCGAAGAGTTTCACGTTGGTTCGGAAGTTGTGACTCTGGGAGTTAGTCTATTTGTTGTTGTAAGTTGACTACCTCGGGCGTCTCTCAATAGGCTTTCTCTTAATCGGGATATTTCGACTAATACCGTTGCAACGCAGGGCTATTCCGTTGGACCACCATTTTGGAGCCCAATATCCGAACAATTTGGAAGGAGAAACCCCATGATTGCCGGCATGGCGCTCTTCACCCTTTTCTGCATTCCCGTCGCAGTAGGAAAGAATTTGCAAACCATTCTTGTCGGCCGGTTCTTCTGTGGAGTTTCTGGTGTGGCACCCATTGCTCTCTTCGGAGGTGGTCTCGTCGACATCTGGCATCCTGAACAGCGCGCAATTGCCATGGCTACTGTCATTGGCATAGTTCTCGGAGGGCCCTTACTCGCCCCGGTGATGGGCAATTTTATTACTGCCAGCCATCTCGGCTGGCGATGGACTGGATGGCTAAGCTGTATAATGGGAGGGTCATGTACGGTTCTATGTCTCCTTGGATTACCAGAGACATACCCGCCTATCATCCTACAGAGGAGGCAAAAGCTGAATCCGAACTTTCAGAACGCACCAAAGGATACAGGTGGATGGCATAAATTTGTCCATGTGTATCTAGTCCGGCCCTTTGGTAAGCCCTCTTTTACGGCCAGAATATTACTACCATGTAGATTGCTAATATGCATCGTTTATAGTTTTACTCGCAACCGAACCCATCTTGGTCCTCATGACCCTCTATCAGGCATTTGTCTATGGCATTCTCTACATCGTCTTCTCTTCATACCCCATCATTTTCCGCGAGCAACGCCACTGGAAACTCGGTCTATCGTCTCTTCCCTTCTTGGGTATGATGGTTGGCGTCTTCATTGGTTCTGCCATGATTGTAACACGTACTGTGCTGGTTCAACAAGCGAATCTTAAAAAGAAAGCTGAAGATACTTCTGATCCCGCTCCGGCACCGGCACCTGAGATGCGCTTACCATTAATGATGGCTGGCAGCGTGCTCCTTCCTATCGGGCTGTTCATCTTTGGATGGACTTCTGCTCCTCATATCCCCGTGGTTGGGATGATCATTGGCAGCCTCTTTATTGGTGCCGGTTTATTGTGCATCTTTGTTACCGCGATGACATACATTCTGGATGTTTATTCGCACATTGCCAACAGCGCACTTGGTGCAAACACCATCGTACGCTCCTTTTTCGCGGCTGGCTTCCCTCTGTTTGCTAGCTACATGTATCATGGCCTTGGCGTTGCATGGGCGTCAAGTGTCTTGGGATTCGTGAGCGTTGCCATGATTCCAATCCCGATTCTTTTTTACAAATATGGACCGCGCATCAGAGCTCTCTCCAAGAATTTGATGGTGTAGCGTCTTTATGGGCATCTTGAGCGGCTTGGGTTTAGGGAGCCGCAGGAGTTATGCGAAGTTGATAGTATCCAAGAATGCACTGTGTTTTGCGGCCTGATAACAAAAGTACTTTGTTGGATGACTTATTTGGTCAAATAAGTTTAAATGGGTTCAAAAATAGCAATTCCTTCTCGGCATGATAGACTCACTCATCTGTCTACTTGTTACTGATTATAATTGAAATGCATTGTGTGAAGTTAAAAATGCTGTGAAGTAGGGGATCTTAATATCAACATGCCTCGCCCGTTCTACTGAGAGAGAACTGGGTCCTGGATTCTGCTTATAATAGAAATGTATTGTGTGAGGTTAAAAATGCTGTGAAGCGGGCGAGCATGTTTCGCCCTATTCCCTGTTTTAAACAACCCCTACTTCGCAACATTTTTAACTCTAGACAGAATTGAAAAGTGTCGTATGAGGTTGAATAATCTGTAGTTGATAAAGATAACCAAACAAGACCTCAAAGAGTCAGCAAAAACTAGCTTGTTGCAAGCAGATCCCAAGAACAAGCTAATAATAGCCAGGCCAAAAGCCAGGCTGAAGTCAACGAGATCAGAGAATTCAAGCATACGTGTAAAATGCAGAAGGGAAAGGGGGAACAATAAAAAAGGCCCTCGGCTCCTCAAGGGCATCCAGAAGATAGTCAATTAAAACAAAACATGATTAAGTAATTTAAAAGGCCGTTTAAAAAGAATTTAAGTGAAATAGTAAGTTACACTATTTGATCAGGCTAGCTGGAATCGGATCGCCTATAGCAGGCTGTAAAGTGTGGGGTTGAACAGGAAAATCGCTTATGAGCCTTGATCAGTGCCGCGTTGTTTGACCACTATTTGAAGAAAAAGGCAGCTATCAGGCCTAGTAAAAGGGGTAATTTTTGTCGAATTTGAATAGATACTTAGGTCTTGCAGGCGTCGGAAGGTGCCTCTCGCTGGTAACTAGAACAAATTTTCATAGAATTTTATATGTAAGGTCGATCGACAACCCACTCCAAGATAGTTTGTTAATTGCCGGCCATCTTTGACCGCGATCGATTAGTTCCAACACTACCGTTGCTTTCGTCTGCGGTTTGATTGGAATAGCACTATCGTTTCCTTCGTCCGGCGCTTGGCCAAAAACCATCTACCCGTATCCAAACAAGCCTTGTATCCTAAGCTTTAAAGGCCTAGGAAATTGTATAGCACCGTGATCTAATGGTACCAGCGAGATTCCCCCCTGTTTCAGCCACCAGTTTTGATAAGGAAAATAGGTATGAATCCCACTGGCTTGCCATACCAGTGTCGATTCCGCGTGTATGCCTAACAAGACAAACCCCGTGGTTGCTGCGGTTAGTAATCCAATCAAATCAATGGGTTTACCGTCGTACGGCCGAACTTTTAACGAGGCATATGAGTGCTTGCTTAGATTGGTTCAACTGTCTAGGTTAGGCAGACCTGCATCTATTTCTATTTATGGAGTTCCCCTCTGCTTAGAGGTAGGATTAGTTTAGAGAATCAATGGCTTACACAATCTCCAGGTTGAGAAATAAAGCCTTGTCCATCCCCCATTTCTTTTTCCCTTCCCCAACGTATTTGAACTCGATTTACTTTTCCGACTTTCTCTTTATAACCGAAGTCTGTGTCCCAAAACTCGGATCCTCTCCTTGACAGCAACAAAATGAAGTTAGCTGGCAGCAACTGTACGTTGCCCCCAGAGGGTGCCAACTTCGTCTCATCTCCCGAAGTGAGAGGGACTCTGGATATTCTGTGGAGCAGTCTGGCTGTTCTTCTCGTCTGTACATGGTCAATCCTCCATCTGAATGTCCCAGTCCAGTCGGTCCCCGCAACCAAATGGCAGAAGTACAAACGCTCGACGCTACGGGCGCTGTCAAAGTCAAAATGGATGCTCTTCAACGTCGCGGCTCCCGAGTGGTCTCTCGGCAAGGCCTGGTCAGACTATTGCTCTGTCAGCAGCTGCATGGAGGAGTTCAAGGCTTTCGCGGATAAGGATGGGGTGAAGTGGACTCGAATGCACAGTCATTTTGCCAACCTTGGCGGCTTTGCTATCAGATTCACACCCTCAACGAGGCAACCAGAAGAAACCAGTTCTTCTCCTGCTGACAGTGTTGCTGGGAATCAACGCCGTCGTTCGAATTCAGGACACAACGACGTCACTGATGCAGCCCCCGCGGCTGGCCCATTAGATGTCACCAGCCAATCTCTTCTCGGGCAGTCCTGTACTCTACAAAATTCAGCATCAGATACGAACCCAGAAACTCCGAACCTGAGAGGACAAAACGATCGTCTAGATACCGTTGGTGACCCAAAAGCTGGTTATGAGCTACAACAGAAATATGCCACTCCGGCGACGGCCCATCGCGCTGACCAGAGAAGACGTCAAGTGTTACCCAATGAAATCCGGCGACAGTATAGATTGTTTGAAAGATTTCGCCTTTCTAGTGCAAAGATCCAGTCATTAGTAGCAGCAGAGTCCCAAATTATCGGGTCCATAGACTGGATATTGGACAAGACAAATGATGCAGCCGTCACTTTCGCCTTGGGGAGCCTTGATTTGGACTACTTTCAAGGAGAGTGGGAGAAACGGCGGTTTGCCAGCGTATACCGCCAAATGTATAACAATCTAGCCGTCCTTCGCGGTGATCTTTGGGTCCTTGACGCACACCAAATCCTGCTCGCTCGGAAGCTCGGCATTATCGAAACCCTTCCAGACGTAGACGTAGACGACTTGGATGATCGAAATAAGGGAGACATTCTCGTGAAATTCATTGCCCTAGGACAAATCCTGGGGTACCTGATCCAGCTGGCCACACGGCTTGCCCGGCGTATCAATACGAGCCAGTTGGAAATTCTGACCCTGGCTTTCACGGCCAGCACAGCAGTAACGTATCTAATTCTCTTGGACAAGCCGAAAGATGTCCAGTACTCCATTGTTCTTCCAGCAGCACGCTATGGACGGCCGGAGGAGATTACTCGCGTGGCGCTGTATGGTCCTAGTCCAGTGATCGCTACGAGGAGTGGCGTATGGATTCCGAACAACGGCATTCACGCAGATATCAGGGCGAAATCATTTTCTCACAGCATCTTCTGCGGGGCTTGTCTCTCTGCTTTATTGTTCGGGTTGGTGCACTGCATCGCATGGGAGTTCACCTTCCCAACTACGGCAGAGAAGATCTTATGGCAAGTGAGCTCCGTCATTACAGTGACAGCCGTACCAGCTGGAACAATGATTATCGCGTGCTTTGGTGTCGTACTAAATAAGCTATGCGGCGTGAGGGTTAAGGAAGGACAGAGCGAACTTCGCATCCTTACTGCTGTACAGATCGGCATTGACATATCAGTCTCATGCTTTTTGCTGATCATTTTCCTTGGAGCGAGAATCTTTATTATTATTGAGGTCCTACGGTCTTTAGGGTTTCAACCTCCAGAAACCTTTTTAACAACCTGGTCGGCTAATATTCCGCACATCGGATAATCAGTTTAAAAAGAATTATATCATTTACAACTAGGGGAGGACCAATGGGACATTATCAGCAATTTATACATTTTGGACTCGGCACTCGCAGTAAAGCTAATCCCAAATGCCATATCAAGCAACATTACACGCCAGGGCTATACTTATACTTAATGTTTTATATTACAGTGGGCCGGACATGACACGGGCAACTTCACCTACTGTAGAATTTTATTTTTAAACAGGCCCTATTCCTGTTTTACTACCAATTACTATTATCCCACTTTACCCCTGGTTATAATTTCTAGAAATAGGCCTTATTATTAATTCTAGATCCCAGCATACTACAAAGAAAGCAAGCTATACTTTATACATAAAAGAGCTCTATTCATGAAGATGTAACATATTGCTTTACTTTGTAAAAATATTACCAACTGCAAAGAGAGCTATAAGTGCACCGTATACAAGTTGTCTAAGACACGCGCTCTACACCTGCCATATACATCCTCTCATATAAACTAAAGCGACACTCGTTCTATATCCGCCATATACCCGCCAATATCCTTTCATGAATCATCAAATGTCATCAAAGTAACGTGTGTTACACAAACCGATACTCTCTCACCGCCACAAAACACATGCAGTACAAATCCCAGCATGCCTTGCTTCTTCGCATCGTGTAACGTACTCGTGACCATCCCAACATGCATAAATCGCAAAAACCACACTTACTAAAAGCCATACCCTCTAATTCCACTCCCCTTTGATGCTTCCTAGCATGCACATTCAAGCCACATGCAACTTCAGACCGCACTATCGCGACCTTGTCCTCCTCTTCATCCACTCCATCCAATATTCCAATCCCAAGATATCAGCAGCCACTTCTGATAGTAACATATCCATCTACCGGTTCCCATATTAACCCACACCGCCTCTTAATCCATTCACACCAGCTCTGGCCTCTCTCGGCCGATGCTACCGTCGCCACCCTCCACCACTATAGCCGGGCATACATCATTAGTGTCAAAATGAAAAGAGCCGGGCACCTTTCCTTTATCCAGTCGGTCCACCACGTTCACATACCTAACTTCAACTACAAGCTGTCTCAGTCGGCATCCCATCTTCTGTCTCTCTATTTTTTGCCATCATCACCTGCCATGTTCCGTGTAAGTCGCCCCCCTCTCACTTTTTGCTAGATTTGCAATCATCGCATATACTCCTTGTATTGCTGCTCGCTAAGCCAGCCACATCTCGCGATGACATTTCAGCTCTCAGCTCATACAGCTTACAGCTCATACCTCGGCTGTCACAGCTTGCAGCTCACAAGCGCTCCACCACAGCTTCCCTTCAACCGTCGTCCAAGCTGCAGAAATGTAAAAATTACCAAATAATGCATCTCCATGCTCCGTCTCTCTCTCTTCCCCTTCCGAAGCTCCATCTCGCCCACTTCCGGTCCATTTTCTCAAATCCTGTTGTTTACCCAATCACGTCCCTTGGCCATCCTCCATCCTGTGCTCCCTCTCATCCAGGCCCAAAAACCGGCCGACCATCGCCGGGACTCCACACCGAGTTTCCCGCGTGGTCTCCCGGGGTGACTCGAAAAGACAAGCAGGGATGGAGGAAGAGTGTGCATGGGGAACAACTTCTACACCGTTTTGTGCGCATTCTCCCGCTCTTTTTCTTCGTTCATTTCTTTTAATACACGCTATTGACTACTTGCTTTGGCGTGCCTTGCTTCTTGGATGCGCCGGGCGGTTCTGCACAAGTATGCAAACTAGCAGTATGCAGCGCTGCTAATTATGTGCGTGCTCCGTGCATTCTCGGTCCTCAAAAGCCTGGGGTCCGTGTAAGTGTGAGTGGGCTGGACAAGATGGTGGAGAAGGCCGGCAGAGAGACACGACAGGAACAAGAAAAGCCTGCGACATGGGAAAGGACAGAGATGGTGTGTGGGTTTCTGTCAAAGCTGAAAAGGCACGGAGCAAAAAAATCGAGGCATCACGAGAACACTTTTTCGTCTAGTTTGGTGCCCGCAAACTCGTGTTTTGGCTGCTGAAACATGACACACCCAAGATATTTGCTCTGCCCACAACCACACATTTCTTTTTCTTTTTCTTTTTTTTTTTTCGCACACTTTTTTTCCCTTCATATTTGTTTTATGCCCATTCCATATTTTGTATTGGGATTTATTTATTGCTTCTATCTTTACTGCTGTTCACTGACAAATGCGTCTCACCAGCAAAGATAATCGCGCACTTTGGCTCCAGTTTCGTACATAAAACGCGCTCATCATCAGCAAGGAAACATAATATCCATATATATCCTATAAATTAAAAACACCACAAAAAATATTTCACAGGCAAAAAACCACACACAAATTTCAAAATCTCCCCCGAAAAAAAAATCCATCTCGTCGTCCTCACACCACCTTCTTCTCTTCATCCCTGTCCTTTCCCCTGTCCTAGAGTATCTGCACCCACTCACACCTGCATATGCCCTCCCCCAGCCTATAAAAAACCCAACTCGCTCCATGACATCCATCACGACCATGACATGGTGGTCCAGCCCGTCCTCCTACTGGCAGCTGAAAGGGCCCGCCATTGCCTGGACTTAACTCGTAACTGGCAGCTATCAGAATTATTACACATACTATCGATAAGACGCGCGACGCGACGACCTGGAAAGAAAGCCTGCATGATGCGGATTGGTAATTTGGAACTTGCAGGATGCATATGCAAAATGCATCCTTCGTCACAGGGAAAGGGTGGTGTGCGGAACGAATGGCTATGAGAAGGACAGACACAGGAGAATGGAGAGCCGAGAGGGTTGCGCTCTTGGGCAGGTGAGCCAGTTTAGATAGGCTAAATAATTTTTTTTAGAACTGATGATTGTCGATCACTACATACCTGGTATAAAAAAGAAGAAGAGAAAGCGAGAAAAAGAAGGCCAAGGGTGAGAGAGTGAGAGAGTTTAGCAAGCTAAATGCTCAGTGGCTGCTGATGCTATGGATACATGGAATGTGGCGGCCAAAAAGTGCATGGAAACGACAGAATATGGAAGCTGATTGCGTCCAGCCCACCTCGTTCATGTCGCCATGCAACCCTTTTGCCTGTCAAACTGTAAGGGGTGCTGCAGTACCAGGATATATCGACATCACAAGCAGGAGGAATAAAGGAACATGTAAGAGAGAAAAAGAGCGCAGTTACATACATGTGCTCCATAATGTCCAAAGAAAAAAAATAATATTCGCTATTTGGGTATTATAATATCGTAATCATAGTATACATGAGAAAAAGTTTTCCATAATAAATCAACGCTTTGTTCGCTTGCAAAATTCCCAAATGCCAACCACATGTTCTGTTATTTCCAAGTTCCCTTTTTTTGTTTTTTACTTTTCAAAGATTTTTGTAAAAGCAAAGAAAAACCCTGTCCTGAAATAGCTCATTTTCCATCTCAAAAGTAATACAGGGAATATGATCGAGTCATAAAATAGTGTCGTAACAATACAAAAGAAATGAATAGGAAGTGGTATATAAATGCAGAGACAGGAAGTAAAGACAAAGGAAATTACAAAGGAAAGATCATTTATTCGAGGCGGTAGACGACACCGTCCTCATAGACGACGCGGTGTCGGCGGCTGCCCCCGACTGTGGAGCGGCGCCGTGGCATGTTGATGCGGTCGGCCAGACGCTGGCGCTGGGCTTCGTCCTCAAGGCGCTGGGACTCCTCCTCCTCGCGACGCTCCTGTTTGCGAGCCAGGAAGCGGGCCTTTTCCTCGCGGCGCTCCTCCTCAAAGCTCATGCGTCGGACACCCTCTGCCAGCTTCTTAACGGAGTTGTCAGCGCTAGCGTTCTTGAAGGAAGATGCGCGCAGTGGTGCAGGTGGCATCGGCACTGGAGGGCGCTTGTTGATCTCGGCATTGGCCTTGGCGATGCGAAGGCGGATACGACGCTGTCGCTCTTCCTCCTCCTCGCGCTCCTTCTCAACTCGCCGGTCCTCACGCTCGCGGCGGCGCCGTGTGGCCTCTTCATCATCGGCGCTGCCCCGTCCGTGGCTGTCGCGAGAGCTGGTTGAGGAGTGGCGGTCGTGTTTGGGTGTTCGGTGTGAAGAAGGGGCGGCCTCGACTATCTCAATCTCGATGCGAGGTCGCTCCACTCGCTCAACACGCTCACCGCGGACCCGGTCGTCGACAATAACTGGGCGGCGAGAGAAGCTGGAGTTTGAATCCCGAGGAGAAGAACCGTAGACTGAAGGAGAGGCAGAAGCATTGGCGCTGGCATTGGGAGAAGGAGGCGCAAAGTTGGCGAAGCTGAATTGTGTTGGAGGAGTTCGCGGGGTGGGCGGGCCTTCAACTAAGACAATGCGCTCGCGCCGTGGGCTTCCCTCGTGGCGGTTTAGGTCGATAACATTCTGTCCGCTGATGTAAAGGCTGGAGGAGCGACGCCGCCGTGAGCTTGATGAGCTGCTGTGGCGCGATCGGTCGGACTCGTCTCCAGATCGGTAGTTTGGTGTACCGGATCGCGGGCTGTAAGTGGGTGTTGGCGGGAACTGGCTGAGGTAGGGAGAGCTCGGTGAGGTTCCTAGAGCTGAGCCGGTGTGCTGGATATACTGGTTGGGGTGCTGGAAGACGACGTTCTGGGAGCAGACTTTGCCGTTGCGAGATGCTGAGCAGAGGACGGGCTGGCGAGACTGTTCCTTGTGGCCGTCTGAGTAGACGTAGGTGTAGACGTTGGTGGTGCACATTGTGACGATGAGGTCCTTGCGATGGCAAGGTATCCGAGAGAAGAAGATGTAACTCTCCTAAGCAGCTATGAAGGATTTTAATATCCTATACTGTCTTTGTCTTTGACTCTCTATTCAAGAGTGATGCTGAATATGCTTGTTGTTGGCGTTGTTGGTTGTGTGTTGGTGGTATGTAGGATGAAAGGAGCAGAAAGCTCAAAAGGTGGGTATGATCAACCTTTTGTACAGAACGATGCTTTCCTATTGAACGTTGTCCTAGATCCTTGTCTGGAATGCAAAGTGAAATAGTATAAAGAAGAACTTGTGGGGTTGCTGTGTGTATTGTTGCCTGGAACTGCTGGATTGAGAACGAGGTGAGGGTGCATCGCAGCACTTATAAAGACAAACGCGATGGAGGGAGGGCCAAAAGAAGCTTGCAGGGGCATTTAGATGCTGCAGCGCTTTTTTGGCTGTCCTGTCCTGGACTGTGGTCCTGTCTTACACGCCCCCTCCACTCCACATGTCCAGCCATAGTGAGTCTCGGGCCACTCTGATCAAGTCCTTGGACGGCTTGAACCCCTGCTGTCTTTCCGCTTTCTGCCTGCCATGGGGTGGGTGGAGCGAGCGTCGTCGTCGGCGAGGCATGTGAGGCGTCTTTCACTGCGCTAAGCAGCACAAAATGGCTTCTCCGATGACTCCCTCTGGTTCGTCTCCACGCTCGTGTTGTGGAGAATTGCGCAGCAGCAACACCAAGAGCCAGTCCAATAGCGGCACAGCTGAGCCCCGTCAGCCACGGCCGGTGATTTTCTGATCAGCCAGTTCCTGGAGCGGCCAGCCAGAAGAGGGATGGGCCATTGAGAAGGAATGACGATTTGTGAGAGGGACAGATCGGATTGTTTGTGAGAAACCGATGTACTAGCAAAGGCGCATGTAATACAGTATAGGCTGCCGTCATTTGACAAGCATACATCAAAGAGGGAGCCAGAAGAGGCTCTTTCGCTCGTATCCGCTGCATCTTTTTGTTCAGCTACAGGCCGCAGAATTTCGTAACATGCTTGCGCAGCTCCTGCAACAAGACGCCGCGCTGAAAATAGCAGCACAAAGGGCCTCCCAATACCTAATAATAGTCACTACTTTTGGTGTCTGCGCTTATTCGAAACAATTCAATCGTTATTGTTGGCCCGCGAAGACGACCAGCAGTGGTAAAACGAGCCAGCAGTTTGGGATAATAGATTGGGCGGCTGATGAAGCTGGCTATGGAGCATCAATTGGCTCTTTCAGAAAACATCAACAATGGTTCCTGGCTCCCAGCGGCAAAGCCACCGCAGAAGCAAAGCATCGCGGGCGCTCCACAATTGACCAACGAAAGACGGCGGTCCAGGCCGAGGATGCAGAACACACTGACTGACGCACGTCTCTTAGATCGCGGGCCCTGGCAGGGGAGGTGGATTGACTCATTCAGTGGTCACTTTGTCTGTATTTTTTCTGCCTGGCATTGGTCTGGTCTATTACTACCATTTCGTACAGTAGCAGCAGCATTAGCACGAGCATCGGTCGCCGTATTAGCAATTGGCATCGGCAGCCCGCAGCATTAGTCGTCGCTCGCTGCTTAGCACTGGAGTCATAGCTGTAGACATTAGCCATCGCTATGTAGCCGTAGTCCAGAGTCGTCTTAGTTTCTAGCAATGGATGGAGTGGTCGATGCTACCTGTGCCCTTGATGCTCACCTATCCTAGGACTGGAGAGAGCCACGGCTGGTGGTTGCAATTGCGTGCAGTAGCACCAGTTCTGCCGTCCAGTCTGCCTGGACTGGCCCATGATCCATGATCCATGATCGGCACGATTGAAGCGGAGCACCGCGATTGACTGATGCCATCTCCAGAAAATTGTGGGTGAGCAGAGGCCACAGCATTCCCAAGTCCTACGCAGGCACCAGTAAGAATCTGGCAGCTGCGCCAGTGGCGGGAGACGCCGGGAGGCAGTGGCTGCGGTCCGCACCTGGGCGCTGCACGTTAGCGCATGCCATAGAGCCGCCGCCAAAACACTAACAGGGAAGCGAATCAACGGCAACATGTACCTGAGGCATCGCTTGGAACATGTACTACCCAGGCATTCTGCAGGGGAAAAGATACATGAAGATAGCCCATCCCCCAGCATCATCGCCCTCCCCGTCATAGGCCAAGGACATGCTACTAATCCACTGTATTGGACCCTACATCAAGACTCCAGGCTCCTTCGCTCATCGTTAATTTTCAGCCGCCTGGGCTGTGCTGCCTGGCCGGGCCCAGTCCCCAGTGAGTGTGTCGCCCAGTTTTTGTGGGCTCCCTCGCTAACGAGTCCCTACACTAGACTAGAGAGAGGCTAGAACTAGACCCTATCGCTATCGCTATTGTCAGTCACAGCCCCAACCGTGCTCCCTCCTGGAGTTTGCCGGCTGTCGGTTCTGGCGAGACGACCATCGCCATCCTCACCTTGTCTGGCTTCACTGCCTCGCTCGATGCTCGTCATGCCCACGCGAGAGAGGCCACCAGTTCACCGTAGAGGATGCACCTATGGCGACACCCGATCGCGGCATGTTTAACCGTGCGGCCACAGCCTCACTGACGTGCAGACAGTTGCCCGAAGAGCCTCATTCTTGGCTTCGGCTCACGTTGTACTCGTATCAAAGAAATTTGCCATCATGACGATATGCCAGAATCCGCCCAAAGTCCTAGATGCGCAAGACAAGACGCAATCGCCAAACTAGCATCAATCAACGTCAATGCTCGTACTGTCCACACTCGTTGCGATTATCAATCTGGCGAGCTAGACTGCGAAGGAAAAGTGTCATGGGACCCCATCCACATCCACCATCCAGCCCTCCACCCACTACTATCGCGAGCAATGACGAATGACACATTCGCCTCGCCAAGCTCAAGCGCGTCTGCCTATTCCGTACCAGTCAATACGAATGCCTGGCCTCTTATCCAAGCGAAATCATTAGTCGACAAGCGCTATCAGGACCCCCTCGGCTCTCTCTCACGAGTCTCACCGCGGTGACGCACAACCTGCTTCCGGGACTCTATTTTTTGTGCATTAGTCCTCATGACCCAGACCAACTAACTAACCAACTAGCAGCACTCGTAAAGGACAGAGATAGAACAGAAATGCTCTTGTGAGTGGCGAGAGGGTGCGGGCTGGACCGGGGTTTCTATTGGCTTGTGGCTATCACCACAAGCTCAAACCTGCGATTTACATCAAGCATACCAGAAGACGACTATCAAGATGGGCAACGGCGCCGCTAAGGATCCTATTCGCTTTGCAACGTGGTGAGTATTACGAAGCAAAGCTTCCTTTGAAACGCAAATCTTGGACTCGTCAGCTCAACAAAAATGTCGTTTGTCTGTCGCGCTGCTGTCTGATTCTGGCAACGACACCCCCTACCCGGGATGAAACCAAACACACATCGCCGTAAGCTCGCGATATTCGGAGCAGAGCATGCACACACAGTCTATTTTCTGCTACAGTACAAGACACTTGCTCTCTTGTTCGATTCGCACTCCGTAAGCACAGGCACTCTTCGCCGTCCATAAGCGACTGCCTGTCTGTACGTACATCCCGGACCCATCGTCAGCACTCAACCGGCCAGTCTATTCGCCCTTCTTCCAGCTGTGGCGCTCTGCGCAAAACGGCCCCCAATCCCCATCACGCTTTTTTTTTTTGTTGAAGCCTTCTTCCATTTTTGGAATGCTCAGCAAGGGCGGCCTCCCTGCATGGCCTCTCTACAGCGGTAGGCGATGAATAATGGGAGCTGAGCGGAAGACGCGAAACGAAAATGCTAACGAATGTCTCGGGATCCCAATACTATTCATGGCCTGTGTCTACTGTGCATTGTGATGGTTCTTCTCTCTCTCTTCTCTTATTCTTTCTCTTTTTTCCCCATTTCATACTATTCTTTTACACTCCCCTTTTTATCCACTCATCGCTCTCACATTCTCAGCTTCTACAGTCCCTGATTCGCTCGCTCTTTCACGCACCTGCAACTTATTCGCTACAGACACAGCAAGTATCCAATCCTATTGTCTCCGTTCCTCATGCATGCAAGGACGGGTCTCAGCAACGACAAAAAGAGGGGCGTGTAGACGATGACTGGTTTCCATATCCGGCCGTCGCTATCATTCCCACACGCCCCTCCTCTCCCTTGTCCTGCCTTTTGGTGGTTTTACATTGGATGCCATACCTAAACTGAGACACAATCACTAGTTGCTCGGTCGGCCTTCTTGTCTTTTTTTTTTTTTTTTTTTTTTTTTTTTTCTTTGCTATCTCAGCAACCCTCTTTTTTTCTTCTTCTTGTTCAAAGGGCAGTCAGCCCTGGTGGCCTATTTGTGCGCCTTGGGGGCCTCTCATCTGACCCGTCGTCGCAAAGCTGCGTCTTTTGCCGAAGCGCGAGCCACTCGGACGCTCTCCGCTGGGTCACTTGGTCCTCCTTGTGGGGGAAGTCTGCCGCACAGAAAAGTTTTTCTTGTCATGTCCAATATTTGAATTTTTTTTTTGTGAAAATGCCTTATTGTCACTCTTTTTCTTTGGTGGTTTGGAATGCTAGTTTAAGTGAAAACGTGCTACCCACGCTGCCCCAGCCACAATATTAAAGTGTCCATTGCTTGGGTGATGCCGGATTAAAAAGAAGGGTAAGACAAAAAAGAAATAAAGCGAAGAGAACATTCCACAAAGGCTAAAAAGACAATCGAACAATGCAACAGCAATACAATTAACTTGCTGTCTCAGTCCCAGATCCAACATGCCCGTGCACGGCCCTGTCTTGACCGTTTCCGTCGTGGCGGGAGATGCCGCCGGGCCACTTCCAGATCGCGGTTTGACGCGCGCCTCCACAAATCCATTAATGGCTGTTTCAAATCTGTTCGGGATATGTTTTCTGATCCCCCTATCTGCCATCTACTGTCCCAGCATGTTGGATCTAGGTTTGATGTTTCATATCCTTGGTTTGCATAAACTCGGATGAGGAAAGTAAGTTTAGCAACTATTTGGCGTTTCACTTATCCCGTGCCCCTTTGCAGCGCCCAACAACCACATAGAATCAGGAGAACAGGTAGCCAAGTAGCCAGTAATAAGTGAGCACCTTGTGGCTGTTTATTGATCGCCTCCCTAACAGTGGCGGTGCGATCCTGTAGGAGTTGATGATCGTTTGTTGATCATCCAATAGCTCTATTTCTGTTAAATATAGAATCAGTAGGGGCCCTTTCAAACGTCCAGACTTCTGCATCGCCGGTAGCGAGGCCGTAGACGTCGGCCAAGTCTTTCAACTACAATCCCCCTTTGTTTAATAGAATGGGCTAACAGCATGGTATAAGCGCCTATATGGACGAATGAGGCTCTGCATACGTATGCCCCAGTGCGTATGATGAATCTATTTGAGGAATCCTTATCCAACGCACTGCCTTCGTTATCTAGCACCATAGTTGTAGCTAATATTGCTAGTTCACAACCAACTATTATAATCTTCTTCCAATACAGAGTACCTCTACCCTACTTCTATTACCTCTATTTCTAGTATTATATAACTACAAGAAAGCTTGGACGTTAAGCTGGCGGACTATACTTTCTGGCCCAAGAGTCAGTATACGTAATGTAGCTTTATGAAAAGTCTAATCCGAAGCCAAGCGGCTACCGCATGAGTGAATCTGGTAGAAAATATTCTTTAACAATTCATGACCAAGAACACTAAATCTCTGCCCACCTATCTTAGCAAATACGTTAACTTGTGACCCGTAAGATAGGTGCGTAAACGCAAAGTCAAAATATATCAGCATCAATATATATACCAATGCTTCGTTACAATGTATTCCGCGTGCACATAATAATTCTTTCCACTCTACGCTACTTCTACTGGCGGATAATCCTCAACCGTGCTCAATATTTACTATTGCCATCTCCATAAATTCTACTGGACCTATCTACTTCACCAACAAACCCACAACTTACCAAAAATGTTCCACAAATTCGATAATTCTACACTCTTCAACTTCTTTGCCGCAAAATACTGCAGAGTAATATGGAAAGTCTCAGGAGGACAGGTTGAGACCTGTGACACCTCCATACTGCAAAGAGGGCTCAAGTTTATAGTCATCGGCCTGCTCTGGCTCGTCATCTACGATGTTTCCGACGACTTCCAATTTGACGCTTGGAGGCTTGCAATGCGCCCGCTGATTGTATCGGGGTAATTTTCTGCCCTTTCTTCGACAGAAACTTTTTGATACCCCTGGGTCATCCGAGCATCTGGCTTGGAACGACTTGTACATGTTGAGTTTCAGTGGCCGATGTTGTATCACCGAGGCTACAAAGTAGCTGAGTGAAGCAAAGATTTATGATAGCATTGGTTATACTTGGGGAATATTTTGGATGTGGAGCGTACAGAATTTGCGTCACCGGATACCCATGATATTTTGTCTATAGAAATAATCTTAATTTCGAACTTTTTCCAAGTTATTCCTCCTGTATGCTGAATGCATCTAGAATATTTGCCTAGCTATATATTTTGAATTATTTAATAAGAGATATTTTCAACAATGACAGAATGGAAGCTGACGAATTAATACGTTATTTATACTGTGCAATTCTAAATCTATGCAAAATGGTCGCCTGGTTGTAGCACTAAGTTGGTACAATTGACAACATGTCCATCATCGTCTACATATCCCCCTCTATCAACCCCCTGCCATGCTATTCTATTTCCTATCCAGTCCAGTCTAATGTTCCACTTTTGCAATGCAAAGAAAATCACCAGGCCCGAAATCCCAATCGCCGATGTGAACGAGCTCGTCAATACATATGCATATCTCTCCCACCAGGCTCTATACCATCTCTTGATGAAAAAATTGAAAAACAAAGCGAGAGACAGCGTGCCTTGCATGTAGCTCCAGTTATAGGGCGCCCATCCCAATGGACCGGCCAGTAAGATGGGCACATTCACGCTTCGCCAGAAAGATCCAGGCCAGCGTTTTGCTGCAAGATACACCCCGGCTGGGAGAAGGATGCCGAGCGGAATACAGTACATGATGGCACGGTAGGGGCCTCCTGGTCCAAATAGCCTGCGAGGTCCGACAACGCCCCAGAGAATAGATGACATGAAGTACGTATGCGTATGGGGGCAAGAAAATCGCTCCTTTTGGAACTCAGTACATAAATCTTCCACGTTAGTAAGTACCCAGCGATTCACAGCAAAGGCAACCAACGCAGCAATAAGGGTAGCGTATACTTGTGCGGCAAAGACTACCCTTGGTGGTATTTTAGCATAGTGAGCCATTTTAAGATCAGCCACGAAATTCATAGCTTGGGAGGTAGACACATAGCTGTATAGCATAAAAATCATGTTCGGAATGGCTTTACCCTCCAAAGCATACCCTCCAATCAAGAGCGATAGAATGCTCGTCGGTAGCTCGATATTGGTGATTGCTGTGAGCATTCCGATGGGAACCTGAAGAAAGATTGTGAAGAATACAGCCAAAAGAACGCCCCAAACAGGCATACCCGTTGGCCATATTGCTACAGATATACATGCTAATCCGAAAGATATGGCCAGAACAATCAGATACCACCAATCGGGACATTTCTCATACTCTCGCATTAGTCGGTTGTGTACATCGTTAAAGTCTTCTTCGCGCGTCTTACGGTCCCATATTGATCTAAGGCTCTGTGCGATTTGCTTACGATGCCACAGAATCATTTGCATAGGAACAGCCACGTAAATCATCATAAACGCGCCGAGTTTAAGGATTTGGTTTGACGATAGCCAAGGGACGCTATAGGCGAGGTACTTGTCTTCGTCGAGTGTCATGTTGGCGTTGAGTATTCGATGTATATCGTACAAATTCGCAGAGTCATCATAGACCCTATTTGTGTTGATGGGGAGATATCCAGAGTGCCAAGCATTTTTAAAGTATACAATTGGAGCGATGATGAATCCCATAAAAGCCATCCCAGAGGCATAATTGACAAGCGTGAAGAGAGGCGTTACAATCGGGTCTCCAAAGTAAGTTGAAACGTTCCAATCCAGTGTTGACAGAGGATTTAATCCCAGCCCACAAGTACTTCCCATGATGAGAGCGAGTTTAACATTACTCGGCGAAAACCATGTGGGCCAGTTGAAGAGAGCAAAAGGCTGGAAAATGTAGTTTGGGATCCAGTACCACACAAACATGGCCCAGAAGCAAATGAGGAAAAATCGATAGCGCGAGATGGTCCAGCCATTAACCGCATCCTGTGCATTCTTTATAGCATCGTCTTTGTGTAGTGCCTTTGTAAGGGCAATGTTGGCGAGAGGTCGCGGCCAGATCATCGAAGGAGGAGAAACGAGGAATCTCCTGCTAATCCCAGCGCAGCCGTAACCAAGCATCTGCGTAGCAATAAAAGTAGTAATTTGCCATGCGGAGCTATTAGAAAGAACTTTTTCTCCGTAAAAGAGATCCAGCGAGAGGACTTGAATGGGGCTTGCAATATATGCCCCATGCATATACCCAGCGAAGGCGACGTTGGCCATTATAGCGATGAGAAGATGTTCTTTTTCGTTAAAACGGCCAGGATTCAAAGAGAAGGTCCATTTTTTAATAGTCAAAGTTCGACAAGGCAGCCATTTGGCCATACCTACACCGAGGGGCATGGAAAGTAACTGAATGACATATGTCGTGATATTGATGGCTGGCATGCGAAACGAAAAGAATTGCTGGATTGCAGTACCAACAACAGTGAATATTGTACCCAAAAAAAAGACCCGAAATGTTGCCACCGGTAATGTGGGATCATCGGTGGGATCGACGACGGCGCGTACTTCTGGATATGCCGAATGGTTCAGTGCTAAGTTTCTTTGTTCGTGGTAGTCGTCTAAGAGAGTTCGCGCCAATTCAATGTCCGTCACTAAGTCATGACATTTTTGCTTCTCGAGAAAGTCTCGTATTCGGTTTAAGATGTCCTGGGGAAAGTTTTGATCCAGCTCATGCTCTTGAAGAAGCTGCTCCAAAGCTTTCACGAGGTCCGCCTCAGCAATTATTGTTGTGGTTTCGCCAGTGGTTTCCACATTTGCCGCCTTTGCTGAAGGAGCGGTTGTCGTTTCGCTGTGATCCATCCTTTCTCGAATTTGACAAGAAATCGTTGAAAAAATGGGCTTCCCATAGCGTGGAATAGCGGCGTAAGAGCCTGAATCGCTATTTATACGAGATGGCAAAGCTTTTGTAGCGGTAGCATAGAAGCTAACGTTGAAGCCACCGGCATCCACTGCAGCATTCTTGATGGAGGTCGAACGCCAAGATTCGTATGCGATGGCCCGAAATTTGAGATGAAATCATCTTTACTTGGATTAACTGAAGGGATTTTCTCAAGCATGCCTATTGAAAGGAAGCCAAGCTCGTGATTTAGAGTTAACTGCCGAGATTGGGATATATAGTTTAGCGGGAAAGCGCCACTGATATGGATAGCTTACTGGTTTGTATTTATAATATGAGTATCTGATCCGTGGTCAGTGATGCTCATACTGCGTAGACTATTAGATATTCTAAATGAAGATCAGCTGTTGATTATTACCTAGATGCTAGTCCCGTCCTTGCATACGCACCACTGTGGCTAACTAACGGACCGAACGCTATCTTGCCGAGATCTCTAAACGATGAAGAAGCGGAAACTCTATCTACAGACTAATATGGAGCTACACTAGGAAGAGCGGGAGTAGGCTAGTAGTCTCTTTCCTCGAGTACTTTGTCAAAGTTTTGAGATCCACGCCGCTCACGGAGGGCTATGAGCAAAAAGGCTTTAAGCGAAACAGAGCGACGATCTACAAAGCGACGATCTACAGAGCAACTAGCTGTTAATGTTCAAGCGTTCTTACTCTTAATTTTATGACGCGCCTTTATCAGTCTATGAAAGCTACTCGTATAAGTAAACGCAATTGTGACATCGCACTTTCATCAGTATTCTCGTTTACGCAGTGGGCCAAGGAACCGTTACAAATACCATTTCTAGTGGCTTATTGGTAAACTATATTATAAGAATAGGCTTATTCTTCGTGATAATTCTTCTATATGTATATTTACAACAGCGACATTGAAATTTTGCAATGATGGAATGTTCCTCTATTGCGCGGACTCCCAATTCATAAAAATATTAAAAACTCACTGGGAAAGTGGGCAGTGCCTTGGATGATTGGGCGCTCTCTGGCTAAATGGCTATTAAAGAAATTGGAAATCGGCGAGCGAGACGGCAAATCGTTATTGACTTCGTACAATCCTTCTAATAACAAGAAATTAAAGACTCGACATTTCACTGATCTTACAAAGACATTTTGACATGTTGGCGTGTCCGTATCTAACGAAATTAGTTGCGCTATCATGAACATGTTACGTGAGATATGAATTTCCCGACAGTAATAAGGTAGTGGCTGAAATCTCAGCGGATTTGGGATGGGGTTCACCACGATTGTTGTTTATATAAGTTCCGATGATAGATGCGTAAGAAAAGGGGGAAACTGCTTTTGATGGTTGGTTTTCAACGCAATTGTGTAATGAATATAAGCTAGAGTTGTTTTAGGAAGGAAAAGAAAGAATATAGCTGAGATCTATATTAGAGCTGACTTCAAAGCGGTGAAACGTTGACTACAAAAGTCCTATTTAAGACATGGGCCAATACTTCTATTATTGAAAGGCAAATTGAAGATAGTTAAATTTAATATTTATGAAATAGCTCTTTTAAAAGACTAGAAAAACATGTATGAATGAGGCATAATAAAAAAGTGTTTCCGGGATTCCCCATTACTTCACTATTTTGGGCTTGTCTTGTCTTGGTATGGATACGATATCTGCTTAGCACGGATAATAATAGAATCAGATCACTAATATTATTAACCGGGAGAACTCTTGCCCCTGGCAAGTGAAATAAGAAGACAAGCTGATGGATCATACTAACCGCAGAGAAATAATAATGATGTGGTATATCTCCATTGCCACTTGTAGAGAAATTAGTCTCCCGTGTTTCAAGGTCCTGAATGCCCGGGTGTTTACTATTCAAAGAACCGATTTTTTTTATGAAATTTAGTTACGATATCAAATATTTATTCTTCTCTATTGGGTATTATCTACTGTTACACCCTCGACGTGGTTAAGCATTTATCATAAACTGGGCCAAATCTAAAAACGTTAAACAGCTTACATCGTTTTGAAGGTTTATTACTCAGATATCCCGAACCCGAAGAACGAGCAATGGCGTATTAAAAAATACAAGGCAAGATCATCCTCTCTGCTAAACTTGCAACTTTTCAGAGAAGTGGATATTTCTGGGGCTGTAGTCTCTGGTCGCCTGCAACGGTTTTCTGCAGTGTTCCCCCAGTATCACGCCATCTTATTGTAAGGCACTATAAGATAGTAAAGAAGCAATGAGGGAATCAGCATAAGTCCCCCTTAGTGCCCGGAAAACCCACTTATGTTTAATACCAATCAGGCAAAAGTTTCGTAGCGTTTTTTCTTTTCCACCACTCAGCGTGCTCTGCATCAGAGCTAGCCTCGCTCTCTCTCAAATATAGCTAAAGCTGAACCGTGATTGCGTCAAGTTCGCCGTTCTATGTTGCATTCGGCAATATGTTGTTTTCACCCTATATTGTCGCTCCTGGAGGAGCATATGACTGCAGAGCTAGCCATTTGGCATACCCATGCCACCGGTAAGTAAGCATATACAATTGGTCGCCGAGGTTCCGGTTACAAACTGGGATGAGAACCTTATGAAGGCCACATATGGCGTAGTAAACCAGGAGATGGTTTTACGCGTACCTGTTATTATTCAAGCTCCCAAAATACATGTTTGTACCTGTGATACATGACGCAATTCCAAGAGCGACTGTGCTTGTTCTGCTATGTTGTGTACGGTCTCAATGGCTAACAAAAGTTTAGAAGTAGCTCAAAAGTGCAGAAACATACGCATTATACACACTACAATATGAAGGCCTCATAATGGCCGGTGGAATCATCTCTAGTCATCGCTCCTTGCTTTGAATGCCGACCTGTTTGTCGTCATTGCATTAGCCGCAATGCCTTATTTCGGATGAAAAACTCATCTGAATGCAGGGACTTAGGAACTTTCAAGAGGGTGGATCTGTCCTATTACTGATGAGTAATTCGTTTTACTTCCCAGATCATTCTGGAGCATTCTTGCTCATGCAGAGTCAATGCCAAAATATAGCAAGAAGGATGCCATGTTGGAAAAAAATTGGCATCCGTCGGCACCGAGGGTGCTGAGTTGAACACCGACTTCTCAGAGAAGGATTTGATCCGTACACTAGGCTCAACCTGCTACTTATTTTCAGCCTATAGCGAAGGACAAATCTATCGCAGGAAGAGAACGAATGATGAGTAAGGCTAAGCGACAGGAAGCAATGTGCATACGAACTACATCACACTTTAGACAAGGCTAGAGCTCGCTAAGGAGACATGCCAGTGGATCTGGATCGACACTAGCTGTGCTAGTTATAGAAGGATGTGCTACTTGAAAGATGGATTCTCTGCTTACTCAGAACGCTATACTAAGTTCTCTAACCGACGTCTACTGCACAAGGCCTTCCAATGTGTCAACTGAACCCTCTCTTACAAAAGTAATCATAGTAACCCCCAGTGTTTTTGTCTTGAACCCAGCTTCGCAAAAGTAAAAGTAAAACTACATGTAGGTAATGACAGTTAGCTAATGAGTACTTAGGCGAGCTCAGCTGCTTGTACAATCCCACACAATGGACGAGGCTAGCAAAGGTGCAACGTGTCTGGGTTATAGAGTGCTTACCATCCACTTTTTCCTGAATATCTCAATGTCTGATTTAGTTATTCCTCCGTTACGCTCCATCAAGGCCGGTACAATGTGGGATTCGAAGTTGTCAGCGAAGTTTTCGCGCCAACCCCGAAGACACCGGCTATAGTGGCCACCCAAATTAATTAAGCGGTCCGGTATTAGAGATCCGCCTGATCCTTGGTGTGCCGCTTCCACCATTTGGGTGGCCGTAGGCAGGTGTGCGCCGGGAAGATCTGCAAATAGTAGGAGGCTACATGTCAGCTTGGACTTGTTAGCCTATTTGGGGGAAAACACTACGTTCTTACATATTGTCGAATGAAACTATGGTAGGAGTTAGTTAGCATTAGCTGCTGGCAACAACTGGGTTTTGTGTGGGGGTTCACTCACTCATTGCCCTTATCGTAGGATGTGTACCGCTGGAAGCATGTCATTCCATTGTTCCATAAGAGGAGTTATGGGTTCACTAACCGTTTCTGGCATTGTACTGGACTGAAAAACGGCGATGCCTCCATCTTTCTTCAGTAGCTCGTTTACCATGCCGAAATAGCTGGGGAGATGTGCTTTCCCCACATGTTCCAGCATCTCGATGGATACGACCTTGTCAAACAGTAGGCCTTGCCCCGGCAACTCACGGTAATCTTTCAAAAGGACCGTAATATTCTTTTTGAATCCGGCAGCAGCTATTCTTGTCTCTGCTTCTTGTTTCTGCTCAATTGACAGTGTCAGGGATGTTACGCGGCATCCAGTGGACCGCACAGCCTCGATGGCAGAGCTTCCCCAGCAGGTGCCTATTTCAAGGACATGGTCTGTCTCCTTGATTATTGCTTGCTGGATAATTTCCTGTAATTTCCTTATTTGTGCCTTCTCAAGATTGTCGGTCTTGCTCTCGGCATCATCAATGGGCAACCACTTTGGACAAGAGTAGGTCATGTCAGGAGATAGAAAAGCGGCGAACATGTCGTTCGAAAGATCGTAATGCGCTTGTACATTCGCCAGAGACATAAGAGGCTTATTTGACGCTCGAGCCCATCCCACCATGGATGAAGTCAAATATGATAGCGGGGTTTTCATATCGGCGGTATCATTTCGATTGTAGACCATGATCTAGACGGAAGGGTCAGATATCTTCTTCTAGGGCAATATTTATGATGAATGAGTTGAAGTATCTTACTTCAAGAAAACTAGTCATATCGTCACAGTCCACTTCATTCAGCATGTATGCTTCAGAAAATCCCTATTGAGATGTGAGCGATGGATCATAAGCAAATCGGACAGTTGAACAACTTACAAGAGATCCACGGCTAAGTACCCTCCACCACATGGCACTACTATTGACAGTGAGAGTGGTTGATAATCTCCCTGGCTCACCAAACTGCAATACTTCGTTTGCAGGAATATCTTTTATGGTTATCTCTCCAATAATAATAAGCTTGAGAGCCGCTAGAATGAATCCACGCGACCAATTTGCAATGGAATCAGAGGCAGCATTGTATAAGCTATAACTTGTCAAAGACAGCTTGCTAAGTGTTTTTGTCGCCATTGTGTATATGAGAACTCAATTATGAGAATTAGAACGTTTAAACTTAACCCTGCTTTTAAAAGGTGTTTAGTTTATATAGAATCAATAAAAAAAGGAAACGGTGGTTGAATAAAGTGATATAAGATAACGACTCAGTTTAAATATTGTTACGATACTCTATGAATAGCCAGTTTTGAACCCTGTATTGCCACTTTACAATTACTTTTTCTAAAAAGGTAATTGATGCGTGTAATGCTAGTATATCCTAAAGCATCACGACTAACCGAGGATCCTATTGAATAAATTTCCCCACCTCCTTATTCCAACTCTCGGCTTCAATGGCATTACAGTGGCCAATTTTTTGGATTGCTAAGATGCTAGGAACAATCCTTTTCAAAATGACCTGTCATGCTGGAATTAGGCTGATCCTATCAATCCTATCGCAACTTCGCTTGAGTTGAAAGAGAAGGTCATGCAGAAATCCTTGGAGCTGATTAGTTGCCTCCGGGTCCGACAGAGTCATTTTCTGAGATATCGGCAAATTTCAATCCCCGACGGCCAGACGCCGCTTGTGCGGTTTGTCAAGTTCTACCGTATTGCCTAGGTTTCATCATAAAACCGAGAACCGCGTAGCAAAGTGGAGAAAGCGGCGGAGGGAATGTGGTGGAGCAGACACTGTAAAACTGTCAACATATTCGTTTGGAACAGGGGGAGCACATATATATCTCATAGATCTTTACTTCAAGCGTATAAGCTAAGACGTATTATTTATATAGAAATTTATAAAAGGTGACCTGCCACTTTGTCATGTTACACATAGCATGAAATATCTGAATCTTTTCAACTCTCTATTTGAAAACTTATCTAAAGGATCATCTTAATTACTTATTTTTTTTTTTTTTTTTTTTTTTTAAATTCCAACCCATTTCTAGAGACTTGTCTCCCCAAAATGGCTGCCAAGCCAAGGATCTTTTACCGGACCGGCAATGTCTTCAAGCGAAGTCTTCACACTATTAGAAGATTTCTCTCCACTTTACAACCGAATAACATTACTTTCTGTATTATTTTACCTCTCATTGGCTTTTCTTGGAGCCTTTTTCAATCATTAACTCGCCAGACATTTATATTGGGAGTAATATTATATATAATATCTGGCGTTGGTATCACAGCTGGTACGTATATGATTTTGCTTCTCGGGCTACGATCATGGGAAGAATTGGACCAGTCTCATCTTATTGAATAAAAATAGGCTACCATCGCCTCTGGTCACATCGATCATTCACTGCCTCGCCAAGCTTAAGTTTCTTTCTGGCACTGGCTGGTGCGAGCAGTGTCCAGGGCTCAATATTAAATTGGTGCCAGATGCATCGTGCCCATCATCGTTATGCAGATACTCCAAAAGATCCGTATAATGTGAACAAGGGCATATGGTGGTCTCACATGGGCTGGCTAATTTTCAAGCCTGATCCCAATCTGAAAGGGCATGTCGAAATTTCTGATTTGCTCCAAGAACAAGTTGTGATGTGGCAGCACAGAAACTTTCCCTTTCTGTGCTTATTCACAAGCTACGCCCTCCCATTCCTTATTGCCAAATTTGGATGGAATGACGGCCTGGGTGACCTTCTTTATGCCGGCATCATCCGTGTATTTCTATTTCAGCAGGCAACGAATTGCGTCAACTCATTGGCACACTGGCTCGGAGACCAGCCGTACGCAGACGCAACATCGCCACGGGACCACATCTTCACTGCCCTAGTTACGTTTGGGGAAGGATATCATAACTTCCACCACGAGTTTCCCGCAGATTACCGAAATGGCATTAGGTGGTTTGACTATGACCCTACTAAATGGTTTATCTCGCTTGTAAGTCTTCTTTATGCATTAATAGTGTCAAATTTTCAACTGCCGAAATATTGCTAACGTCTTCAGTGGGGATGGCTGGCAAGCCATCTACAGGAATTTGAAGCTAATGAGATCAACAAAGCCATATTTCAGCAGAAATGGAAGCTTGTCGAGCGACTCAAGTATCAAATTAATTGGGGTCCGTCACTAGATATCCTACCCATTTACTCTTGGCCCGAATTTGAGGCTCTTTGTATCAACCATGGCGGCTCCAAGCACTTAATATGTGTCTCAGGGGTCATATATGATGTTGAACATTTCATTGAGAGTCATCCGGGTGGAAAGACTCTCTTGGCGGCACACATTGGGAAAGATGCCACTGCAAGCTTCCACGGTGGCGTTTATAAACGTAAGTACATGGTTGTACGATATACTCGTTTGAGTGAAATGAGTCAAGATTCTCCATCTCATGCTCCAATGAACTTCTTGGATTGGATAGCTAACCCCCGCATGTTTACAGATTCTAAAGCTGCAAGCAACTTGTTGGATAATATGCGTTTCGGAGTTGTCCGAGGAGGGGGTCAAGTAGAAGATACAAGGAAACGCTAAAGCAGACTTATGTCAACACGAGATGGTGGCTGAGTCGCGGGATACCAATCGTTTGGGAGGCCAAATGTGACAAAAGCCGAAGCAGATGTCACCATCACATACAAAACTATCGATAATGTAGCTTAGTACAATTGAATATACAGCCATACGGCTCTCGATTGTAGAGACAGGTCATCAAATTTCATAGTGTTCGCTTTATTTGATGTAATACTGAAAACGGCCATAATCACCAGAGATGGTGAAATTCTGACCTATCATATATTGATTCCCACGTTGTCCGAATCTTCCAATTGCGTTCCTAGATCCACACTCTGGAGAAATCTTTCAGCGCCGGGATGAACGGTTATATGTAGTAGTCGCTACTAGTCATGCTCTATGCCTTACTTAAACGGCGATCAAGTTTGTTTCACTATCCGTCTAACGTGTTGGCCCTCGGGATAGTCTCAAGACACTATCCCCGCGGTGATACGCTGACTCGCTTAATATCTGTTGATGAGTTGCCGAATACCGTAGTAACTGGAGGCCCAGCTTTGACGAGGTACCTTTCTAAATCTATTGTTTCTTATTAATTAAATCAAGGGTTTGTGTAAGCGTTGTTATAGGACTCCATTGGCAAGGTATATATCGGGATTCGGCGACCTACAGTCAGCTACCCACGTTGCCTTGCATCTGTCACCAGCCCACCACCTTTTCGCTAGCACCCTCGCGGAGAAATATCCGATGATCTGGGAAGCTTACGGAATGTTCTCTACTTGAGATCGATCCAAAAGAGGAAATATTTCCAGACACTGCCCATTTCCGCAGTGAAGTGGATACAAAGTTCGTAAAATGGTTCAATGATGGCGCCCCTGTGCATTGAGAGCCGCATTTCTGTGCCGGCAAAGTTCCGCCAATGATATCATAGTAACTATCACTTATGATATCTTTGTCCATGGACAAAAATTGAGATGGAATCAATTTATAATACTCTGGGAGTTTTAGATAGGCATTAATTGTACAAATCAACCTTGAAGAATCCACTATGAATATTGAATAGCGGATCCCATACCTATACTGATCTCGTAAATATGACAATAAGAAAACGATGGACGGTAGAATATGCAGTCCGGCGGCAAACGCCGTTAGGAGTGGATATCGAAACGGTCTTACAGCACAGCCATAAGAGCGGAAGCGTGGGGTAAAAGAATAGTAAACACCGCTATTTTAGACGGTGCTGTGTCTTCCTTACTTTTTCCTATTTTGGAAGGATAATATTACAAAGCTCACATCCTTCAACATGACTGAACAATAGCCATTGTTCAAAGCTGACAGTTGCTTTCACACCATATATCGTACAAAATGAGCCAACGACCTTCCAAAAGCCTGCTCCTAACAAGGCCGGGAAGCTCACGGGTTCATCTACCTCACGCACCACCCCACCGCCGCTTCAACCAAGAATTTTGCATACACCTTGTGTAGCATTCCCGGCACGCCCCCAAGCGGATCCTCTTTCGGTGTTGTTGTTACTGCATCAAATGATATAGCCTTGAGCCTAAATTCGGCCTCTTGTTTCTGTTCGTTTAATTCTGCAGTGAGAGCAAAGAAGTTGTCTAGATCGCGGGGCTGAAATGGCGTTTCTTTCGGAGATAGGCAGCCCCGAAACAGTAATTCCGTTGGTGACTTTTCGAGGACAAGAAAATGGTTCGTAAGGACAGTTCCTGTTCAAGATCGATTAGCCAGATATTAAAGCAGCATCTAGGGCAATAGGGACTTACCAGGCTCAAATTTGTCCCGCCCCAGCTCCTCAGGAGTCCACACATCGGTAGCATTCTCGGGGCCCTTTGTAAACTCCATTATTCTCCTCTGTATTCTATATCCTGCGTCCAATTAGTCAATGCCAAAAACTCTTTAAGCATATAATAAATACCATATCCTCCCCACATTCCTCGGGAAAACTCCTCGACTAACGCACTCCCCCCTCGTTTCGCATCCTCTAGCAGCTCGGGCCTTAGCTGTCCAAAAGGTACTTTCCGGACGCATGAATCGTGAGAGCTGGGAAGACTTCGAGGATTGAGCTGCTTCAATACTGGATGTTTGAATAATGAGTCGGTTTCCGGTCCAAATGGCTCGAACTCGCATTTTCGAGTCCACAGTGCGAGTCCTCCAAATACGACGACGGGACCACCAGCCAGGGCCTGGGTGAGGCGAATAAGCCGCCGGCGGGTAGCTGTAGAAATAGGCATGACAGAGGAAGATGTATGGATGAAGATTGATTCTGAAGTGCAAATCGAATTCTGTACCACAAATAGAAACCAATTGCTTCTGAAAAGGTTAAAGTCGGAACAAGGAGAAATGAAATAAACCCGAATTGACGTCGAACCATTTCGGGCCCTAGTTCGGGCCGGAGACGCTCGTTAAAGCAGGATCTCGGGCCGTGCCATCGGCGCTACGAGCGTCCGTGCTCCTGCACATCGCCGAGATGGGAAAGAATTGAAGAATGAATTCGCTTGTTTTGGGACGAGAGATGCAACAATTCCTGTTTTACAGCTGTGTCATCTAAAAGAAATAAGTAGTATAAAGGCCACATTACGGGGTAGATAAGGAGGCACTAGGTGTACTGGGTACTAGGCACAAATGGCTACACAGACACCGATGGAAAACGTCATTGCGCATCACATGTAGATAGGAAAAGATGGCAGAGATGGCATTGCAATATATATGGCCGTATGGGTATCTCTGTGCATAAACAATAAAGCAAGCTCAGCTCATCCAATAAGAAAACTGTTCCCATGTCCCACCCACGTCCTAGTCCACCTAGCCAACAGGAGAATAAATAGATGATTAAGAAAAAAACAACTTGGAGAAGACGACTACATTCTTTGCATCATCATTCTCGCTCATGCCCACCCTATGCAAGATGCCAAGCCCCCTAAAAATCGAAGAGCCAAAGAAAAAAAAGAAAAAGAGAAAGATAAGCCAGAGCTTGGAGAACGAACAAAGCCAAACTCCAATGTGTAGCCTGGATATGTTTTATCGAAATAAGCAAATTTGCCGACCACCTTTTAATGCAGCATCGGATCATGACATCAGCTGATGGACCTCACGGGATGTCTTCCTTTTCTTCTCTAGTTTCAGCTTCGGAACCTCCATGCCATCTATTACCATCTTACCCTCTCTCAGCACCTTCCAATGCTTCTTCAACAGCTCTTCTTTCACCACGAGCTCAAACCCAGCCAAGAAACAGAAACTAATCTCCAACCTTGCCAGTTCGACCTCGCTGACGCCGCCGACCTTTGCAATCTTCGTATGCGGGTATGATAGATCCTCGAGCGCCTTCATGGCTACCCGCAGCCCCGCAAGGACCAGTCGATGCGCGTTTCGTCTCGTTACGGGGATGGCGCGCTCTTCGACTGCTAGGCGGTGGATGTATAGCGATGTGGCAAGGTATACGGCTGTGCTCATGGGGCAGAACTGGTGTAGTCGAAGCAGATACTGGTGTACCGAGATGGGTGGTTCGTTTTTGCTGTAAAATTTGCGGGTGATGGCGCCATGCTGGAGGTTCAACGGCTGGGAATCTGCGCCGACAACGACATATGGCTCTGGTTGATGCAAGTTCGGGGCTGAAGACGAGGGTGTCGAGCGTTTAAGATGGTCGTGTTTTAGGCGTACGCCGTCGATCGAATAAGCGTCCTGTTGGGCTATCAGCTGGGCTGACATGGACGCGCTGTACGCCTGGAGCCTGTTTCTGCTTACACTTCCGGCCGAGGAACGGCTCTGCTTCTGCAGTTTCTGTTGCTGCTCCTCTTGTTGGCGCTTGACCCGCTGTTTCCTCATCTTCTCTTCTTGCTCTTCCAGTATGGCCTGCGCCCGCAGTCGTGCCAGGCTCTTCTCGGAGTGCGACCGCGCAATGCTCTCTTTCTCGGCCTGCATGTTGCTCATCTGAGGGTCGGTCGGTGTCTTTGGTGGAGGAGTAGGCGGGACGTCGCCGGTGATGCGAACCAGCAGCTCGACGCTGGTGCTGAGAAGCTGCAGCGCCTCGGTAGGCTTGAGTTTGAACAGGTCATAGTCGTCGTTGTTTGTGGATGTTGAGTCTGCGGGGCTCTTGTTGCTGTCGATGGATAGTCGAGGATCGGATGATGGTACTGGCGGCGGAGGAAGATCGCGGACAGGGCTGGGATCGAGAGAGGATGAGTCTGGCTGCTGCAGCTGTATCGCCATGGGCGCCTCGATCTGCTGCGTCTCGGTCGCAGCAGAGGAGGACATGGCTATTGTGGTTATCGTTATAGCTGTCTCTTGACTCTGTTTGAATATTCTCCCAGGTTCACAAAGATGCACGCGCAAGATGGTTGTTGGAAGGGCGTCGAGATCGCAGCCGAGGTTGAGTGTGGTGTAGCCGTGGCTGCCGCGCGTGTTGTCGCAGAACTTGTCTTGCTGTCGCGCGATCGCTCGAATCTTCTTTTTTCTCCTTTGCTTCTTCTTTTATTACGATTATTCGTCTATATCGCTCTTTATCGCAGGGTATCGTTACGAAACGCAGTCGTGGATGCGCCGGCTCGGTCGATTGCAGGCGGCAGGAAATGAGATGCTGTAGCTCGTCTGGGCTCTCCCATGTTCCCTCCAAGGGTTTGATCGATCGTCGTCTTCCTTGCTGCGCCCGCTTGATCTTCTCTGCTGTCTCCTCCTTTTTGTCGCTGCTTCGAGCTTTCGGGGCCTGCGGTCGCCACACACACGATGTTCGTTTCCGCAACCGGCTTTTGTCGGGAGGCGAGGCTCGAAGTTGGAGAAAAAAAATGGAATTCCTCCCGCGCTCGATTCCAGTTGGCCGCGTGATCAACCAAATGTTCTGCCGCCAAAAAAAAATCGTAGGGGCCACTATAGTGGACCGAGCACCCTATTTCTTCAGGGTCTTGAGACGGCTGGAGCTTGAGCAAGAGAAAGGCGGACGGGCAGATGGAGCAAAGAATGGGCAGATGAGCAGATGCTGGCCACAGGCGGCTGCTTGATCTGGCTGATGATTTGCTCGATGCGGCGACCCCTGGAAGCCGGCGCCTAAATTAGAAACCCCACGTGTAGCCAATGTGAGATTTGATGTGATGCTGCTGTGATTCATGGCATGGCGCGACTAATGGTATTACGAGCTCGAATCACTCGATATTGCTGCTGGAGGTGAGCTTGTGATGCACAGATAGAGACAGATAGAGACACGCATATTATATCTTTTCTGAATCCTTTGAAACATTCCATTCTGCAATACTACCAATACTACCGCTATGACTCGATACGTGTACATCGCTTGCTTGCATGCATATCCATTCCTCTTTCAAATGGGGCATCCCACTCATTCATCCACCCTCTCTCCATAGAATCAAGTACCGGTACCGGTTATTTAGCACTCGATCCACACCAGCACCTTTTTTGACGGGCCATCAATTAAGACACCTTTCACTAAGAGGACCCTTATTTTCTTTTTTCCTGCTGTCCGAAATGCCTGCTAAATCCAAATCCATTACTCGTTCCGTCAGAGCTTGACGCCACCAGGGTAGCTTCTTCTCCCCACTCTGGCAATTTGACAGGCCGAAAACAGAGCTATCTTACAGATCGATCCATCACACTTATACCTATGCTATTGATATCTTTACCATAGTGACACGGCGGGCGGTAAATGTACATTGAGCTGATCCTTTGAACCGTCTCCCCACGCCAGCTACACACCATCGATGCACTAATTCGATCCAGATGATTAATGATCTTTCATAACCGCCACCCATTAGTGCTATAAGCTACTGAGATTCTTACTTATACCGGCGTCTGCCGTGAAGCGGTCTAGACTCTACATGGCAGCTGCATCGAATCAACTCAATTGGTCCAGCGCTGCAAAGATCCCGCTTCAAGCACGCATTTATTTAACAAGACAAAGCGAAGAAGCGGATCCCATGCAGCATTGCCCTGTTTTGTTGTTATAGTACTATTATCATTCGGTGAATATGGCTTTAGCGGCATGTAAGTAGGACATATACTGATATGTTCGTGTCTTATTGGATAGATCGGTTTAAGAAGGCGGGAGAGCGAAAGACGGCAACCAATCCTGAATGCAGGCTGCAGTAAGACTCACACCGATACTGCTATAAATAAATTAAATATTGATTAAGCGGTAACCGCGCACTAGTAGACAAAAGACGTGGCTTTCCAGGATTGTGTGCTGAAGAATGGGCGTACATTGCGCATATATGCATTTTCAACTATGAATTAACATCGAACTTGGCGTGTGATGAAAGCAGCATCACCATAATAAAACGAAGACTACTTCTTCTGGCCACAAAGGCTTTAATGCATTTGATTCGTTGACCACAGCCGTCTTAGTGCATACATCGAGTCTGAGATGACTGGCCCTCCTTGATGTTTGTCTCTATCCGCCAAAAACGCCGTCTACTTACACGCATCCGCAAATCGCTTAACCTCCCAGGAAAACAAATTGAAGCTGAAATGACCTGTACAATGATTCAACACCCTGGCGCAACGCTCCAAGTACGCATGTCTGATGGAACTTCTGGGCAGTGAGACGCCCCTAACGGTCTAGATGTCAATGACTACATACAGGAATCAACGAGTGAGATAAAGGAGGAGACCTGTCATTGCTATTTGCTGTTTCTCATTATTTGTTAACGTAATTTGTTATTAGCAAGGTGTAAGATCCATGTGCAATCCGTATCTGGTTCAGTTTTGCCCACAAGATTGATCAAAATGGGTAGTTCCAGTATAGGTATCCAAATCATTCCAATCCTCCAACTTCTTGACAGCGTCAAGCAACAAGTACGCACAATGTCGCGAATGCTCGTAATCTCCATACTTGTCATGGTACACCGTCTTGTCCCTAAGAATTTGTGCTAATCCTAGAAACATAAAAATACAATGCGTGACGTGTTCCCTTCTCTCCCCAAAGACACCAAGCTCGCCGTCTAGCACCTGCTCCCACACTTCTCCCTCTGCTACCTTGGTTGCCTCGAGATCCTCGTAAAACACCCACGGAGCTTCCGCTGCCTCCATAAACTCATCGCTCGCGTAGCTTGGGCAGTTTGGCGGAAGCCATGACCAGGTAAGCTGGTCGAAGCGGCACCCCAGTTGCCGAGCTTGTGCAGAAGAGTTACCACAAGGGTGGAGTTTGCTATTGGTTTTGGTTGGAGAAGATTCGTGCACGTCCAAAGTCAACGCCTTGGAGGAGAATGTCGATTTGGGTCTTTTCGAGGGCGTCGCCGACAGGGTGGTGGTGGGAATGCTAATTATCGCGACGATGGCCAATATACAGACAATAGCCACACATATTGGCCACGCATTAGTCTTCTTTTGGCTCACAGAATGCGAGCATTCGCATGACAATGTTTCTGGTTGAGGTCCTAAAAATGGCTTTGTTGTTTCATGCTCAATTTCATCGTCAGAGCCTTTCTCCGCATCGCTACTCCAGATCTCATTCGCTTTCAACATGGCAAAAGCCTGACAAAGTCAATTTTGCCGTGCTATGATCTCTTTTCTTTCTTTCTTTCTTTCTTTTTTTTTTTTTTTTGGCTTTCGTTTTGAACTTGTAAAATTAAATCTCAACTGGCCGCCATACAGCCAATGTGAAGCTCGAGTATACCTTGCTCAAAGACAGTCATGCAGTCATTTTGTCAGTGAGAATGGTGATGACGTGAGCAGGTCTGTTATGCGTTTGGCGCTCACAACATCTTACCTGAGAAGACCAAATCTGGGAAATACGTTGCAGGCTGGGTCTGAAAGCATTGAGATTCGGTTAATTTCGTTTCGATTTGTTTTTATGACTTTGATTCTGTGGGCTGATGACTCCCTAGGCAGTTGCCCTTCATAGTTGCACTGTGCGCCAATCCAAGGAAATTATACAAATTTAATAATGGACTCAAGATCTAGTTGCGAGTCGGTACACGATGCCAGTGTTCGGTTCTTGCAGGAGATAGAAAAGGCACCCGATTTTCGGAAAGAAAAGAAATGGTGGCGTACTCTGTCTTGGGCAGTTATAGCGCCGTGGATTTTGTGCATATTTTTGTTAGGCGTCATTGTTGCCAAAGCCAACACTGCAGACCAGTGTTATTGGAAAGGCAATGAGCTAGGTCGCATAACCTCACTGGTTGCCTCGGTATTCATGCTGACTCTATTTGATAGAAATTGCGAAAAGAGAGTCTGCTCCAGCCCAAATTAGGACGCGATTTACAGGAGGTCTGCGCTACAACTCTAGTAAGCAGCTCTTTCGCCAGCTTGAGCCCAACCAGCCAGACTATGTCGGGTTCCCAACACCGGAGATCGATGCGGCGTGGGATGAACTAATATCCAGTAGGTGCTGTAGAATGTTTCAATTCACGACTAGCTAACTGGAGATAAAGCGACTGATGTATTTCTTACAACTGACGAGATGCGAGAGAATGTGCGAAACCATGGTACCTTTGCTGATTTACCCGACGGTGATGTACTCTACACAGACCCCTTCAGCGGTCTTTACCAAGCAGTGTATGCAGTACTTTCCTCGTTGAGTTTCTTTATCTGATTCTCAGTTTTTCATGTTGAACTGACAGAGAATTCCAAGTCCCTCTGTGTTTCACGAACTTCATTGCCTGGTATGCCCCAGCTCCTGTATCTCTCATGGCGCCGACCTCCACTGACTCTTTCTCAGAACAAGATCCGCCGCGCCATTTATAAAGATCACTATCCCGAAGATGTCAATGACATATACTGGCCTCATATCCGTAAGAGCTAACGAACTGGTCTTTGAAAGTTGTCTGACGTCGTCCCCAGAGCACTGCATGGACAGCATCCGCCAAAGCCTCATGTGTACGGCAGACTTGACGCCAATCCCTGAGGCATACACGGCATACAAGCCAAACGGATCTTTGGAGCCTATATTTCAGGTATTCCATACATGCCGCGACTTTAAGGCAATTCAGAAATGGGCAAAGACTCGAGACTCGTTGGATGATGCGGTTTGGCGATTGAATGCGGAAAGATTAAAGCCTGGTAGTTTGGCCCAGTAAGCTGTAGACTTGATTATTTTACACATAGAACAGAATTTGATAAGATATTATCACGGCATCTTGTGTGAGGTCACATGGCAACTCCTGGAACTGGATGAACAATCTTAGCCATGTCCTTTTACTGTCTGTTTTGTATAGATACTATGTAATCCAAGTAGTACATGTAGTTAAATAATCCCGATATAAAAGCTACCAATAATCTACGGCACTACCGAGTTGCCTTCCTCCTTACCCGCTGACTTCAGTGCATCACGATTTTGCTTCATCGCCCAGCTGTGAATTGCATCAAAATTCCGACATGTATGCACCTGCTCGAAATCCGGAATCGCAAATCCGGCACCTTTGGAGAATACGAGCGGAATGGGCGTCAGGTCCGACGTGCACTGGACGAGCTGTCGCAGAAAGTCTAGGCAGTGTTCGAGATGCAGTACGTTGGGCGGTGACTCGTCCACATCCGTAGCAGGACCGTACATGTAAGTATCAATCGTCTGCCGCAGTTTATTCACGCAGTGCAGGGAGTGCAAAACGTCAGGGCCGGCGCGGTACAAGTTGTCATCGGGGCTTTGGTCTACAGGCACTTGTAGAGTGGCCCGCTGCGACTCCGTAAAGGCGAGGTATCGCGTACCGATGAGAGCCTCCCAGTTTTCATGGATCTCAGCGGTTGGGCGGCCCACATAGCTAAGCCCAGGGCCGTTGTCCCGAAACATGGTGCCATTGTCGTGGAACTTGATGCCGCCGGTGAACTTGTGCTGCGACACCTGGATGGCTGGAGTTGCCAGCACTGCCGACAGGTTAGCCTCGTCTTTCGATGTCAGAGGTGATATGAGTATCGAAACACTTACACATCTCGTTTGAGAATCCAGTAGAGAATTGTTCATTGCGGTGAAGTCGAATTGTTTGAGCGAAGAAGTATATGGCTAGACCCAGGCATATTGCTGTCGACAGTTTCCAGAAGAGCTGTGATCGGGGCTTTGGAGCCAAGACCACGGGCGTATCATCGTCAAGGCTATTGTCTAAACGTTTTTCAGCCTGTTCAGTGTCGTTAACCCTCTCATACCGACCCCATTTTAAGCGAAAGAACTCCAAGGGTTTCATAGCGACAAGACGCAAATTTAGGCAACCAGAATGCTTCTTCAATAATTACAGTATAAAGTTTTACCTTGCATACTAGGTACCTAATTGCACGCACATAAATTAGTTTCCAGTAAATTACAAAGGCGAGCTCTTAGAAGTTGAACTTCTCATTTTGATTCTTGTTATGCACATGATGACCAAGTTCGGAGGCTTTCTTCATGCTAGCATGACATCAGCATGTTGTTGGCTGCATCATCTTTCACCTCAGCATTACGATCCTACCAACGCCGATGTAAATTTGCACCACAGCTCAACACTCACCCATGATAGGCATAGTCCTCCATCAAAGAGCTGCGCTGCCATATTACACCAACCGAGGCACAACGAGGCTGAATCACCACCCCTCCCACCCAGACATCCTTCTGCTAGCTCGCCATGGAGCACTTCAGTTTCGACCAGGACTGGAAGAATTTTGCTGAAAAGAACAGCCTCCCAATCCCCTCCAATGCTATTCCCGAACCAGGCCCCATCGAGGCCCTGGACATTGATTTCTCTCAAGCTAGGCCATACCAAGCCGAGGCGGATAAGAGCTGGGCTGCAAGCCACCCCTTCTCATCTGTTGGCTATGTCTCACAGTTGAAGACTTTTGTCATCTCTGATGGTGTAAAGCTGAGCGTCAAGATTTCATGTCCTGGCATCGGTCGTCTCAAAGAGAAAGGTATCCCCGATCCGTATAAGCTGCCAGTTCTTTTCGTCACCCACGGCGGTGGTTGGGTTTCAGGCAGCCACGTCTCTGAAGAGGCCTGGTTGCTGTGGCCTCTATACAGAGATCTCGACTTCATCACCATTAGCGTCGAGTACCGCCTTGCTCCTGAACACAAGTTCCCCACCTGGATTGAGGATTCATGGGAAATCTTGTGCCAGCTGGTCACTGATAGCTCGCCATTCACATCTGACATGGGCGTGTCTTGTGATATATCGAAGCTCATCCTGATAGGCTCTTCCTCAGGAGCGACTATTACTGCTACTCTCGCTCAGCGTTGTCGAGATACGTCCAAGTCTGTGCTGGGGGTTGTCCTCAACGTTCCGGTGCTCTGCCACTACCTGCACTTTCCAAGCGAAACTGGGATATCGGGCTCGTATTACCAGTGCACGGAAACATATCTTGGGTCGCGCGAAATGGCCACCTGTTGGGATATGGTGATATCTCCCACCTTGGGCGCAGATCCTCAGGTCTCTCCTCTTCTCGGGGCGATAAAAGGACTTACTCCACACTTTATTTTCGTGGCTGGAAGGGACTGCCTTCGCGATGAAGGAATCCTATACGCAAAAAGATTAGAGGATAATGGCGTCGCAGTAAAGCTACATGTATATGCCGGTGTACCGCATAACTTTGCACATTACGAAGAGTTAAGTGCGACAGCTCGGTTCTGGCAGGATTTGAAACAAGGTCTTCAGCAATGGCTTGCAGCATAACACCTAAATCCCCATAAACCATTTCACATTCGCTATAACTAGTAATATTAGACAATATGTTTTCCTCCAAAATGACTATTCCAAACATCTAATTCTCCCTGACGTGACATCCTGACTTGCCAACGAAAACCTTGATTGGCTCTGTCCGATATCCTTCTACCTCAGCCATGTCCATCAGAAATTGAGCGCAGTGGTGCGCGTGCTCGCCCCCCGCTGTGATCGAGTCGACATACTTCCACCCCTCCGACAGTGCGCGATACTGTCTCTTCCATAGCGTAGCGCAGTGGACTATGTGGTCCCTCATGGATGTGTAGTAAAAGTCCAATGCCCCGAGATCCTCCACCTTGAGTGGTTTTGTCCTGGCCTCATCCGCGTATGGCAGCCATGATCCGTCTGCCTGATAGTCTTGGATGGACTTTGGGTCAGTGCATTGGCCAGGCAACCAGTGGTTGGTTAGGATGTCGTATTCACAGCCAAGGGCTTTCGCTTCCTTTTTATCATGGCCGCATGTCAAGTAACCGCTGTGGGTAGCAAAGAAGCTAGCATTAGTCGATGGTTGGTTGGTAGCAGCATTGGAATGGGCTTGAGTCGAGCACTCCGAGATCTGATGCGTGGTCCGGAGGGTTGTGAAAAGAATCAGCGCCAACAGAATGCAGTTCACTGCGAGTACTCCAAAATTGCAGTACGGAACGAGCCTATTCGTTGTCCAAGAGTCGCGCGAGTAGAACCACGTCTTCTCCGGCAGCTTGCGTGGCAGTTCTTCATCGTCGATAAATGGGTACGTCTCTTCCATTGTTCAGAAGCTGAGTATTTGATTATACAGAAAATTAAAGAATACAATGGCCGACTATTCCAAGTATGAAGGAAGTATTGGGAATCAAAAGGTGTGTCAGCCATAGAAAGTCGCATTTACATTTTGGAATCAGAACCAACAGCAGCTGATTTTTCCAGCAAGTCACAAATCTCAGAGATCTACATCAGCAATGTTTTCATAATATTATACGCTCTACTTATTACGTGAGAAAAAATGCCAAAATCTTTTTAGGTACACGGTCATTCCATTTGGAAATTTTTGTGGCGATGATGTGAGCATCACGGCATCACTCAGTGTAGATGGAACAGCATTTCGTCGCCAACCAACATTCGTAATGAATACGTACGAATCCCCAAAAACATAAGTACTGATCGAATTACTATTGACTTGCAACTCAGTCTGCCAAACATACTCTCATAACGAACAACAACAATACTTCCTATTCTTTCCCATCCCACTCTCGCAACCATGCGCTTTCTCGCCGTTCTTATCACCCTTGTCGCTGTCGCCTCGGCCGCACCACAGTATACAAACATCGCTCACGAGGGCAAAAACGATGTCGCCGAGACGGATGTTGACAGACGCGACCGTGGAGGAATTCCTTGGTAGATTATAAATGTATGAATTCTATCAGATGCGGTGAGAAGAGACGTTACTAACTGGATATAATTGTAGTAAGTGGTGGTCTACTTGGCCAAGCTGGAAGAATTAGTCTAGATGCAATAAATTGGAATTTCTATTTCGTCTGCAAACATGCTGCCAAAACCTCTACAATTTCTTCTCGTTCTGCACGCACCGCAGCCAGCAAAATACTTGTCCCCTCATAATCCGTCGATGTAGCGTCCGCTCCTTTGTCCATGAGCAGCTTGAAAACTTCCAAGTGACCATTTTCCGCACAAAGCCGGAGCGGCGTCCGACCAAGGCCGTCCTTTGTGTCAACCCTCGAACCGTTTCGCAATAGGATCGAGACGATGGCCTTGTTCCCTTTACTTGCGGCAGCGTGAAGTGATGCATCGAGCTGACTCAGTGTATTTTTATGGCGGGTTATCACTTTTGGCATGGTATCATCCTGAACATTCTCTTCTGTAGGGTCCATAATATCATTCTCAGGCTCGTACAAATCTGGCAGAAACGATGCTTGGTCACTCAGTTGAACAGCGCTATTCCACTCAGTACCCGTCTCGTCATGTACACTGACTGGATATTCGTTTACTGTAGTGACGGGTTTCATACCCATATGCGTGGAATCTTCATTTACAGTTTCGGCAGATCCGGATACGATATGCGAGGTCTCGTGGAAATCCAAAAGCATAGGATCAATGTCAATCACACCCGGCGTCCGGCTCGAGGCACTAGGTGGCGCAATATAGTGAGGTTTAGTGGCATTGTCCGTACTCGTAACACAAGGATTCGTATGCAGAGGTGTTGTGAATTCTACCGATGGCAGTTGTGATAACTGCCTCAGGCGCTGGCAGTTATGGCACTCCACGAACTTCGAATGCCCCGCTTCTAGTAGGTTGTGCCAGAATTCTTTTGCCTGCTCAGCCAGCTTTTCTGTCTGTTTTGCCTTTTCGGCCATCTTCT
Organism: Trichoderma evansii; assembly: GCF_050947405.1. Taxonomy (NCBI): domain Eukaryota; kingdom Fungi; phylum Ascomycota; class Sordariomycetes; order Hypocreales; family Hypocreaceae; genus Trichoderma; species Trichoderma evansii. Next base: position 3,053,038 of record NW_028145204.1, read on the forward strand.
CACCTGTCGAATGTTAGAGTATAGTCTGTTTAAGATGAAAGCCAACTTACGGTATCTCCTTTGGGCAATTCGATTCTGCTCCCGCCTCCTCTTCCTGTCGTCCTGATATTCTGAGGACGGTCTTGTATGGACTTTAGTGTTTTCTGACTTGCTCGAATCGTAAGAATCATCCATGGTGACGGATGGTATCCAGTTGCCTGACTTCGGGGTACCAATGAGGGTAGTTTTTGTAGGAGGTTATGCCCTCGACCAACAATGATGAGGTTATGGGAATAAAAGGCTACGTGTTTCGTCCAGGCCGATTATCATACGTGGTTCAACATCAATAGGAATAATCGATTGGAAGAACTTGCTGCTGTATAGCTGCTCTTTTTGACTATTCTGTTCATAAGAATTCAGATTCTTTCCAAAGAAAATACAATACTAAGTATGGAATAAAAATGGGCCGCACATGTCAGACAAGGATGTAAAGAGCTGGAGTATATTTCCTCTTTTTGACTATCATATTCGTAAGAACTCAGATTTTTTCCAAAAAATACAATCCTTAGGATGGAATAAAAATGGGCCACATATGTCAGACAAGGATGTAAAAAGCTGCAATATTTCCCCTTTTTGACTATTCTACCCGTAGGATTTCGGATTCTTTCTGATACTTAGTATGGAATAAAAATGGACTTCACATGTTAGACAAGGAGGCATTGTGGTCGCTGGTTGAGGCTTGCATAAGTTTGCAGTTTCTATGTTATAGCCTTACAATTGATTGGCCAAAAATAGACCAACGGCTCTATCTACGCAGGCTCTTGTGGGTTGTTGGGAACTTTTGACTATTGAAGAGGAGCGTGTTAGGTATGATCCACTTTCATACACATATTTCAATATTTCTGTTTGTGTGTGTATTTTCTTTTGCGGCTTAGAGTTTTCTTGCAGATTTCTTGCCTAGTATGAATAAATATCTCTAGCACTGGTGGCTTATGGTGATTAAGGGAGCTATATGTGGCATCAGTCTTCCAAGTTGAACCCTGCCTACTATTTCCCCGCGGCTACCCTACTGAATTGGAAGGCTGAAGCTGAACGAGGGGCTGGTTGACAGGGGCTTGGTTCCCTAGAGATATCTCCACCAAATTCCACCACTTGAGTTCGGCGCACAGTTGGGGTAGATTTGAGCGATTTCTTTGTACCACCGACGAGAGGCACTTTTTACGACGTTGCCCATATCCTGATGATGGCGCTGTTCGCTGATCGTTTGTGAAATGTCGGTTTTTTTTGCAGATTGCTTGCAATACTAAACGGCTTAAACTGCCAATCTTAGAAGGTCCTCGGCTGCGGAATGGTATCCTATTGGCTGGCTCCTTTGGAAGGTTAGGGTTCACCTCGATAGTGCTGCTGTTAGGTTACGAAGTAAGTCTAAGCTAGATGCGAGTTTCGCTCTAATTTAGACCAGAGATAAGAGACTGGGATTGTCAGATCCTGCGACGAGGATCACGGAGTGGGCGCGTCACTACCGTATCTGTTATTACATGCCACTATGGTTAGACTTGATTCAGGGCCAGGGGTCTAAATCAAGATCCTTTGTTGAAGTGAAATCTAACCGAGCCGCTGCTGAACTAGGATCCATCCAATCACATCATTGCTGGGAGGCCTAGGAGTTAGTTGATGTTTCGATGAGTCCTCTAAGTATTATTTCCCAACTTGACAAACGATCAAGCGTCTGTCTTGTTGAAAGTTTTGGTGCAGAGTTACTCGGAAGATGAGCGAAGAGGAGAAACGAAATATTCCCGGTGTGACCATTCCGCCCAACTATTGTAATCCTGCAGGTTTTGACACTGTTAAATCGTTTCTTCAATCTGGATGAAAACAATATTCCATTTTACTACATTTGCATTGGTCAATAGCTGTGGTTGATATGCTGTTAGTAGCTACTAATGGAATCGAGCCCCACCTATTTTGTTTGACCAGAAGGTCTCGCCTCTTAGACAGATCGATCACCACAGGCCACACCGAACTCACAGGTCCAATAATATAATCTCTTATTTGACCAAAGAGGCTTCGATTCAATTGATTCGCTCCGACTACAGCTGTCTTAATACGTATATTGAGTCTAAGATGACCGACCCTACTTGGGACCTGGCTCTATCCGCTAAAAGCGCCGTCTACCTACAAACATCCGCATATCGCTTAACCCCCTAGGAAACAAAATGAAACAGAAATGACTCGAATAATGATTTAACACCCTGACGCAACCTTGATATCCACCACTGCTGACTGGCCGTTCTCAACGTGAGTAATGGCCTCCTTTAGCACTCCCTCTAGATCAGCCAGCTCACTCACTCTGGCAGCGAAGATGTCACCATCCGCAGCCGCCTTGGCGATACCGGAGTAATCAGGCGCGGGATCGAAAGAGATGTTGATCTCTTCGTTGGTTGCCTGTGAACCCAATCCTTCGGGGTGAACCAGCAGCAGAGACCGTCTGGGAGCGTTCCAGCCTATAACACAAAATGTCAGCACACTACTATACCGCACAAAGAAGGAAATATTTGAGAAATTTCTGTATAGCTTACCCTTGTTGTTGAGCACAATAGTCAGGATGGGAATGTTGTAGCGTTTTGAGATCCAGTAGACGCTGCCAGGAACAGTAAAGAGATATGTGCCGTCACCAACAATCTGAACGACAAATTTGCCCTTATTCTTGCCCCCGTTCTCAGCATCTGTGGCCAGCTTCATACCCAATGCACCACCGCCAGACCAACCCAAGCCGCCGCCACCGCAGTTGATCCATGTGCCAGGGACTGAGGGCTGGATGTTGTCGTAGACGAAGAGGGTATTGGTCACGGCTTCAATGGCGAACAGAGTGTCCTCTGGCACAAGCTTCTTGATCGTTCGGCACAAGTAACCAGTTCCAAACGTGCCATCGGGGCGAACTTCAGCTGCCTTGGCGATTTTGGCAAGACGTAGATTGTGCTCCTCTTTACGCTTCTGGACAATTTGTGTGGTGTTCTGGGCCTGCAGCTTCTTCGCATTTTCACCAGTCTTGAGAGCCTCGGTCAGCTGCTCAATGGCAGTCTGAGTATCAGCACGGTAAGTTGCCTCGGATTCGATGTAAAAGACGGGCATCTGCTGCTTGAGAGGATCGAGGTCGATGTGGAATACCCTGGCGTCTGGGTTTGGCTTGATATGGGCAGGGATCCATGGGACGTCAGCATCCAGAACAAGAATGACATCAGCATCGGGAATAGACTTTTCGCCGCCATAGTTGAGACCCAGAGAGGCAGGGTGATCAAAGGGGAAACACATATCGCTGCCTCCACAATCCACTACTCTCAGGTTGGGAACCGTATCGGCGAGTTTGACCAAGGCTCCTGGGAACTCGTGGTTTCTGCCGCCATATCCTGTGAGAACCAGAGGTCGTTTGGCACCGGCCAGGGCATCTGCGATGTTATCAACAGCGTCTTGGGGCAAGCTGCCCAGCTTGATGGGCTTCCAATCACTCTGTCTCAGTTGGTAGGGCTCGATTTCTTGCTCCATGACTTCTCGTGCACCGTACAGATATACCGGGCCTTGCGGTCCTGATTTGGCCCACTGCAGCGCACGATTGACCAGTTGCTTGACATTTCTGCCAGTCTTGAACTCGCCGGTGTATCGACAGTACTGGGCAACAATTTGCTTCTGGTCGGGAACATCCTGAATCCAGTGAATGTACTCGGTACGGGTGCCACGATGTTCGCCCTCAAGAGTGAATGGTGATAAGCCGGCGAAGATGAGAACTGGGGCTCGGCCACATGCTGAGTTGTGAACGGCCGCTCCAAGGCCCTGTGTGCCGACGTCAACGTGGACAATAACAGCCTGAGGCTTGCCGGTTAATCGGGCATAGCCATCTGCCATAGACATGGCGACCATCTAATTAACGAGCATGAGCGTCAATCTTTTTTTTTCTTGAGTTGTTCATATGAGACTACAAGTGTGTATAAGACGCTAAATGACTTACCTCGTTGGGACAAGTAATCATCTTGGGGAAATTTCCCTTGCGTTCACGAGCCCCCTTGACCATCGCCTCAATGATACTCGGGTGGTCAGATCCCAGATTTACGAAGCAGTGAGTGACACCGGCTTCCCATAGCGCTTCAAAAAACGCCGACGAGGCCGTGTACATGTTGTTGTAGTCTGGTTTCTCCATGGCTGCGGTTGACGCATGTCTGTGGTTAGCACTCACAAGAGCAGAAGATGGGACTGCTCTTTTATCAACGAGACTTCGGCCTCGGGCTCTGGATGCGGATTCGGGAGCTGTTAAACTTGACGAGCGCTGACAACTTGTGTGAAGCCGGGTGTATGTGCTGTGAGATGAAGCTACGGCGCCGGCTATCGGTGCAGTGGGGCGGTTTCTCAAGAGGGCGGCCGTCAGTGACGTCCCTGAGCGATGTAGAAGAGGCATGGCGTCTTAATTATTTGAATGAAGGGCTTGTTGCAGAATTAGTTATATGAAGCACGACTAAGCTTATCAAACATCATGATTGAAGAGTGGTGGCAAGTGTAACCGGAATCGGGAGTTTGGTGAGTTTGGTGGTTTTGGAGCCGAAGTGAGCTCCGATGAGGGGCTTGCTCTAGGAGGGTGGGTATGATGACGGTGTTCAGCATCCACCTTGTCATGTTTCAAACTATCTGAGCGGCAATGTGTTCTGAATCATATGAAGCATCGCCGGGAAGTCATATGGGAGCTGATATGAAAAGGGATGGAATATCTGATATAGCGCCAGTGACTTACTTGAGTTGTGAGGCAGAGAGGATGTATGTATGGATGGCTACTAGCTTCCTGCGTGGCTACTTAGGCGCCAGACGTCTCAAGCATCAGAGCCGCGTTTTAGAAGAGTGTGTGTTTGGATTTGATGAAGAAAGAATATTCTGGTTGGTTGATTTAGATGAAATCGAGGTTTTGAATGCAGGAGATGACAAGAGATCAGTCAAGTGATAGACGAGGCAACACGTACAAGTATTGGCCAATGGAGGATATGCAGCAAAAGCATGGCATCGACATAGCAGGAGCCAGACCAACTTGGGCAGTTATTTTGAAAGCTACCCACGGACTAAGGATCCCGTTATCTAATCGCCATGCCATCTGGGGCCCGCGTATGTACATAAAGTCCGGTGATGCGCCTGTGAAGCCGCGTGATGTCCCCGTAATCGCCAATCTGGGCAATCTGAGAGGTTGTGCCGTGACTGGCCGCGGGTCTGAAACCCCGATTAGCTCATAAATTGACAATTTCCAGCACTTTAATGCCCCTCTCTCGGTAATAATGGGAGAGCCTTTGGTTAGTAGGAACGCGGGGTAGTGGAGAAGGGAGAGATGGCTCATGTCCATAAGCTGAGGAGACATTCAGGCTAAGCCTGTTTACGACTTTGATTATTTTGCATTTCTACTTGCAGTAAGTAGTCGTGATATTTGTATAAATATCCTTCCAACCTAATACATGGCAGTAAAAGCTTTATACAGGTATAATATGGCCATTGCATGAATGGTAGGTAGATGAAAATGAAACATGCAAATCATATGCTCTATTCAGAGTGTACAACAGCAATCGAGATACCCGCCCATAGCCGGTTCTGTTTCCGAGACAAAACAAATCGATACGTACTCTAAATCAACAGTGCCAGAACGCCACCGGAACACAGATCTATTAAGCGAGCTCACTGCCGAGATCCAACCATTAGCTGCAGTGTTTCTCTTCGATAGCAATATTCATATTGCCATTTGATATATATACTATAAGCTTAATGGCTGCTAACCTGATACAGAAATAATAAAAAATTAGCTACGTGCTGTCGCGATGACTTTAGGGAATTTTGGTCACCCTGTAATAGTGTGCATATAAATGATTTGAATACGCAGATGATTATATATAACCTTCATCGCCGCCGTAAAATAACAATGAAAAAAAGACTTTAATTTTACTTAGTTTCATCTCATTTGGTAAAATAAGAATGCATTTCATGACACTATATCGAGACTGCAAACGTGTGGTATATTATGATAAATATCAGAAGCATAACTAGATATTAAGCAACATGCACGCTTCCTCCTACCTTCATATCCTCATAGCTTTCCCTCTATCTAGAAAAGAATGCTCTGCGGGTTCTGAAGCACATTGTTGGCATCATAGCGACCTTTTATCTCTCGCAGCTGAGGAACCTTGTCACCCCAATAAGTCGACTGTGCAGTCGTCCTATCCAAAGAGATATCAATGTATCCAGCATATGTCATGTTCGCTGCTGGAGCTGCCTGCTTGATCTTATCATGAACCCCAGAAACAAAATCTGATATCGTTGATGTCAATGTTGGTACGCCAATAGCATAAGACTGGTACATCATAATTGCATCGCGGTGTGGATATGCAGTTGCGTTATATGGAGTATCGGCCATGGCGCCTCCTTCAGAGTTGAAGATGATAAACCAAAGTAGTGTTCCTGCATCCGTGCTACCTGCATAGTTGAATAACGTGTTGATGGAATCTTGGCTTAGCTTGTCGCCTCTTTTGAATGCCAATGATTTGCTGGCGAAAGGCGTAGCAAGATCGCTTAGATACAGCGCTGTCGTCTCTCCAATATGAGCCAGACTTCCAAGCCAATCTTCGACAGCAAAATTAACAACTCCTCCGGTAGGAATCTTGTCCGCGATTCCTGTTTGGTCGAATTCGTCTTTGGTGCCATAGAAAGTGCCGGTGATGAGAGCTCCAAGGGGTTCCGCGATGAACAGTGTTGAGAAACGGCGGTCGAGGTTAGGATCGTACACCAAGTCTTGCCACTGTGCAAATACAGGTGCCATATCTGATTGATTGCCGAAACTGAAGGCGTAGGTGTAATCGACGACACTGCCTGGCTCGGGATGAGTTCTGAATACAAATTCGGTGACGATGCCCATGCTGGCTCCGGCTCCTCGAATGCCCCAAAACAAGTCTGAGTAGTCGTTTTCGTTTGCTCGTACAATGGTTCCATTGCCAGTTACGACTTCAACTTCGACGACGTGATCCAGCGCAGATCCCCACATTCTTGAACTGGGGCCAAGTCCTCCCTGTATTAAGTATTAAGATTTGTGCAAAACAACTCACAAGTATGCGAAAGTTATATACTTACCACAGTTGCATGTCCACCAACTCCAACTCCGGGACATGTGCCGTGTGAAATGGCTCTTCCACCGTTTGTGTGCAACAGCTGGTCAAGATTGTCCAGTCTGTGGCCTGCTCCGACGCTTGCTTGCCAAGTATCGTTGTTCATCTGGAAATCCTGCAAATTTACCAAGTCGATCATCATGCTGTTGTTCTGTGACGCACTCTGAGCAAAATTTCTGAGATTCATCGTCAATACAACTCTTTTTTACCCCCACCGCTGATACCCTTTTGGCTTCTTACCCATAAGAGTGGCCACCAGACCTAGCCTGGACTTTATAGCCATTGTCGCTGGCGCATTTCACCGCCTGAGAAACTTCAGAAGCATTGTTGGGCCGAATGACAATCTGAGGATATTCAGAGAGAGCGAGATTGTATAATTTGTTCCACGACTGATCCAAGATACTCGAGGACAGGTGGTAACAGTCTGTGCGATTGTTGCAAATAGCACTCACGCAAGCCTCGATGGGCGTGGAATTGCCGGAACCCATTTTGGAAATCGTCTTCTCTACAACTTTATGGATCCAAAGATTGATACATAATTTCGATATGAAGAGCCCTTCGCTCCATATATATACTCTCCCAAACGGCGGATTAGCCTGTTTGCAAAAAATACGAGTCCCCTGGAGCTACTATGCTGTAAACAGTAGGTACAAAACGGGTGCAATCTTTCACATGCTTTGATGTGCAGCTCAACTCAGACTCTTTCTTCCTTCTGGGGGTTGCAAATAGCGAGCTTGCTCTCGGTACTGCGCTAGGCTGCTACGCTAAACATCTACCAGAGAGCCAGATCCTCTCCCTTTTCAGCAAACGAGCCAATAAAGTGCTGAGTAAGTGTGACAATTTTCTGAATATATTGGTTCTCAGAGCTTTCTTCGATGTGATAGATGGTTTGGCTGCTCCATATGGAGGGCCACCTGCCTTTGTAGTATTAGTAGTTGGGTAGCTGTACGAGAAAGGGGAACCTTGGGCAGACTTTGCACTCGTGCAATAACTCCATGAAAAGGAAAAAAATACAGTGTTTGTATAGTTGAAAATAAACACTGTATTTTTTTCCTCTTTCGTTTCTAGAAAACTGGAGTTATTGCACGGGTGCAAAGTCTGCCTAAGCTGCTGCCGTAGTACGAACCTTAATTGGGCAGAGTATTGTTTCATACTTGACGCCCGATGTCACCATGCAGGGAATAACATAAACGCCAATTTACCGTAAGCTTTAAGATCATCAACAACCTTAAACTTCTTGTGCTATCCTTGTTCAAACAATTGATTGTTTTTTTCATATATCAGCACAGCTATATAAAGTATTCGTAGTATGTCATCCGTATAATGACTACGTTTGGCAAATTCGATTAATATGCCACCATGGTATTAAGACCATCAAGCTCCCGCTCCCAGCAGCGGTGATTGCCAATCGCATAGGCAAACTTGTCCAAAAACCCTTTGGCATTGCTAACTGCCGACATAACCTCCCCAAAGCCTTCCGGTCGCGCATGTTTAAGTGTAACTACACCATAGCTCTCCACAGCTTCATTGTCGCTGGACGTAACCACATGCTCGGGTAGCTGGAGTGCTTTCTCAACTAGCAAAACGCCTTCTCCTGTGGCTCCGATGGGCTTGAGATGGCCGAATGCTTCACGGATGTAATGCAAGGCTCGCCCATTCTTGGAAAGGGTCTCAATAGCTTCCTTTCCGCCAGGCACAAAGATAGCGTCAAACATTGTGCTACGCTGGCCTTCCAAATGATGATCCGGGATGATACCTTTGCCTTCTTTGCTCTCTCCATCGGCAAATGTGCGAGATCGGTGTGTACTGATTACCAGCGGAATAGCTTTTGCCCCTTGAGCTGCTCCATACATGGCATTGAAAGCAATTGGATCGTATCCATCAGCGATGATAAAGCCGATTCGTCTTGACGCAATAATCGGCTTCTCTGGAAGATATTCCAACTGGCTCAGACCTTTGGCCTTCTTTCCGTGATTCGGCTGCCCTTTGCCCTCTGGGACAGCCCCTCCGACCATTTCCCCAACAGATTGTGCGAGGCCAATGTCAATGTCAGCGAGTCGTTTCACAAGTCGCTCATACACTATCGGCTCATCGCAGTGATCAAGTTCAAAAGAGAATGCCGCCATGAGATGAGACTTTTCAATCTTAGAAAGCGAGTTGAAGAAAAGCTGCGCCTGAGAGAAATGCTCCTTGAACTTGGCGCTTTTTGCTCGCTCCTTGATGCCGATAATCTTTTCGGGGTAGTCGACATATCCGCCCTCTTCCTTGGTTGCTGGCGGCTGAGCTTCAAATCTATTGGGCCAGTAGTTAATTTTGCCCTTTGAGATGGTGTGTCTCATCGCGCCATCGCGATTAAAGTTCATTACTGGACAAACTGGCTTGTTAATTGGCAATTCCTGCCAGTTGACGCCAAGCCGGCTCAGCTGAGTATCGAAGTACGAAAAGTTTCGGCCTTGCAGAAGAGGATCGTCTGAGAAGCCGATTCCTGGTACAACGTGACTGGTACAGAACGCTACTTGCTCTGTCTGGGTGAAGAACTCATCCACATTCTTGTTCAGCTCGAGCTCGCCGATATACCGAATAGGTACAAGGTCTTCAGGCCAAAGCTTTGTAGCATCGAGGATATCGAAATCAAAGTCGTCTTCGTTTGACTCATCAATTGTTTGGATGCCAAACTTCCATTTTGGATATACTCCGTTGTCGATGGCTTCCATGAGATCCTTACGGTGGAAATCGGGGTCTTGACCGGCAAGCTTTAGTGCCTCGTCCCACACAAGAGAATGCACCCCAAGCTCTGGTTTGAAGTGGAATTTCACAAACGAGCGTTCGCCAGCGGCATTGGTAAGTGTAAATGTATTTACCCCAAACCCCTGCATCATTCGGAATGAGCGAGGTATGGCGCGGTCGGACATGGCCCACATGAACATATGAGTGGCTTCAGAGTGCATCTGGACAAAGTCCCAGAAATTGTTGTGAGCTGATTGCGCTTGAGGAACTTCGTTGTGAGGCTCGGGTTTCCCAGCATGTATGATATCGGGAAACTTAATGGCGTCCTGGATGAAGAAGACGGGAATGTTGTTGCCTACGATATCCCAGTTGCCCTCCTGAGTGTAAAATTTGATAGCGAAGCCGCGCACATCACGAACGGTATCGGCAGAGCCACGACTTCCTAGAACAGTCGAGAAGCGAACAAATACAGGTGTCTCGCGTGAGGTATCAGTTAAAACATTGGCGTGAGTAACGTCTTCAGCAGATTCGAATAAGCGAAATGTTCCAAACGCTCCGGTGCCTCGAGCGTGGACTACTCGCTCTGGAATACGCTCATGGTCGAACCGATGGATCTAATTGTTGGTTCTTTAGCATTTTGCACTGAAACACTTCTGTTATCGTGACTCTGCGACGTACTTTTTCACGCCCAAAAGGATCTTCCAACAGCGATGGACCGATTTGATCATTGCTATTGATCCGAAGCCAATCATCTGTATTAGTTTGCTTAGTGCCAAAGTCTGATGTAATTCTGCTGTCCTTGGTCGGCTGGACGGTGTGAGCAGCCAACTGATCTGTTTTAGCTCCCTTTTGGCCCATGACTGCTTGTTTCACGGCTGGTGGAATAATATTTGACATGGTTTCAGCGTCAATGTCGGCCAATTCTTTGCTGTGGCCGACATTTTAAAAGGGTATTATTCTACATTTTATACGTATGTTTTATATCGTATCTCATAGTGAAATCATGATGAGTGGCGACATAGTATATCGGCCGTCACTCATGCATCACCACACAAATGTTGTTGCGATACAAGGTTTCATGATATTACATTGACGTCAACTTGATTGGATGGCACGGCTGATCATCTTCATTTAAAGAAGAGGCCCCATTAAAACAAGAAAATGCACCTGTAAGCCATCTTGGAATATTAAGCTCTTATTTTAATTCTTGTCATGCCCTCCGTGAACATTTAAAACAGAGACTGAAACAAGAGCTCATGATGTAATAGAACTGCGCACAGTGCCAAGCTAAAGGGAAGCTCTATCTAGAGCTGGTGAAATATGCTAGGGCACACAGTAGGATCGATTTTACTCTAAGCTCTCGCTACTCAATTATGACGAAGAAGAATAGATGTCTTGTAGGCCTATATTCTCACCTCTAAAGGGTAGTAAATTATGCTTGTGGCACCCCCCATGGCGGACGTTATACTCCTCCCAGCTTGCGTTGCACACACATGCATGACGGGGGCCATTATACACTGTATCGCTGTGCGAAGAAGATCCGCACTAAATCTCTCATACTCCAACTAGACTCTTGAGCATCCCCATCTGACCTATACATAGAACAAAACATCCTCACTTCCCCCGCGAAAAAGATGCCTCGGATATGACCAGAAGAGGAAAAAGGAACACATATGGAAGCTTTATTCGAAGCTGCCCGAAAAACTAGTACCAGGATGTCTCGCTCGTTATTCCTTAATCTGGCATAACGCCTTTCGGAAGTCGGAACGAAACAGCGTAGTATCTCGGTGGATGATCGTTCATATGCATCCGTAAAAGGTATCTCGGAGCTGACATTTATTGCGGGCCTCCGGCGGCTCCAAGCTTGGTTTACGCATTCGACAACGATCAATAATGGTGACCAACCCAATATTAATTTGATCATGCGCGCGCACTCTAGAATTGTGGCAGGGTTAGCCGCTATCAAGCCAACCGTTTAGGCGAGGCGGTAATTTGGCGTTCAAATATCTTTCTAAAACTGACAAAGGTTGAATGCCAAAAATTGCTATGTCTAAGTTTATTCAACGGCCAAGTGGTGTGCCAAATGACTTTCTATCAATGTCTATCTATAACGGGGCTCATTCATTTATCTGAGCTAGGTATCTTCTATAGTACTAATTCCACAAAAATTACAGCTTATTATCAATTATATCAAACCACGTAGTAGTTCTCTATAATTCTCTTCAATATCAAAATGTTTAAATGTCTTCATAGGAAGGCGGCGGATCCATTACCACAACATCGAACCAAGATGAAGCATGCTATCCAGTATTAGTCTCTTGCGCGTCAAGTGCGTAAAATATTCATGGCAACGGTTAAATGAGACTCACAAATATACTGCCCTGGGGTCCTACCGATATACCAACACTTATTTCAGCTGTATGCTTTATCTGCATTAGACATGATTCGAATGTTGGTCTCAGGCTGAGCATAGAAAGGCGCCCCCATGTGCTCGTATCGAGCTCTAGTATTTCCGAATCGATTGGCATGAGACTGGATAATTTAACTGCCGATGCATTTTGATCGACTCGTTGCGCAGTTGAACCGGCAGCTGCGACAGTAGAGGTCTTGAAGTTGATATTTATGTTCCGAACAAATATCTTCCCAACTGCTTCGGATGGGCTGTGGATGTTGAACCGGATGGAATTCGCTTGTCCTCGGACAAAAACTGGTGGCTGAGGATGCACGACTTGAACGTGTACAGATGGTGTGTATGCTGGTAAGCCATCAGGAGCGGGTTGCAAACGCTCTTTCTGTCGCAGTGTTACCGGCAGGCTGGCGATGGATAATGATGCTGGCGAGGTATTTGATGAACAATTGCTGCTGAGTTGTAACGCCTTTGCAACTCTTTTTTTCGTGGATATGCCGCCAAATATGTGTCTGTCCACAGCTGCAGTGACGTAGTACTCCACTTTTATCCTAGAATTCCCTTCATGCACATTCGTTGACGGAGGAAAATAGCATGGATCAGGGTGTTTAGAACATTTCATGTGAGATGGAAGTCGAAACTTGAAAGGCATGAAATGAACGTCATCATCCGGGCTGTTTTTGCCCGAGGTATTCTCGTACTCCAGTTGTTTTGTTTCTTCGAATAGCTTTGCGTATGTTAAAATAAAGTGACACTGTGAGACGATGGTGGCTGATTTCTTACCGTATATACTGCGTTATCTATGTTAGGGCCAGCGACTTGAGCAGGCACCGAAATCATTAATCGCCCTGAATGTGTTTTCATTTCATCAGCTTTAAATGTAACATGGAAGTTCGGCTTGACAGGTCCACCTCACCTCCGATGGTAGCTGTGCACTGAGGCCGCTTTTGGCTTGTGATGCCTGAAATAATCAGTGTTCCCTGAATCTCAGCTCCCGGCCTAACGGTATCGTTCGCACTGTTAAGGTTTAATAGCAGTTTCATCCTTGGCAGATATATGAGTTTGGCGCGTTGTATAAGTTGAAGCTGGAAGGTAAGGCTCAAATTAAGTGGTGAGAGCGCTATATTTAAATGAAAACAAATTTAGAATGTGGCGTTACGATGCATTAACAGAAATAAAATTCTTTCGTTTCATGCCTGATGATCTTCAAGCCTGATTATATAACTCATTGGGCTTTATGTTGTCAATGCACTCGCTGAGAGTTACCGAAGATGGTCTAGTCCTATTCAGCCCCACGGCGCGACGACATCGTGAGAGCGACGCAGCTTGCCTATTCGGTATGCCCTTTGCAAATGAAAAGAGTATATAATCATTATGATAGAGATACTTTTCATCTAACTCTTCCGTCGAAGTTCCGGAGAAACATTGCTCGCTTGCTCAAAGAGGGAAATTGCATCTCACCACAGGCAGCTACCGGCTCGATGACGGAAACAAGTGGGTCAAACAAGATGGCCAAGAGAAGCATGATATTTGGTCTCCTGACCCTTCACGAGATTACTTAATCTTTGACATCATTTCATCAAAATCTCCGTATTCTTCAGGCTGCCAACTATGTCGTATGCTATTCTATGGACCGTGGTAAAGTCATCACTCACTTCTTCTAGAAACACTCGGCATGTCATCTAAACTCCACTGGAAACCATATGAGGAATATGTGAGTGGTATGATCAAGCACGCTTGAAAATATGGCAGTCAATAATTTTGCCTGGAAAGCTGAATGATCTCTGTCCTGCTTCTAGCATTTCGACACTCGGGGATATTCTATCAAATTAAATCTACAGAGCTCGGTAAGAGTAGATAGATTATGGAAACTGGCAATGCATGCTATACATGAAAACCATCATCTTCGCTGCAAACTAGACATCTCCCTGCCCACCTTTGATGAAGTAACATTAATACTCCCCCTACCGAATAAAAACTTGGATAACAGTACCAACATTTGAAGTCTGGCCACTTTCATAGACAAACCTTCCGCGGCTCCGAAAGTGTGTACGCTCCATCTAAATCTAGAAATAAAAGGCGTGAGTCGCGTTTATGATGTATGGCAAGTATCGACCTGGCAAAGTTTTCCAACACGGCGAAGCGAAGCATTTAGCCCCGGATAAAGTTGCGCCAATGAGGGGCTCGTACATTTTACCAGTGGAATTGGCCGATTTAACTCCTTGGGCTATTACCATCTGTTGAGGATATCAAATTCTGAGCATGGAACGCACGCGTCATCGGCTACATAGCACTCTCTACGCTGAAATAGCTGTAGACAGCAAGAAGCAAAAGAAAATATAGAGATGCGCAGAAGAATTTCACAGGGGAGGACGAATGTAAAAGACTATACTTGAACACGTAAAAATTGATACCGTAGATTAATTACATAAAACGACTAGGCTATGATTGCATAATTCAAATGGACACTGCGGATGATTCCCTCATGTGCACCGATGCAGCGAGTCGAAGCGTGCTGGTATGTGACAGTGACAAGAGCCCGAGAAAAAGAATCAATGCCAACAGCGGTAGCCTAACAAAACATTTTGTTCTCCAAATACAAAATCCAAGTAAACCAAACGTGAAATAGCAAAACCCCAACGCACAAATCGATTATAAAATAGCACTTTCCGATCCCCCGCAATGATTGCAAATCAATGAAGAGTGAATTCTAACCTGCATCAACCGAAGGTGAGACAAATGCAGCCATCTCAATATCGATCTCAGTCACTCTGCAAAGAGATTGCTTTCAGTTATAAAAGGCCAGAGCCTTGTCAATAAACCCCTATACTCCGCGTCTATTTTCGCTTGCCGGATGCAATTGTTTATTGATAACGGTATTCGTAAGTCTTAAGTGCACCACATTTGAATTTGCACGCCAGCGAGCTTGTCTAGAACGCCAAAGTCAAGGCCCTCTTGCTTGAATGCCACGATGATCATGTCAAAGTTTTCCTCCAAGTGTTCGACAGTCCAGTTGGCCTCGTCAAATCGTGTAATCTGAGGCAAAGCCTCTTGGCTAACGAGCGGATCAGCGAATGAGACGCTGACTTTTTCTGATTTGGCAAGAGATTTAGCCAGTTCAAGTCCAGGGGAGTTAACAAGGTGAGACTGGCCGCGTTTGAAGCCCATGCCAACTACCAGAACACGAGGTGAGCCCTCTCTAGTTTGCTTCGAGTAGAGCTCATCGATGACACGTTCCCCAATTTCTGCCGGGCGAGCATACATTTTCTCCGAAGCCGCCTGAAGTAGCGGAAAGGCGCTGTTGGACAGCAAGTAGTATGGATTGACGGGGATACAGTGTCCACCAACGCCAAGTCCAGGCGAGAAGGGCATGTAGCCAAACGGCTTGGTTGAAGCGGCATTGCACACTTCATAAGGGTCAATGCCGATAGGGATACAGGCATTGGCCATCTCGTTGGCATAAGCAATGCACATCATTCTCTGGCAATTTTCGTAGAGCTTGGTCATCTCAGCTACCTCTGGCTTGGAGACGGTGACGACCTTGTAAAAAGCGGCAGAGTAGAGCTTTGAGATGGCATTCAGTGATCCCGGAACTACATCGTCGAGACCAGAAATAATTTTCGGGATAGCATAGGCTGGTGGATCAACGCGGCCAGGGTCAACACGTTCTGGCGACATTCCAGCAAAGAGGCTCTTTCTTTTGGCAAGGGGTCCGAGAAGCTCTCTAGTCATGCCAACAGCAACTGAGCTTTCAATGACAACAGTAGATCCTGGAGCTGCTTGTTCCTCTACAGTAGCGAGGGCGCTTCGAAGGTAAGAGGTATCGACAGTCTTGTCTGGTTGTAGGAGTGTAGGGACAGAGATCAGGAAATGCGAGGCCTCGCTGAGATCTTCCGCCTTTGATGTGATGCGAACTTTTTTGTTCCCATTATATTTAGCAGAAAGATCTTTGACACGAGCCTCAGAGACATCGTATCCGAGAACGTCAAAGCAGCGAGAAAAAACTTCAGTGAGATGCTCGCCAACATAGCCAACGCCAATAACTGCGACGAGAGGCTTTCGTTCACCATTAGAACCCGTTTCGAATTTGACTTCAATCGAGGAACCGGTTTCGATGGATGGAGAGTATGTGCTGGCATTAGAAGTGGTTTCTCCGGCTGGGGAAACATCGTAAACATAATCCCAGCATTTTAATTGCTGGCCTTCTTCTTTATCAGAGGTCAGCTTGCGACTGACGACCTCTGGTGTCGGCAGTTCCTCTGTGGTACCCATATCCGACATGTTTGGCGAACGAAAGGTTGAACGGGAGATTGAACCTGGAAGAAGCTGGTGGCAAGCTGGCTAATTCTGTAGAATAGACACTGGCAGAGTTGGTAAAAGGGAATAAAAGGAGGAGGGAGGAAGAGAGAAGATTAGTCAAGCCGGAGGAAGGATATAGACTTTCACAATAGTACGTAAATAAACGCCTACGTCTCATAGAAACCGCCGCGGCAGTGGCCGAGAAAGTAAAAGAAGGTATACACGACTGATTAGCGCTAAACTTTGGCTTCGGGCCTTGATATTCTCGTGCAAAAAGAGTGAATACTATTCGTCGTAAGTCTAAAACATATGGCGTACTATGGTCGTGGTACTTGCGAATTATACCAAACTCAACAGCTGAGTATTTACTGGGCGATGTATTCATCAGCATTTTACATATTTTAGAACCAACATGGTATAATTGGATTGTCGGATTTGGCGAATGAGATGTAACGGTCATCTCAATCGATACAGAACTCCAAATCGTATGCTTTGGACATGAGTAAGACTATCCAATAGAAATAAATATTCTCATTTGCTAACAAATGTACTATGGGCTGCGTAATCTACCATCGCCATCTCGATTTAGGACTAATGGCAAGTAGACATGAATAATCTACATGGAATCTTTTAACATCCCTGCTGCTCCGCTGAAGTCAACTTTGTTGAGAATTTAGGCAACTGGGCTTAGACTTACAGCAGCCACTGTCGTACTACAAATCTCCAATACGATATGGAAATCACACAATCTCGTAGCTACCAAAGGTTGGAAACGTACCACAAGTACGGAGTACATGTGCCGGCTTTACGCCACGTCAAATTAAATTGATCAAAACTCCACATATGTGGACTTTAGATCTCGGTTGGTCCCGCAAATGGAGCAGAAACTTTAAAAGCTATCAAAGGCACAAGCGAAGTCCGGGGCCCTGGAAGGCTTGCAAGAAAAGGGATTACCGAGATCGGATATTTTGCTTCATTTAGTCTGTAAACAGGATAGGCAGACCGTCAGGAACAAGAGATCCATGAGATAATCTGTATTACCCTCAAAACTCCTACGCTTCAAGGTGAGACGTCAATGCTACGGCCATTGATGCTGTGAGATGAACTCCTTAACACCACATTTATGCTCCGAATATCAGTTAAAAAGAAAAGGATTAAATGCGCCGATAGATCCCTCGTATGACGCAGATCAAGAGCTTCTTAGATAGACACCCAGTCATAGGCTTGAAGGATACTTTATACACACCTTCTGCGAATACGTATTAACTACGCAATAAAGGCTAAGAATAAGGCAAATCTTCATCTATTTTTAGCCAGGGGAAATTCTTTTTTAGCTAATGCTGTAACGTAAGCCAACGCAAAATACGACCGATGGTCGTTTATCACTAATTGGTTATCTCATACGCCGTGCCAAATCATTCTATTTCTCCATCTGTGCTCCGGTACACTGCAGCGTCCATGTTAACATAAGTAGCAGTCAGATAACACTAGGTAATAGAACGGAATTCGGCAAGCAGTTGATTCGATCAGAGTGCTTAAAGAACAGTAGTTGATGGTGTGATGTTGCAGCTTCCCAGCGCATGTCTTTTTAGCTAGTGTAGGCAACTATCGCGAGATGGTATATCGCTGGCGTTGCGTAGGCCATGGAGAGGGATTTTCGCGAGATAAACTTCAGGCTGTTTCAGTGTGCTATCCACTCGTAATTTTTGGCGCTCTAAACCCACAGCACACTTGTTTTTAAATAAATTTAGAGTTGCGCTTTAAACAGCAACGTTGCCAGGTCCCATCGTGATATCGTTGAATAGTGGCTATTAAACATCGCAGATATTTTTAACATTTGTCCACATGGTCAAAAGTTGCGGCTAATGATAGGATAAATGAAATATATGCATATTCTAGCTTGGATTTATATTTCGGCTTTTTTGGTATCGACTCGGTCTTCCCCTTGCCTCCTGAAGTGACACCGGTGGCGACGATATTAAAATCATGAAGCTCACTGCTGCCGCTACGGCGGTGATTGCCTTCACATTTTCTGAGATTATCTGTGCTGCTCCTGGGAAGACTGACAATGCCCTCAAGCATTCACTAGAGCCCCGCGATAAGCACTGCGGCTCCGGCATTGGTAGCTGTGCCGAAGGCGAATGCTGTTCTGAGTCTGGCTATTGTGGTACTTCTACCGAGTACTGTGCAGGATCGCAATGCCAGCTCGACTATAGCGACTCCTGCGACTCACAGTATGTGAAAATTTTGACATGACAGATCAGAGACTAACAGACGCGATTTAGAATCAGCCCTCCAGGAGAAAGCACCGAAAGCGTCGCCCGAACACACGTTGGCGATGTTCCATATGGTGAGTCCCGATAATATTATTTCGTCGTTGATTTATAAAAAACCAAGATTCAAGCCAGAGCTGATCAGATCTTAGCTTCTACAATTACTCAATGCAACAACCCCGGTCATGTTGCTTTGACATTTGACGACGGACCTTACGAATATACAGATAAACTCCTTGGTATTCTTGAAAAATACAATGTTAAAGCAACATTCTTCATTGCGGGAAATAACAGAGGTAAGGGTCGAATAGACGACGAATCAACAGGATGGCCGCCCATCATTCGGCGTATGCACGATGCTGGGCACCAACTCGCAAGTCACACTTGGACACATCGCAATCTTAACGAGGTTTCCGAGGAAGTTCAAGAAACGGAAATGATCTACAATGAAATGGCGTTCCGCAATCTCCTTGGGGTCATACCAACTTATATGCGTCCGCCGTTCCTGGAGTGCAATGTGAAATCTGGGTGCCTTGACATAATGGACAAGCTTGGCTATCACGTTATCAGCACTGACCTTGATACCAAGGATTATGAAAACGATGACCCTTCGTTGATTCAAATCTCCAAGAATCGCTTCTCCTCTATGCAATCGTCAGATGAATCTACTCATGACTACATCGTTCTCGCACATGATGTCCACTATCAGACAGTTGTGAACCTTACCGAATTTATGATTGGACTCAGTAGAAGCCGAGGATACAAGCTTGTGACTGTGGGCGAATGCCTTGGCGACCCATCTGAGAACTGGTACCGTTTTGCGCAATCTAAACGTGATACCGATCTGGTAGTTGGACCAGGGAACAGCACCAAAGAGGAGGACAAGCCTGCCATCTCAGAAGACCAAAGATGTGGTAGCAAATTTGACACAACTTGCAAGGATTCTGTCTTTGGCAAATGCTGCTCATATTATGGCTATTGGTAAGAAAACAGTGATCCCTCTTGGTTAAATTACAATTTGCGTGTTTGTACCACTTTTCTTTTCCCCAATTTCAGCCCCCACTCTTGATACAAAACATTGGTGTCTATTATATATGACCTACTGACAGTGGTAAAAACTGCAGCGGAGATAGTATGAAGCACTGCGGAACTGGATGCGATTCTAGATATGGAGATTGCGCGGTCCAGGTGGGACCCAGAACAAATCTTCCCATCCTAGACACGACGAATGGTCTCTGCGGGAGTCATTTCTCAGCTACGTGTCAAAACTACGAAAACAAAAATTGCTGCTCTCAGTACGGTTTCTGGTGAGTATTCCCTAAGTAGATGATTTGGCTCATGATGATGGCTTCCACTGACCGAAAACTACCGATTTAGTGGCAATTCAAGCGCTCACTGTGCTGAGGGATGTCAACAGGGCTATGGCAATTGCTGGTAAGCTAACAGGGACGCATATGGTTATAAGTCAAAGAAAAATAAAAGCAAAAAGTACTTTAATTGCACGGCGGAGTTTTTCTGTTATTTGATACAAGGGCTGGTGGCGTAGCTGTGAGATAAGCTATGATGTAAGCCTCTATTCAACATAAGGCCTGGTGAATTCTTTTGTGTAACCTTTTGGGGGAATTTTGAAAATTGGCATTCTAGGTCTTTATTTATTGTTTATATGGCCTTTTTGTTTCCGAGTTTTAATACTGTTGCAATTTATCTACTTCACCGCTTGAAGATCTATAGGGCCTTATGTGTATGGTTCTCGTCATTCTGAGAACACACATGAGCAGACACCATCAATACAGTAGTAGATTCATATCCAAAGGCTACAAAATATCTACGACGCCGAAAATTGTTCCACAGCATATTCCCCCCACATTAATCTTAATTACCTGAGGCCCCCCAGTGGCTGGTTGATACGGGATGAAATCGGATAAAGAATGCTACTCTCGGGAGAAGTGCCGATCATCTTCAGTCAGAAAAGAAGATACTACTATTAGTATTCGCGCCGCGGACTAGAATCTCAGGACCCATTGGAAACACCACAAAGATTAGCGTAAAGACTACTGCAGGTCCGCCAGGCAACTGTTTATACTTGTAACTATTCCAGAGGAGGATGCAAAATCACGAGCCTGTAGTTTCAGTCTTGTGCTAATAGGGGGCGAAAAGTTATTTGAGCCACCCAGTAGAGTATCTCTCTCAACCTGACCGCTTGAGGGGAAATTTATAAACAGGCAACACAAAGGTGAATTAGTATAATCGTGTAGCTGGAGTTCCGGAGTCACCGTGCATGGAGGATGTAGCTGTTCCGGTCGTACCCGCCAAGGCGAAGCTTAATGTGGTAAGACTTCCAAACTGCAAATAAGCTTGTTTGGTGGCTGAAAATCAAGTATAACTAGCCAACCATGTTGTGCCATGTGGAGAGGGGAGAGTACGAGATATGGGTATTTCCGCTGCAAAGGCCCGATCCTAGAAGCAGCAAGGCCGGAGCTCTTAATTGTTGGTATTGCTCACCTTGGCGGTGCAACATAGAATACACCCCCCTTTCCTCACGCCTCTAGCATTATGTGGATAGAAGATGTGGATAGGAGATGTGAACACAGGTGCCTCGGTGGTACACCTTTGACCCTGGGACTAATTGGTTAGTCGATGCCGTGGGAAACCACGGAACTTCACGAGATGGCTGGCATGGAGCCAGGCAATATATCGGGATATGCAAGCCCACGATATCACATTAGGCCAGTAGATGCTTCACAAGATCCCACGTGGCACGACGACTGGCATCTATAGAATTATAGACATTTTTCTGCAGGCAGGAATGGACGGGTCGACTCTGACTTTTATAGATAGGAGCGCAATTCATGTGCTTTCTGTGAAATGTGTTCTGGCTTGAGATGCAAATGGGTGTAACAGCACTTTTGAGTTCGTGTTTGCTGATTCCATGATCGACGATCTGCAAAAAGTATAGCGATTAACCGACAAGTATCAAGTCTCCATCAAGATCTCTAGGTGAATACACAATTTTGTGTATCACTTTGCCCCATGCCATAAAACTCAATTCTGAGGGCCTTGGCGCCAATGCGAAGTGCATTAGCTCAAGCCTTGTACGGCTTTTATGTGGTCTTGGAAGTACATCTCTCACGGGTACTTCGTATTCACCGACCCCCGGTACGGACTGCAGCTGAGATTCGTCTCTCGATCCGACCATTCAGCAATCGAAAGCTTCATTGCTTTGTTTTCAGAGCTTCGGTAGGGTATTACCGTACCGTTGATAGTCTATGTGCTGTTGATAACTTTATACGAGACGACGTCGTGCGAGGCTCTGCTCGACTATGGCATTGGTTATAGAGAGAGTTAGTCTTGTTGAAGCAAAACACAAACCTTGGGCATTCGGCGGAAAGCGAGACATTTATACGATGTTATACTTATCTTTCCACATAGACGAAGCCATGGCCCATTATACTTCTCCAAAATGACAAAAATAGAGGCGGGCCATGCCCGCGCGGTTCTTCCTCTTTGAGTTCAGAGCGATCCTAACCCGCGTGGAGTATCGTCTATGCAAATCCTCCGATTAAACTTTTTGACCCTCACGATAAAGTGTACCCTCTCAGCCAACAAATTATTATTCCTATGGTATGGAAAGCTACTAGGAAACCAATTTTTCATAGTCCACATCGTCTTCAAATTTTGTTTTCAATGTATCTTGTTATTGTTTATTGTTGTTGCTACTGATCTGTGGGTTATCCGCCACATTTATCCCTGGGCTGCTCTTCGCTCACACTTTCCACAATCTTTCTTCATCACACACGTCGTTACCAAATAATTTTGGCATACTGATTCGTTCTTCCGCTGTATCAGTCAAACAAACGCTCGAGATTATCTGAATAGCACTACGTACTTGCACACTTCTACTCTTCGACTCCATTGATCTCTATTCTCTATTGTCTAATCTAATACGTCGTGGCCACCATGACTACTCCTCTTTCGTCGAGTATGTCGAATTCCTCTACCGACTCGGGAGATATCTCCCTTCAACGGCCTACAAGGGAGGAAACCCCCAAAAGGCCACCAGTCTCGTTGTTCAATAACAACAATAATAATCAAGGCACAAATGGACTGGATGTGTCCGCCTCTCGAGAATCTGTAAGTAGATCTGAAATACATGCCACCCACCGTCGTCAATCGCGTATTCTAACATGATATTTAGTCCGTCATTCGAAACATCAATGGCAGCTTCCCGCCAGGGGCCCAGACCCCTCAGTCTCAAGCCTCTCTTGGCGTTGACTCTGCCGCCTCTTTCTCCTCTTCCATCCTCCAAGAAGAAGCAAAGCTCCGATGGGACTCTGAAGAAGAGCTCAAGAAAGTCTCCAAGACTCTCCTTCGCCTACAAAAATGGTCTCTCATTCTTGGCTTGCTCATGATTAACGGTGCCCTGATCTACATCGCTTGCGAGTACTTCCAGCTGTACTACCTATTTATCATCCTCCTCAGCTCAAATACCATGCTTCAAATGGCCATGATGTTGCTTATTATCGGCAATGCCATTGCTAGGCGCATCCTGCCTTGGTGGTTTGCCAAGAAAGAGGTCATCCCCGAAGAACTTGAGAAGCTGGTCCTCCTCCTGCCTTGCTATAACGAGACACATGAAGAATTAACCCGCTCTTTGGATTCTCTCGTCGATCAAAAGGAAATTGATGGTCATCCCCGAGCCATCTTCATCGTTGTTGATGGTAACGCCCGCGGCCCCAGTATGGAAAAGACTACGCAGGATTACCTCCTCGAAGATATCCTTGAACCTGGCCAAACCCGACGATTCGAAAATGGTTACCGTGCCCGAGATGGTCTGTTCATGCCTGTAAAGTTCCAAACTGGCTACTACAAGGGCATACCATATGTCTTTGTCGGAAAGAGTTACAACCAAGGCAAACGCGATAGCTTGTGCTTTGCTCGCTCGCTTCTCTATCACTTCAAACAGCGATCGGAAAATATTCTTACCATGTTCAACAATGACTTATACGAGTATATTTGCAACAGCTTTGTCCAATTTGGTGTTGATACAGTTGACTATCTCGTTGGTATGGATGCGGATACTGTTTTTGATGAATTCTGTATCCGCGAGATGCTCCGAGAGATTCGCAAGAATCCCAGGCTTGTTGGTGTCTGTGGCCATGTTTGTGTCGATTTTGACGGCAAACCCTTTTCTCCTTGGTCACTCTATCAGTCAGTTGAATATTCTCAAACCCAAGGTCTGCGACGCATGTTCCAGTCTCGCATCACTGGCAAGGTCAACTGTCTTCCTGGTTGCTGTCAACTCATTCGTGTCGATGAGTCCACCTTTGGTGATGCCGTACTTCGTGAACGATTCGGATACTGCCCCAAGCCCAACGACATCATGACTCAGCACATCATGGGCAACTACTCGGAGGACAGCATCCACGCGTCCATCATCTTCAGCTTATTCCCTAAGAAGCAAACGGCACAGGCTCTGCGTGCCAAAGCATTCACAATTGTTCCCCAAAATTGGAAAGTCTTCTTGTCTCAGCGCAAACGCTGGGCTCTTGGCAGTATCTCAAATGAGTTTGTGATGATCTTTAGGCCAGGAATCATTGCTGTGGAGAGACTTCAAAGCATTGTTGCCGTCATGACATGGGCTATTACTCCATTTATCATTGCCGCCGTGGTTGAGCTCATCATCCTTTTTGTCCGAAGGGGTCGAGACGTGTTCCATGACGGCATCTTCATCGGCCTCATCTCGATCTTGTTTGCACGCTACGTAAGTACTACCATACTCAACCTCATTGTCTTTCTAGCTGCTAACATTTTTACAACAGTTCTACTCATTCTGCGTGGGCTTTTGGCTTCCTCGAAATATGAAGGAGCGCGGTCAGTACTTTGTTGGCTTCTTCATCCACTTCCTTACCTCTCCATTCATGAACATCATCATCATGCTCTACTCGCTGTTTAACTCTGATGACTTCAAATGGGGTAAGACCCGCGAAGTAGTCAAGAGCGATGGTGAGGCTGAGAAGGGATCTGCCGGTGATAGGAACGCCCACTGACTTGGTGCATATTATACCAAGAGTAGGGGTGATGGAGGGGAGATGGGGGTAGAACGTGGAAAGATGTGGTGGTGTATGAATATGGAGGAGATATTTGGTAAAAAGTTTGACATACGAAATGGTGAGTGCGGCTTTACCAGCTACTATTGCGGCAACAGTTTGAACTGACCAAGTCTACCAGAGCGTAAAAAATGTACCACATTGCATATACTATGGAGGAAATACGAGATTGGAGATCTTTTTATGTCGAGTATGAGCTTAAAATTGGAAGCCTAATGGCCGATAATGAGAGGAAATGTCGTCCGCATCATCGGTAAGAATAAGAGCCCTTCTTTCTTACACTGATGACCAAAGCTAACATCGATTTCCAGTCATCAGATGCTTCTCCTTCATATTTCTCAACAACATCTCAATAAAGTATCAAATACTTTTATTCTTTACGACTTCAACTGAGTTGCAAATCGTTTTCTCCACCTCTGATCATGGGATATTCCCAATTATCATTTCATTTATGGATTTCGATCGCTCTTTTTTTTATGAACAAAAGTTGGACATACGAATGCTTTACTATTTCTTTTGTTTAATGCGTACTGTTTTTCCACAGCAACGAGTGTGTCGGATTATTTGTCACTCTGTAGTTAGCTAGCTAGAATGAATAAAACTTGGTAAAAACCACAGGTCATTAGTCTGTCCTCGGATATTTTATGGTGAATCTCAATACGACACCATTTATGCCGTTCCAAGATGCTATCAACGTTTGCTATTATTTCAAACAAAGGCCCCTTTCGAAAGAAAAGAGCGGCTCTCTTACCTCTACAAATGCTATACGAATGAAACATGTCTCGCAGCAACGCCCCTCTTGCCCATATAGCCATCTTAGATCCCTCCATCACATAGCATCAGGCACATGCCCAATCTCACCCCTGCTAGCATCCTCCTCCCACGCGCATCCAGCCAACAACAATCCTTGCCCAGCCACACCCTTGACAATCCCCCACCAGCATTCATCATAGCGCATGCATACGGCAGAGTAGCGGCCTCGCATATTACCCATACCACACCACCAGCCTGACAGACACCAACAAATCTGCATCGAGAAAGCCGTGAGCTTGCCATTTTTTGGGAAATCCTACATGCGCGTTGCCCAAATGGATGAAGAAATAAATGCACACCAGCAGATGATGGTGGTCTGCGCTAACGGGCCGCATGGCCACATCATCTGACTCACTAATACATATTGACCCTATTGGTGTAAAGTAGAGATCTTCCATCTACGAGGGCTCATGTACGGTAAATAATATCCGTTTTTGAATGCCTGCGACCATTTACATGCGTATGCAGCCGGCACTGTATCGCTCCTCCTATACGCGCACACGCGTGAAACGCAACAAATGGTGTCAAGGAACGGGGGCATGTAAGTGTAATCATATAGATCTAGTAACCTGCAAATTAATTTAATCTGGTAAAGGAATGAGACTAAAGGCCTTCCACTTTAACAAAATGCCCATAAAAGCATAGGTCTCCTCGTCGTTTTTATCGTTCTTTGCTTTGCTGTCTTTTCGGTTTGTCAGGGCGCCTCTTCATTCCATATACCACCCCAATATCCGACATCACACACATTCCTTACCAGTCTTGCATATACATTCAAATAATGCGTCTCCCTCCTACTACAACAGAAGCGCCATCTCCTCTCAATGTCCGCCAACAACTCGTACTTACACAAACCATTGTCCGTCCATCCACCACTTTCGTCACAACCATCACTTTCGGCGCTATCGAGCCAGTAGCCACAAATACCATCGCTGCTGTGCCTGTCCCCATATCGAACCACCATGGCCTCTCCGGCGGTCAAATAGGCGCCATTCTGGGCTCTGTGGTCGGCGTCGTCGTTTTGGCTCTCATCATTGGTTTTTGCTACGTCGGAAACAAAAGGAATGCCGTCACATATGAAGAGGAAAAAGTGAAGAAAAGGAAGCGAAGAAACTCTCACAGCACGCGCAGCAGTAGCCACGTTGTATATCAATATGCAGAGGATGACGCCTACTATTACACGACCCCAAAAAAGAAATCATCTACAAAAAAGGCCAGCGTCTCAATCCAAACGCCAGCTCCAGCGGTTGTTTCAGAGAGGATACCCGGAGGCCCCAAGTTCCCCAGCTACCGTGCAATCCCGATATCGAACCCAAGGAATCCTCAAATTCGGCGCACAGGATGAACGCGAAATGGGCGATGAACATTATGAATGATGAATGAAATGAACTTATGAGAGTCTGCTGGAGCGCGGTGTCTGGTATTGGAAAGGACAATGACGAGCTCAATCTCATGTACTTAATCATAGTGATATTTCATAATGACTAATGACTAACGACTAATTTCCTGGCTTCTTCATGTGAGATTGCGTCTCCCAACAAATTGAAATAATCCCAAGCCTCAAACTGTGTTATCGCCCTGATCTCCTCCACACTTATGAGACTTCTCAATCACTCCAGTGAGCTGAGCCGCCCGATTCAGCTGCCTCTGCACACCTCGTTTGCTGCTTGGGTTGAGAGTAACCTTTTCTCGAGGAGGAATACCATCTAGGTTCAACGCGAGCTGAGCTGCTGCACGGCCAGCAGCCTTGGCGTTCAATGTAATAGCCTCCCAGTTTATATTGTCGAGGTTATCGCAAGCTTGGTGGTAACACTCGTCCTCTGGCGCTCCCGCTCCGGTAAAAAGACCTGATGAGGGAATGCCAAGCTCCAGAAAGGCGACGTAATCAGAAGATGAACCAAAACCGCTTCGTATGTAATTAGCTTTCCATCTTACTTGGGCTTTTTGACAGATTTTACTCACCCGTAATAAACAGGCTTGCCTTTGGCATGAAGATAGTCGAAGAGAATGGAGCCACCAGTCTTATGGGCATCGGTATCAGCATATACAGCGTAGATGGGCTGCTTGGAGCCAATCATGTCGTAATTGAAGTAAAAGCGGATCCGGTCTGCCTCCTCTTCGGATAGATGTTGGCCATAGTGCAGAGAGCCGATCAGACCGCTCCTGTTATGCGTGAGAATCAGTAATTGGCCAATCCACTTCCTCGATGTTGCCTATACAAGTAGCAGAGAACAGGATGGTACATGCACTTACTCTTCAGCGCCCCACCAAGCAAATCGTACTTTGTTGACGAGCCCCTCGTATTTCTGGAAGGATGTAGCAATCTCAAGAAGTGCAGCCGTGCCACTCCCGTCGTCATTCACACCTGCATTTTCATGACAAATTAGTTCAATGTCGTGGCAGGTCATTCGAGTGGAGATGTACACACCAGCACCAGCTTGAACAGAGTCAAGATGAGCACCAAGCATGATGACATTACTTGGGCTGCCCTGTTTTGTTTCCGAGATAATGTTCCAGCTCTCTCTGAGCTCATTCTCTGAATCCACAATAAGCGTAGCCGTTAGATCTTCACCGCCAGCGAGACGTTCTTTCCAATTGGAACCATCTTCCAATGTAATGACCCCGACCGGGACCAATAGCCCAAGATTTGAAGCGCTCAGAGTGGCCGATCCAATGGGTTTCCCCGGGAGGTTGTTATACAAGATGACGGCCAACGCACCATGCGACTTGGCAAGCTTGAGCTTGTCGGCAATCGCACATACCCCTCGTTTGACCAGGGCAATCTTTCCAGTGGCGTTAATTCCTTCCCACTGGTCTTCAAAGCAGGCAGATCCCCGCACATCGTCCACCGGTGTGTCGATTAGCGGAGCATGGATACCACCAGGCAGAGGCGTGGCAGTATTGTACTGAAGTGAGATTACATACACATTTTCCTTATCAGGCCCGGTGACGAAGATGCTTCGAGTGGTCTCGAATGGATGGGTGAAAGACTGGACATAAGTGTCAAACTCTTTGCCGAAGCGTGTCACCATGCGTTCCAAGATGAACTCGATTGACGCGTTGTATCCAGGAAACCCGAAAGCTCGGTTTCCGCCATTCGAATCAGCAATGTGATTCAAATTCCAGAGTACGTTTCGAAGACTACAATGGGGCAGTCCAGTCAGCATGCTATTCAATATAGAAAGGGGGCATTGTATCAGTTGGTGTTACTTGTTTTCTTCAATGTCTCTTTCGACCGCATCTGGCGTAAGTATGTCCGAAGCGACGGCGACTGTGGCGAAGAAGCCGACCCAGGCTGGACTATTCCAAAACTTCATGATGCGGCGAGTCCCTAGCTTCTGTTGAATCCCCCTTTTTTTTTGAAAAATATGGCGATATTGTATACCAAGGGAAACACGGCAGATTTGTGAATTCTCGGGGTGCGTATAATTTTGTCTTGTTGATAACACCCGGGCAATGCAGCTTAAATAGTGCTGTGTGATAGAAGAGATTGTCTCAGTTCCCAGCTGCCCGCTGATGGGTTGCCCCTGCTAGCCAAGATTTTTTTCGTAATAAAGCCCTGGCATTCACCAAGTTAAAGTTGCCTTACCGATTCTCTAACGGGAAGTTCACAAAGGCAATCTCAACACCTTATCGTCTTGGCAACAGAAAGGGCAGGTCTCAACGGCACTCACGCCTCGGCGGAAACAATTGACGCAACAGACAGCTGAGCCTATTGGCGCCCGCATGAACTTTTGCCCTCTTTAGCAGAGAAATTTAGCCTATGAAGTATTCCCAAGATTGACGGCGTGACTGGGCAGTGGAACGCTATAATGATGACGAGCCAAAGATCTGGGTCGCTCTACATGGTTTGCTGGAATAAATACCATTGAAATCAATCGGGTTATACCAGAACATGGGGGGTGGATGTGCCTATTGAGGGGGAATAGAGATAAATGAGAAAGCTGGGGTAGCATCCGTTATATTTTCAGAGGGAAACATGCTCCGTGTTAGTGGTGAAGACGTATCAAAAGTACATGTACCAGCCATTGCCTAAAGCGTCTCTGCTTCTGACACCTGACCATAATAGTGAGGAAAGTCATATAAACACAGTTATTCAGTTGGAAATAGTAATAGTTGATAGCTAATGAGAGAGATTGTTTCATAAGGAACTGCCTTAATTTATTTCGGGCATAAAAGGACGATAAGGTTGGCGATCAAACGGTTTAGCGTGTTTCCTCACTGCCTGTCCGGGAAATTCCCTAATTTGGACTCCAAGCACGCCACAGGGATTGCCACTGCTTCAAGCATCGCATCATTTACACGCCCGAACAGCATAATCAAGCCGATGCGGACTTTGAGATTGGCCCGTCAAGTCGGAATAAATAAAGACATAATTATTCCATCTGCCTCGAGATCTCATAAAATACTAAGATGCAGCTCTTCTTCTTTACTCCCCGAACCACCGACGGAGATTTGTGTCAAAAAGCCCGGACAAACTAGTTTTTGCGGAATCGCCCGCCACGCCCAATTAAGCTTTCTAGTCTAGATTGACCCTAGAAAAAAAGACAAAGGACCCCTCCATGTGGCAAGCGCATATCGCCGGCAGAGCGAAGAAAAAGAATAAAAAAAGCCATTAGCCGCTGCACTCCTCCCTTACCTCGACTCCTCCTCTCATCACCGCCTCTTCCACGACATCCCGCGAGAACAGCTGTTTGGCTCTCCTCGCAAACCTCTCCAATAACCATGGCCGACTCCCAGATCCCCCAAACCAGGCGCAATGCCCCTACCGTCCTCTCAGCGGCCGATCTGATCGGCAACACGCCACTTGTGAGGCTCAACAAGGTCCCCCAGAGCCTGGGCATTGAGTGCGAGGTCTACGCCAAGACTGAGCTTTTCAATGCTGGTGGCAGTGTCAAGGACAGAATCGCCCTGCGAATGATTGAGGAGGCCGAGAAGAGCGGCAGAATAAAGCCTGGCGACACATTGATCGAGCCCACCAGTGGAAACACGTATGTACAGCCCAACAATATGATCATCAGCTTATTGGCTGTTTGCTAACCTCAGTGTCTTTTCTAGTGGTATTGGTCTCGCTCTTGTTGGTGCCATCAAGGGATACAAGACCATCATCACCCTGCCCGAGAAGATGTCCGCCGAGAAGGTCTCTGTGCTGCGTGCCCTCGGCGCCACCATCATCCGTACACCAACCCAGGCCGCCTGGGACGCCCCCGAGTCGCACATTGGTGTTGCCCGCCGCCTCGAGAAGGAGCTCCCCAACGCACACATTCTCGACCAGTACAGCAACCCGGCCAACCCCGACGCCCACGAGTTTGGCACCGCCGAGGAGATCTGGGAGCAGACTGGCGGCAAGGTGACTGCCGTCATCGCTGGTGCCGGAACCGGTGGTACCATCACTGGTATCGCCAAGGGCCTGAAGAAGCACAACAAGGACATCAAGATTATCGCTGCTGATCCCCACGGCAGTATCTTGGCTCTGCCCGAGTCCCTGAACGAGGAGCACATGAACGAGGGATACAAGGTTGAGGGTATTGGTTACGATTTCATCCCCGATGTCCTGGACCGAGAGATTGTCGACAAGTGGTACAAGACCGACGACCAGAAGTCTTTCTACCTCGCCAGACGCCTGATTGCTGAGGAGGGTCTGCTTGTCGGTGGCAGTTCCGGCTCTGCCATGGCTGCCATGCTGATGGCCGTCAAGGAGTACGGCTTCAAGAAGGGCGACACCGTGGTTGTTGTTCTCCCCGACAGCATCCGCAGCTACCTGTCCAAGTTTGCCGACGACGACTGGCTGGCCGCCAACGGACTTCTCTCCGCCAATGGAGTCGAGTCTGCACCCCAGAGCAACAGCACGGTTTCCGACCCCTACCAGGGCGCCACCATTGCTTCTCTCCGTCTGAAGCCAGTGACTTCAGTTGCTGCTACTGCTTCATGCTCTGAGGCCATCGAGACCATGCGAGACAAGGGCTTCGATCAGCTGCCCGTCCTTTCCGCTGCTAGCAAGCTGGTCGGTCTCGTTACTCTTGGTAACCTTCTTAGCTACATCTCCCGCGGCCGTGCCACGGCCGAGACCCAAGTCAAGGACGTCATGTTCGACTTTGGCAGACTCGATGAGATTGTCACTGACCCGCGTAAGCTGACCAGCGGCACCAAGGCCGGCAGTAAGCGCAAGTTTGTCGCCATCACCATGGAGACCCCCCTGTCCACCCTCAGCAAGTTCTTTGAGTGGAACAGCGCTGCTGTTGTCACCGACGGCAAGGGTGACTCTCAATCCCTGTCTAAGCCTATTGCTGTCGTCACCAAGGTTGACCTGCTCACCTGGATGGTCAGCCAGAAGAAATAACTCTAGCATTTCTTAATAATTTGAGATTTTGAGTGGGATCTTGTTACCATTTTTTTTATTTTCTTCTCTTCTATCTGGCGTTATTTATTATTTTGGATTACAAGGTTTTGAAAACAGCAGCGTGTGTTGTTTGCGGACTGCAAGGAATAGGGATAGATCAACTACTTTGCGTGGGCCTGATAGACTCAACATCTAGGGCATTTTCATGTGTCCATGAATGGAAATTCATAAAACGTCGTTATATACATGATACAAAAAAGTGTGAATGGAAATGCGTGATTATCATTATTTTCTGGCTTTACTTTCTGCCTTTTCACCCATCATTAAAACATTTATATAGCCAAATGTCATCAGTATTCGTACATGACCCAATAAATTCTATATTCCCATCAATGCATGTACCATTTCATCCGACTACCCTCTGGGCAATCCACCACCACCATTTATCAGCACCAGTCTCTTCAGTCACGACGCTACCAGCCACTACGTCGATATCGATGTCGAATTCGTTCATTTGCTGGAAAGTAAACTTCTCGGATCCGTACTCTCCCAGCCAGCCATCCTGGTCCTCTGAGCCAATATCATCAATTCCAACACCGGAATCAAGCAGGCCCTTGCTTCTGGAAGCACGGATTCGGGACAGCTCCATCTCCAAGTGGCTCTTGACCATGGTAGCCGGCAAGGCGGTGAACAAGTCCATTTTGTTGGCTGCAATCAGGACCGGGATGGAAGCCTTGTCCTTGCCCTTGGAAGAAGCCCTCTTTTGCAAAAACAGCAGCACGTCGTAGAGATAGGCAGCGGTGGGGGCAAGGGTCTCTTGTTCACCAAGCGCAGCCGCGTCAACGACGAAGACAACAGCCTTTATCTTCTCCGTGCGAGCCAGTTTTCCCATTGCGACGTTGCGCAGCTTTCCGTGGCCGGGGGTATCAATCAGGAGAAACTTTGTGTGTGTGCCTGTAGCATCGTCGTGGTTGCGGAATGACGCCTTGGTGTCAGAGTCGGTGGAGGCGTTGAGCTCGACCGAGTGCGAGATTTGCGAGGTGTGCGTCTTGGAAGGGTTTGCGCCGCGTTCAAAGAGAGTCATGAGAGACGTCTTGCCAGAGTTGTCGGGTCCCAGGAGGAGGACGCTGGGGGGAACGGTGTATGACGAGGATGAGGCGAGGACGAGATGGAAGATGAGAGGGCCGCCGAGGATGATGATGATACCGATTATGACGAGGGGGATAGACGGCGTCATGATCAACTCGACAATTTCGGTAAAGGTCGCCATGGCGGGCAGATTGCTTGGTTGTCTGTCGCTGCTTGCGAAGCTGGTCCGATGAGGGACGAGTTGAATCAAGTATTTATTTGGCCACCTCGCAGAGCTGCCAACAATTGTCGGATTCAGCTGCCCCTTTTGCGATACGAAGACGTGGCCTGATGGATCGACGGATGATTCCGGTGCAGGGAATTGCCCCGTCCTCCTCGAACGATGGAGATGAGCGCGGATGTTGGGGATTCCGAGTCGGACGAGATGCGATTAAACGTCTGTCAAGTCTGGCTGTACGTTGTCCCTAAAGGTATTTTTTGGTGGGGCACGGCTGTGGCGAATGGAGAGGTTGCGCCACAGTTGAGGAGAAAGTTTAGTGCGGCTTTAACGTGAGCGAAGGTGAGGCATGATGGTGCTGCGAGTCGTGACAGCGCTCTCGATTAATTATTTTTATTTGTTTATTTTAACTACTATATTAGAGAATAGTATAAGCTTCTATCTAGAATGCCGCCACAACTGCAGTCAGTATCTGATGTGTGCTCAGCTAGAGCATCAACCATGTCTTCAGCTGGCATGGATATTCAGCTGAATGTCTTGGAAATAAACAAGCTGCAACGTTCAAGCAGGCGATAGTAGAGAAACAATCGCATATATAGGTGATCAGCGCTGCATCTATCCGGATCATCTGTAGAATCTGTCCTGTCTCAGAATTCCGTTTCAACAGCTGCTCCTATCGTGTTGGTCTAGTTCAAGATCTCCAGATTGCTAAGCGCTGCATGGGCTCCCTCCAGGCCCTCCTCTAGCCACTTGTAGCCACCAGACGGCCTAGTGACAGAGCGCTAAGTAGCCCAATTTCAACCCCCTGGATCCGTCACATTCAAGGCGCAGATGCCATCAGGTACAGCCACAAAGTGGTAACAGGCAGTTGCATGGTTGTGTATGCGATTGCTGTGCCCCAAACAATCCTTCCTGCAGTGCCAGACATTCCCCCCCTTCCCTTGTAAGCATCACTATTCACTTTTCTTACAGTGCTTCTTTTTTTGTGTCCTTGATTCCATGCCATCGTGCTGTATATGCTTTCATTTTTTATGCTAAAATCTCAGCCAGTTCATGGCTGCTTGCTGCGCCATCCTCAGTCCCTCCACTAGCATTGCGTAATACGATAGCTGTTATCGATATCGCATCTTCTCTCTAATCTGGATCCCGTCGTTCTCTCCACCAAGTCTCACCCTCGTCGATCTCTAGATCCGTCTCGTCATCTGCTTTTCGCCTAACGAGCCGCCAAATCCGAGAACCCGCCCCTGGCTCGACTTTTTTCTGCGTCGCTTCTGCTCCCCTCCGCAGCGCAGCCAAAGGGCCTCTTCGCGTATCCGTAATTAAGGTACGGGTTCAGCCCTTCAGCCTAACGGCGGCTGTGCAGATCGGCTCGGCTCTCATTTACCGTTTCTTTTCCTCTCTCGCTCCCAATCTTTGCAACGTTTTTGCTTCCTTGGTTATTGCCATTACATGGGTAGTAACAATCCGCCAGCTCGCGCAAGGAACACTTCGGCTGCCTCATCAACCACAACTGCGGCCGCAGTGCCTTTGCGAATGCAGCCCTCCTCTAAATCAGCCGCCGCCGTGCCGAAGCTCAACAGCGAGATGGAGATGGGCAGCCTCCCGGCGGACGAGTCCGCGCCAGAAAATGACATTATGCAGCTGGCCCGCATTGGCGACATTCCGGGCATGGAGAAGCTGTTTGAGTCGGGCGAGTTCGACGCCACATACACCGACGGCGAGGGCATTACGCCTTTACATGTGAGTGCAGTTCTGCCCCAGCCGGCGGCTATAGCTGTAGCTACCATTGAAACATGGCACATTTGACCCAGATTCCCGAGTTATAACTGACATATCTGCCG
Source organism: Trichoderma evansii (assembly GCF_050947405.1). Classification (NCBI taxonomy): domain Eukaryota; kingdom Fungi; phylum Ascomycota; class Sordariomycetes; order Hypocreales; family Hypocreaceae; genus Trichoderma; species Trichoderma evansii. The sequence goes on from NW_028145204.1 coordinate 3,088,302, forward strand.
TACCGTCCACAGTGGGCTGCCATCAACAACCAGTATGCCATGTGCGCATTCCTCATAGAGCACGGCGCCGAGCTCAACAAAAAGGGCGGCGAGTCCATTGCTACGCCTCTGCAGTGGGCTGCCCAGCGATGCCATTTCTACACCGTCAATCTGCTGCTTCAGCGCGGCGCCGACCCTCTCATTACCGATTCCCAGGGCTACAACACCCTCCACATCTCGACCTTCAACGGCAATGTTCTGCTCATCGTCCTGCTGCTCCACCAGGGCATCCCGGTCGATGTTCTCGATAGCTACGGACACACGGCGCTCATGTGGGCGGCGTACAAGGGCTTCCCGCCGCTGGTGGACCTCTTCTTGCGATGGGGTGCTAATGTGCATGCCACCGATGAGCAGGGCTTCACCCCTCTGCACTGGGCCCTGGTCAAGGGCAATGCGGCCTGTGTTATGAAGATTCTCGAATACGGCGCCGACCGCTTTGCCAAGACCGACACGGGCAAGACGCCGGCCCTTACGGCCTCCGAGCTTAACACTACGCCGGCATGGCACCGTGCGCTGCGGGAATGCGGCTATGACCAGGATGCACATGTCGCCGTCCCTCCTTGGCCGGGTGCGAGCTACTTCTTGAAGGACAAGAAGGCTTTCCTCACCAAGTTTCTGTTCTTTTGGCCCTTTTTGATGGTATGGCTGGTGCTGCTGATACTGTCCCACGCTCCCATCTACTTTGGTCTACCCCTGTCGGTGGGCGCGGCATACGGTCTCCAATGGGTTGCGAAGCAGGTGCTTGAATATGCTCCGTCTGACATGCGATCATTTCACAAGACTGTAAGTTGTTATTTCCTTCTTCAAGTTTTATTTACGCCCTGATTATATATGGGAAATTCGCTAATGCCATAGCAATAACAGCCCTGGATGGCTGGAATTTTTGCAGGGTCCCTGTCTCTTGTTGGCGTCAGCTGGTTCACTGTCATTTTGCCATCTACCATCGGGTGGTGGGGTGGATCTTCACACATGCTTTTGAATCTCGCCTTTGGAGCCGCTTTTGGTTTGACGGCCTTCTTCTATATCGCTTCCATGAGATACGACCCAGGCTTCGTGCCCAAAATGAATGGCATTGCTGAGCAGAAGGAGGTCATCGACGAGCTTCTCAAGTCCTGGAAATACGACGAGTCCAACTTTTGCGTTGTCTGTATGATTCGTACGCCGCTTCGAAGCAAGCACTGCCGTCGTTGCCAGAGATGTGTGGCAAAGCATGACCAGTAAGATAAACCGTCTCCATGTTGATATCAAGGGGTAAGCAAGCTAACAACACCCAATAGTCATTGCCCATGGGTTTTCAACTGCGTTGGCGTGAACAACCACCGCCAATTCTTCTTTTACCTAATTTCCCTAACTGCCGGAATTCTTCTATATAACTGGCTACTATATTATTGTATGACGGTTTATTGCTTCCCCTGATATGATTGCGTATTCTTACTAACACTTTATTCTATAGACTTTGCACAAATTACTCCCGATGCCTCAGATTCATGCACTCTTTTCGGACCCAGCTTTTGCCGACTTATAAACGCAGACTCTTACACACTTTTCCTCGCCATGTGGGCATCCCTCCAGCTAACATGGGTTTCCATGCTACTCATTACACAGTTCATTCAGGTCGCTCGTGCCATGACCACATACGAGAACATGACTGGCATACGCTCCCATACATCTCTATCCAATGCCTTCACATCTACTGGCGCTCCTCTCGATCCCAACCACCCGTCTGTGACAGCTCCTGCAACGCCAGCAGGTGGCGCTCACGCTGGCCATAGCCATGGACACAAGCACAAAGGCGGCTTCATCAAGCAGTGGAGCCAACTCCTCGGCGTTGATCCCTTCATTGAGACTATTACCGGCCGTGGCGCAGCTACCACCAAGAACAAGCGCAAGAAGAAGAATCCTTACAGCAGAGGTTGCGTTACCAACTGTAAGGACTTTTGGTGCGATTCAGCTCCCATCTTCGGTCAGCGGGAAACGGGACTGGCGTCTCTTGGTGGCAGTAAAGTGGACTATACAGCAATGTATGAGACGCCCACTCTTATGAGCATCACGGGACTAAGAACCCGAGGCGATTACGAGGCTGTTGGAACAGAAGACGTATAAACTACAAGAAGAATGCGTTTAGCGTTTGTTGTTTGGAAAAGAACTTGAAAAGGAATAACCGATTGTAATATGGTATGATGAAGATATGGCTGGAACCTTGGAGGGAGGCTGGCCTGGTTTAAATTTCTCTCCACGTTTTCTAATTTTCTCTTCTCTTCTTCTGTTGAGCATTGAATGAGGGGTACAAATGCGTGTTGGAGTGTTGTATTATCTTGGATCGGTCACAAAACTGGGATGCTGGGTGATGAAACACTCAAATGATTAATGACAGCCACTCTGATAGAAACGATGAAGGCATGTGCCACATGGCATTGGAGAGAGGCATGGTTTGGTTTGGTTTGCATAGCACCGTATTTTTTGCTCAGAGACACGTTTTATAAATCATCATTATGAGCATAAGAGAGAGCGATGCAATGACGCTTGAACAGCTTTACGCTTTTTCAGTCTTAGATAAGAAGTATGATACGCAAATAAATATGATGAATAATTTAGATATTGTGAATATATCCGAGAATAATTTCTTCAGGTTTATCCTGTAAAACGTATACGCTGTTTGCTTGAGCGATGCTAAGCTACAGAAGTGCGATCTTATTACCCTGGATATGGGGGTGTAGGATATTACTCTCCCGTATTCCAGATCTGACGGCGAAATGGTAAGCTGGCACTAAATGACAACTCAGGAGCTTAAGAACTACCCTGAAATCTTTTCATAAGAGTAGTATTTATATAAACAAAGTTTTAATTTGTTATTACCGCGGCAAATACGCCACTTCACCTTTCGGAGCAAAGATATCGGAATTTCTCAAACTACCTAACTTCCGAAGACAGACTTTAGGGAGATCCGGAAGGATCGTAGCAAGGATCACCAGGACTCGTTTATTACGTACTAACTCTACCGGGGCTGACCTGGGTCGTGAACCGGGACTCAACATTTCTACAAGCCTATGTTTAATCCCTATTTTCTTTATACAAAATTCACCGAGAAAAAGAGAGAATTAGTTAACAAAAGACATTATCCCTTTGTTCTTAACAAACAAGCCTCTTGAGTGATGTGTTTAGTCACGTTCATAGCGGAGAGTATAGCGTCTGATTAGTAGACTATCTGGCAATTGAATCTGGTGTTTCGATTCGGTATATGAGGGAATAAGCACAGTATAGCTATACAGTTACATTGGAGCCTTAAGTAGGATTGTGTATCTAGGCATTCATGCAGACTAATGCGATGACTGCATTTGCGGAATTAGGAAATGCAAACAAGGAAAGTTGAGCTTACAGCATATTCTCAGTAAAGAGACAGTATCTGCAAAACGTATAGAGGGCTAAATCGCGACACTGTGTTTACATCTCTAGTTTTCTTCTAAACTAATATAATTATAAAATAATGAAAACTATACATTTAAAGAGTCAAATAGAACATGATCACTTATAACGCCGTCACTTGGCAAGATGAGAATAGCTGTAACAAGGCTTATTATCTACTAGCCACTTTAGTCCAGTTGATGCTGATCAATTTCCTCTTGGCATCATATAAGCAACTCCGACCACCAAATCTGGCTAAAGAGTCGCCGTTAAGGAGCAACACAAGCGAATCCGAGATATCCCCTGCTAAATCGCGACAACTTATAAGAAGTAGAAGTAGGCTACTACTAAAGAGACACACAATGTCAATCGTTGCGGGAGGAAGTGGGACGCGGACACAAGTGGGCCTAGTATCCGGAGTCTGTGGAAATCCGCCGGCCGTGAAAGTCTTACCGACTTGTGCTTGCTTTGTGTATATATATGTGTGGATTACTCGGTTTATTTGTTTTTAAAAAGAGAAACATTATCCACTTCTCAGCACTTTTTAGTCATCATAAGACTGTGAAAGTGACGATCAGCTACAATTGCATCTCGAATCTCGAACTACACGTTCCTACTTTCATCGTATAGCTCTGTTGAATCAAGATACAGCAAAAATGCCCATCACCGAAATTGTATTTCCGCTGTTCAAGCTGGACCCCGAGTCCCTTGCAGGCCTCAAAGCGGCCACCCCAACAATGTTTGAGAGCGTCAAGAACGTTGGCGGCCTTCTAAATCCCTTTCGAGGACCGCTTCTGGAAGAGAATGGCCAAGCTGTTGACCCAAACACCCACAGAAGCATACTTTCCCTTGGTAAGTCAAAGTTTATTTTTGATCTGCTGTCGTTGATAACGCTACTTACACTGTACAATTAGAGTGGGCGGATGCATCGTCTTTTCACAATTTCTACCCAGCATCGGAGAGTTTCCTGGGCTTTATCAGCAAGATTAAGCCATTAGTTGCGTCTCCACCTGTACCTCAGCTATTCCAGGCTGAAGATAGATCAACCGAATGTCTATCGTCGAATATCACGCAAATCATCAAGGTCCAGTCCAACAGTGGAACAGAGGAGACGTGGAAGCAAATAGAACAACTCGTTGAGAAATCTGCCGGAGAAAAACTACCCTCCTACCATGCAGGCGGAATTGAGAAGGACGAGTCTTTGTTTCTGGGCCTGATTGGCTGGAAGAGCAAAGAGGTATGTCTTGGAGGCTCTCTGCATTTTTACTCTTGCTAATTCTAGTTACAGCAATATGAACAATTTGGAAAGCAGAAGGAATTCCTTGAGCTGGTCAAGCAGCTCAACGCCCAGAGTGAGGCTGACAATATCATTGTACAGTTGTCAAAGATAGACATTTAGCCAAAGGGAATGGAGAAGACTGTTAGTTAGACTCTGGTGGGATATGTCAGCTAACAGTCCACTGTATCCTATCATTAGTTATTTGCGCAGCTTTTTATAAATACCACTCAATTCGTTTACAAGTAACGCTCTGTGTTGTATTCTAAAGACTTCTGTCTCATCTGCCAGGGGAAAGAAAATACAGCAAACAATCTGGAGAAATCTGCTGAACATGAACAGTATACTCCATCTCAGTCTTCATATTCATGCATGGCCAAGGGGAAACCATATGATGGACAAAACCCTTGACAAGACTATATCCACCCATATCTTACACGCGAATACATAATTTATCCCTTGGTCAACTACTCAATAGTTTAAATTTTTTGAAAAAGACTATGTTATTACTTCCAGGCCTATTACTCAAACCATTAGTATCTGCTATCACAATGCATTAATCCAGAGTACAAGATTACTTACGAGCTATTCACCCGCAGCCTAAACACTGGCTTTACTCGGTACATGTTACGCTATCCCAGCCCCAGCCCCAGTTGCTGGCGCAGAATTGATGTGGAGGCCCAGTCTCAATATCGTATGAAGCGCCCTCACAATTCGGCTGCGTATAGAAAGTACATTGGCAATAATGATCGTCGCCGTTACACTGCGAAATATCGGCACTGTTGGAATTCGCCCACTGATAATTGTAGCAGGAGCCATCAGTTGGAGGGTTGAAAGTAACGGCGAGCTCGCCGCATCCACCGTCCTAATAGTAGCTGACTTCGACTGCCAAGGCAGACATGAAAACAATAGGCATCAAGACAGTTGCTTTATACATTTTGTATTGAATATTTATTAGAAGTAGAAGAAAAAGTTATTGGTGTAAGACGAATTGTACTTCTACAACGGCAAGTCGTGGGCAGGCTTTTATACTTAACAAACAAGCTACGTTACTATCTATATAATGATGGTCAATATTGTAAAACCAATATCTGATCCTACTTAGATAGGACTTACTGTATTACTCAACCAACAATTATACATTCGGAGAATGTTGCCGTATTAACTCGGGTTGTGATCAATAGCGTGTCTCTCGTAATTGATAAGCTGTCTGCAATCATTGCTAAGCTGTCTTATTAAATCAGCCTATTTTATTCTTACTGATAAGGTTTACTTGAGAATGGCATGTCTAAAAGTGTTATATTTCTACGTCTTTGCGAAATGGCCCGTTCCTATTTTGCCCCTGGTCTCAACACCAAGGAACAGTGCCTGTTGCGTTTTCTAGACTCTTTATGCTTAAATGACATACATAAACAACACATATTAGAAAATAATATTATAATTGAATTATAGAGTTTGAATAAAGGCTTGTGAACACGGCCGTGAATTAATATTTCCTCCCTCAATTAGTAGCTTGATAAGAATAATGTCTACTCATTCTACGCCATTATTTCCTCAAGTTCAAATTCTCGTATTTTAATGCTACTACTTTTCTTGTAGAGCTTGGATTATTTTTATCCTTGTCTTGTCCCCCTCTCTATACTGATCGTAAAATAACAAGAACACATAAGTCAGCCCTCCACTTCTTAACTACTCATCCTGACTCGCCCCCATGTCTCTCGTAGAACCTCACTTCATAATCCTCTCATGATCCAACACCGCGTTAGATTTCCTTGAATTGGTTAAGTAAATCAATAATTAAAACTCCCATGTGACACACAGGCTTACCGTCTGGCAGGCTTCATGCGCGTTCGTCGCATCAGGCGACTGGTTTAAGTCCAGCCAGGGTATTCTTTCTAGCTAACTTTTCCCATTAAGACACACAACTAATAATAAAACCTTAGCCTATGAAGATAAAAATGCTTGGGCTATCTGAATAAATGACCAATAAAGCAAGGCTCAGCTTGTCAGATCGCAACACTCAAGGCCTGATTTAACCCTGCAACAGCAGCTATTATACGAGAAGCGTAGCGAACAGGGGTGCAATATTGGTTGATAAACTTGCTGTCCAGCTGGGTCGGTATTAAAGGAATAAGACCAGTAGCGCAAAGCCGAAAATGTAGATGTGGTTATTAATGCCGAAACCAACTCTTACTAACCTATTACTCATCATGAGACGTGTGTATGTGAATAGCTAGATATTTGTAGTTGTTCGTAGTAAGATACAAATGGATGAATAAATAATAATTTGAACGAGGTTTAAAAGGTCGTTATACTAATGGATATTAATTAGAGCAGGGAAGCGAAATATTATAGGATATTACAAGTTCTTTGCACGTCTTCTTACAAGAAGTAATCAATTCTCTTAGGAGTAACTCTATCCAATCTGTATTCTATACTACTCCATCTAAAAAACATGAACAAAACATTAATTGTAACCCACAAGATCACAGAATCTACCCTTTGCACTACCTCACTCCTCATCCTGACTCCCCGCCAGATTCCTCGCAGGACCACACTCCACAACCTGGCCATGTTCCAACCTCAGACACCACGTCGCATCCTCCACAGCCTCTAAGCGATGCGCAATCGTAATGACCGTGCTATTCGACAATTCAGATCTTAAAATTCGCTGAACAGTCGCCGCAGTCGCTCGGTCAATCGACGCCGTCGCTTCGTCCAGGATGACAAGTCCGCTCCGCCGCAGTACCGCCCGCGCAATGCCCACAAGCTGCCGCTGACCTTGGCTAAGATTCTTTCCAGCAGCATCAATAGGCGAATCCAGACTCCATTGAGCGCCGAGGACGCGGTGGATCGCATTTTCACATTCCTCGTTGGAGAAGTCCGCGGCCGGGTCGATGTTGTCGCGGAGAGTTCCTGGGAAGAGCGTGGGGTCTTGCTGGATGAAGGTGACGCGATTTCTCAGGGCGGTTCGGTCGATCTGGGAGAGGTCGACGCTGCCAATTTTGAGAGTCCCTTCGAATGGAGCCTGGGTCATGAGGAGAGCGTTGGCGATGGTTGACTTTCCGGAACCAGTACGACCGAGAACGGCGCAAGTTGAACCTCCGGGAATCTCAAAGGAGATCTTATCCAGAACCGAGGGCAGATGGTCATCATATTTGAACGAGATTTGTTCAAACTTGACATCGTCGCATGGTCTGGGCCAGTCTTCGGGAGGATCTTGATCGCCTTTGGGCTCCTCGGGAATCTGATTCAGCATATTTACGCGCTCCAAAGAGACAGCATCTAGCTGCAACTGCGCGAACCGCTCACAAAGCTGCTGCACCGCCGCCATGGCAATATTCGTCTGTGTCAGAACGAAACCAATAGCACTGGCGGGCATCTTTTGCCAAACCATGAACAAGATCAGCGCGGTACGGGTAGCGATGGAGCTGAAGCTGAGACGGAAGTCGAGCCAGAAAGCCATGCTCCAGAAGAAGTGGTCCTGCTTTTGGAAGTCGTCCACGGCTTCGAGGTGGCGGTCTTGGAAGCGCTGCTCAACTCTCAGGGCGCGGATCGTGACCAGGCCGTCTTGCATGACGCCGATGTTTGCGATGATGGGAGTGAGGTATCTCATTTCCATACGGCGGAGGCATCGTGAGACGGGGACGTATATCCTGAAAAAGTACACAAACAGGATGGCCACAACTGCGAGGATGATGAGGAGCAATGGCTGGTGCGTGGCAATCGCTATCAAGCTCATGACCAAGGCAATCAGGTTGAAGACAAACGACTCCAAGGGCGCCACAATGCCTCCGTCTACCATTCCCATGTCAGCAATGAGTCGGTTCTTAAGCTGACCTGTCGGCGTGGTGTCGTGGTAGCGGAAAGTGGCCCGACTAACTTTGTCGATGGCGGCTTTGAAGAGACCTTGGGCTGCCTTGACGCTGATTCTTGCCAGTAGGAGCTGAGCGATTCCATATGCCAGGATTTGTCCACCAGAGAGACCAGAGAGTACCAGGATCCAAGCTTGAGGGTGATTCTCCGAGTTGGGAAGACCCCAGTAGGGGCTTTTCCTGCCGTTCCCAACAGAGTCTGCGCCCCAAGCTTCCAGAAGTCGAGCCCTTGATATATCGCAGAATCGAGACATGCCATATGCGATGGCGAGGAAGATCCAGAGATGCCATCCACCTGCTTTCATGTATTCGGTATATACACTAAGCGATACGCTTCCCGTTTTGGACGGCTCTTCTGGTGCATCCTTGAGCGCAGCAATATCTTCGGCGTGGATTTCATGGGATGCCTCGGTGTCATCATGGGCTGTCTTTCCAGTCTCGTGGTAAGGATGCTCGAGTTCGTCTTTGATCTCCTGTGCCGAAAGTACAGTCGCTTCTCCATCGTCCACGTCAATTACCTGATCAGCAATACGGAGAACAAGATCATCTCTGTGCGTGACCATGACAATAGTGCGACCTTCAGCAAGGGGACCCTGAAGAAAGCGACGGACGATGGCGCTGGCGGTATCGTGATCCAAAGCAGCAAGCGGGTCATCCAGGAGAAGAATCTTGCAGTGACTGTACACAGCTCTAGCAAGGGCCACACGAGCCTTTTGGCCACCAGAAAGTCCAATGCCGCCTTCTTCGAGCTTTGTCTGGTCTCCATCAGGTAGTGAAGCAAGATCAGGCAAAAGGGCGCATGCGTGGAGGACCTCGCGGTATCTCGTCGAGTCAAAGGGCTGGTGGAAGACGATGTTTTCTCGAATGGTCTTGTTCTGTAGCCATGGGAGCTGCTGACAGTACGCTACTGGAACGTCGGGCCTGATGAGGTCACCTTCGTGAAGCTCCATTTCGTTGAGGGCCGCGAGAAGAAGACTGGATTTGCCAGAGCCAACTTTGCCTCGAATAACAGTAAGGCCCTTGCTGAACTTCAAAGCAAGATCTCTGAGAATAAGCTTTCCAGTCGAAGGCCAAGAGAATGAAGCATCACGGAACTCAATGTTTGTCACATTGCTGGGACTGTTGGAGATGTCGTCTCTGTCAGGCTCGCTCATGTACTTGTTCACACGCTCAATGGGAATAGTAGACTTCCAGTACGCAGAGATCAGGTCAAATGCCTCTTTAACACTCATTTCTAACTGGGAGAAGAGTTGAAGAGAGGGCCAAATGACGTCGTTTGGCAGCCCCTGCTTTAGAATGAGGGTGTACAGAGCAATACTGGCGAGTGGGTAAGAAGTTCCACCGGTAACGCTCACAGTGGAAATGCCGGCAGTAACGTGGGCAATGTTCAAACGCTTGGCCATTTCTAGTGCTCGGAACTTCATGATTCTAGCGCTCCAAGAAGATGTCCAGCCATTGAGCTTCAATGGACGACTTGCTTCTACAAAGTGGGAGACAGCTTGTGCACGCTTATCAGAAAAGGCAGTTCGCTGTCGTTCGAGTTTGATCAGCTTGCGAACAAGTGCCGAGTTTACTGCAAGGAACACAATCATGAGAGCAAAACCAATAGCCGAAGGCCAACCCATGATGTCGATGAGGTAGTACATGGTAACGATGACCTTGATGGGTTGGGAGACGAGCTTAGAAAAATCCCAGAATCGCTGTGAAATTTCATATGTATCGCCTCGAACCAGATTGACGACCTTTGCGTTGGAAGCCGGACCAGAGACCGTTTTAGGCTTCTGTTTGGAACTAGACGATCTTCCAAACATTCTCCCAATAAAGGTTTGGGACTTTCCATTGGAGGCTTGAGGAAGTTCATCATCGGGCCCCTTTTCTGTGACATCTGAGCCTGGAACAGCTCGAGTCAAGAGTTTACCAAAGAGAGCGATGAAGGCTTCTCCACGAGATCGTTCATAGGACTTCCGGGAGTACCAACCAGATGTCGTCTTGCACAATTGGCGAAACGCATCAAGAAGCAGCATCACACCACACCAAAAGGTAGCATCAGCAGGATTACTCGAGTCCAGAGCGCTATAAAGCTTGCTGGTAAGTCGAATATTGGATACTTCAGCAACCCTCTCAGCAATAGCAAGCGAGGTAGCGATTGAGAGATCCAAGCCGTTGGCTTCTATGAGACATAAGAGGAGCTTGCCCTTGAGCTCCCGAAAGGCCATGTACAGACGTGTGTGCTGAAACTCAAAGGGAAGCTGCCAGACGTCTTCTTCGGTGATTTCTCGTTTTTTACAGGCCTTGGCTAGTGGGTTAACCCAGCTCATGCTCCAGAAGCTGAAAAGACTAAGATCATCCTCGGGGCTGCGAAGGTTGTGCGATGGTTGGCTATTTGGTTGGCCAATATCCTCGTTGCCCCAAGATGGCTCGCGTATAGGCATAAAGCCGATCAAGATGATGGATAAAAGGCAAAGCGCCATTCTAGCAAGTCGAAAGGGGTCGATGCCGAAAAGAGTACGGTCCAAAAATCGGGTAGCGTAGATGGTGGTGCTGGCACCAAGGATAGAGACATATTGAATCAGTAAGATCCGAGGCGTCTTGGTTGGACGATCCAGGATTGTGACGAAAAGTGCAACAGCCCATGGGACCATCTCCCAGAGATAGACATAGCAAGTAGGGTTGATGATGACTGGAACGAAAGAGAGGAGCAGTCCAGCAACGCTGATGAGAAGCAGGGGATAAGTCCAGATGGACCAAAACTTGCGTTTTAGGCCATCCGGCGCTTGTTCTTGGGCAAATGGCCTAAGCCATAGCGGTAATTGGGATCTAATAGTATTTCTGCTGATAAAGAGCGTGAGAATCGCAGCAGAAAGCACTACAAGTGCGTAGGTAATGGTAAGGTCTTTCATGATTGTCAACGAGTTGCAGTTTGTCAGATTTGGTTTTCGAAAGACGGGATCTTGGAGATGAGAAGATGCATATTCGGTATACACATTTGTGTGCGGGCTGACAGCATTTTGATAAGACAAGGCCGGCGCCATCTTGTAGCTATTAGCCACGACAACCCGTATATCATCCATGGTAGAGTTTGGATAGGTAGGTTAAAGGCTAGGCAGGCCAGTAAAGTTATAATAGCAAAGAGTTCAAGCAAATATATGCAGAAGGTTCGAAATAAACAATAAGGCTTGATATTGAAAAGACTATCGCCAAAAAAATGGAAAGCTAGGTTTCCGACTTGGAGCCGCCTTGGCGATGGTGTCGCGGATGTAGCGATGCGGCGGTCATTAAGTTTGCGCGGGCCCAATTACAGTGATTCTGGCTCACAACATGCTCTGCGACCATTCAGCCTCTTATGCAGCACAAATAGGCGGCGTCACGACACCAATTGGCCATGTTCAAGCTGGAATATCGCAGTGTCGCATCCAGATATGTAGGTGCACCACCACAGACGTTGGAGTTCAGGAACAGAATTGGAGGTGACCGAGGTGGCGGTGGACGAGTGGGTGTGAGTGGGGACGAGGCAGCAGTGTGGGGGACAGTAAGAAAGTAAGAAACGGTTTCAGTTTCCGGGTAAGCTCGAATGCTGCACGTGGTGGTGAGAGACGGATTATTTGGTGAGTTTCAATTGACGTCTATTTCTGTCTGTCAAGATGGTTAGCAAGTTGGTATAACAATATGAAGCCATGCATGGATATTCAGTAAAATGCGCAATTGCATCCAGACTAGCAAGGCCGCAGCGAATGAAACAAGATTCACGGTAAAACATCGATTCGAAACGTTTCTCAAAAGAAAAAAATCATCATTATTCAGTTTTGCCTATTCCCATTATGTACCCTTGAATCAGAACGTTTTATATATCGCCTCATAACAAAAAATCAAAATGCCATAAAATCTCGCTTTTTCCCTTAAATCATCAAAGCGCCACCGGCAAGAACCATGGAGACAGCGGTCAAAGCACTGCCCAGGCTGAGGCCAGAGATGGACCACGCAGCGAGCTGGCCAGGGGCAGCATTCTTGGTGGTGGTGGCAGCAGCGGCACTGCTCTGAGTGCTGGAGGGAGTGGAGGCCGTAGAGGAGGATCCTCCGCTGGTGCTGTTGGAGGAGCTGTCAGAGCCAGAGACGCTCCCGGAGACGAGAGCCGAGAGCTTGGAGTCGCTGACGAAGCTGGCGGTGATGGTGGCGTTCTTGCAGGCCGAGGGGGGATCAATGGATCCAGAGACGAAGTTGGCAGCAATGCACTGTTTATGATGGATGATTAGACATTGTTTATCCTCCAAAGCTCGTGTTGTTTCGACATACCTGGTACAAAAGACCATCAGGAGCATCGGTAACGACGCTAATCACACCCTTCTTGCCAGCATAGCTGGAGGGGAGAGTGATGTGAGGCTCGCAAAAGTCGCCCAGGCCGCTCTGCTCGACAATGGGGAAGATTTGCTTCCAGCCAGACTGGGCAGTGCCGTCGAGGGTGACGCGGAACAGCCAAGTGACCTGGTTGTGGGTGGCTCGCATGGCCAGAGAGTCACCGCCAACGTGGAAGTCGACCAGCTGCTTGGAGCCAGAGGAGATGTCGGGGGTGAAGCCACCGCAGGGAGCAGTGCCCTCCTTGTCATCGTCGAAACCGATGGAGTCGGGGTAGTTCATGAGGAAGTGCGCCGAGGAGACGGAGGCGAGGGAGAGGACAGCGGGGAGGATGGCTGAGACACGCATTTTGGCGGTTTGTGATGGAAGAGTAGAGGAGAGTGGAAGAGATGAGATGGAAGTAGGAGGAAGAGAGTCACAATTGTGAGCAAAGTGGTGAGAGATGTAGGTTAGAGGTGAGGTTGGAAGGGAGAAAAGACAAAGGCTTGGCGAGTGGCAGCTGTATTTATTTACTCACCGATTGCAACTGTTCGAGAGCACGGTCTACTATTCCCCTCCACAGAGCAAGACCTCGCTCCACCAGCCCCCAAAAGGGTCATGGCACCACTGAGACAGAACCCATTCGGGGCAACGAAATGGTGCTACGGGCAGGGGGCAGCAACATTGAAACGGTAGCTTAGATAATTTGAGCAAGATATTTCGGTCTAAAAGGGCGGGAAATGGGGAAACCAAGTGCTAGGTAGAAGGTATCGGGTTGTACGGAGGAGGTTGCTTGTGCTATACGACTAATAGAATGGCTACGAGGAGCAAGATACGAATCAGTTGATGTTTGATCAAATACTATTTGTCTATAATATAAATATTGTCCGATACACAATACCACCTACTTGATTGGGGAGCAAGTACAGTAGCATTTCCGATTCAATGTACCTCTGCATGCGCGTAGAGTCGCATCGATGCAAACGAATAGTTCGTTCCCTCAGCGTCAAAGCGCCTGGGACTCGCTTCCCCCCAAGGAGCAATTGAGTTAAGCATCAAAACAAGTGTACCCTGGCCAAAATGCTACTCGTGCGCTCCCATGTTAGCTCAGCTCGTCTAAAACGCCTCTTCTCCAATAAAAGCCGCCCACTGATTTCCGGATTCCGAATGGCGGGGGCCCAAGACAGGGACTAGCAGCGCAGCCAGCTAATCAGACACGGCCAGGCCACCCATCTGAGAGCATTTGAGCAAGTTTATGGTGGCTCTCAAGGTGCGCTTGGAGCGACTGGCGGTGGATATTGGGATGTTGGGGGTTTGAGCTGAACGGTTTGGTGTTTGATGCTCGAGGCCGAAGGTTTGGGATTTTGGCGATGCTATCCTTGAAGAGACAGACATGGCATTGTCGAGAGAGAGACATGTCATGGTATTTTAGAGACTATAATGTCTCGTTTGTTTGTGGTGGAATTCGCGGCTTCGTGGTGGCACCTCGACTTCTGAAACTGAAAGCGGCCACAGGACCCCATCTAGGAGAGACATCCGAATTCAAGCTCTTTATTCATATAATTAGACATAATTAGAGACATCCAATCTCGTATTTCTATCGGACAACGGCCGCTGAAGATGACACTAAAATGCCTGCTTTAGCAACTTGCTTCCGTTGGCAGCAGCTTACTTACACATTACTATTCCTCTGCTCCTAGTCACACATGCCACACCAACACTCCACCAAGAGGAGCCTTGGAATCTCCCACCCCACAACGTTTCTTTTTATCCTTTGTGAGAGAGTTTATTCGGCCAACTAATTGATCCGCCTCAGACGAAACCTGCTCATAACCTCCTACTAGAGCTTGTATTTGCTGCTCTGACATCCTCACCATCTCGGAATACCGGCACGAGACGCATCGTCGGCGAATCTGCAGCATAACACTACAAGAGTAGAGCGAGCGACGAAGAGAACCCCTCACACGACTGGGTGTTTGCATTCTCGGAAAAGGAAAAAGAGGGAAAGATGCGTCAGTGAATTAGCCGGCTAATACACACTCTTTCGCTTTGATATCTGCGATTTACCTATCCATCCACTACAGCCATCAACCTCTAATTCTACTCCTACTCTCAAAACAGCTCTCCCATAACTCTTGCCATCATGGATATGGACATGGGCGGCGATGGCATGACGGGCCTTGGCTCCGACATCAACCATCGCTTTGCTCGCGCCTACTGGTACATCACAGCCGTCGTCGTAGCATCATTAATGGGCGTTCGCGGCATCAACCACATTGGCGCCCTCAAACGGTGTGTATATGCAAACACAACTCTTGGATACTGGATATCCCTTGCTAACTCTCAGATTCAAGACTCAAAGCTGCTCGCGATCCAGCTTCAAACCCCCATCCAACCCGCCCCAACGGCCTCCTCTCCCAATCATGGGCCACCATCACCGCCATCATCCGCGAAATCTCCCTCCCGCAGTACTTTGTGCCCATCCGCCACTTCACCTGGCTCACTCCCCCTCCTCTAGGCCGCGTCCTCATCCTGCTCTGCTACTGGTCCATCATCGCCTACTTCATGTCCTGGCACGCCGTCGTGCACGATGTCAACTTCTGGGAGCGCATCGGCTACCGCAACGCTTGGGTCACGCTCACGCAGCTGCCCATGATATTCCTGCTGTCGATGAAGGTCAACATTATTGGCTTCTTGGTTGGGACGGGCCATGAGAGGCTCAACTGGCTGCATCGATGGGTTGCGCGCACAATGTTTGTCACGGCGACGGTGCATGGATTTCACTTTTGGACCGAGTGGGTGCTTGCGGACTTTGTCGATCTAGAGCTGGAGACAATGCCCATGGTGAAATACGGGCTGGGCGCCTGGGGCATCTTGCTGTGGAATGTGGTGATTGGCTTCGTGCCCATCCGCAGACTATCGTACGAGATCTGGGTCCTACAGCACATTGCCGCTTCTATTGCGATGCTGGTGCTTGTCTACTTTCACATTCCCACAAATGCTCGCTTTTTGTTCTGGCTGGCCGTTTCTCTCCTCGTCTTTGATCGTGCTGCTCGCTGGTTTCTTCTCCTATGGCAGAATCTGAGATTCAAGGCCGGCGGATCAGCATGCCAGGGCAGAAAACGAGTTGGTCACCAAATCTTGGCTCGCGCAGTGGCCGATACCACCACCGTTGTTACCATCAAGGACGTTCACTTTGACTGGACTCCTGGCCAGCACGTCTACCTCTGGATCCCACGACTAGGCCCCCTGGAAGCACACCCTTATACCATTGCCTGTGCGCGCAAAATCGAGGGAACTTGCTGCTGCAACAGTGTCCAGCTCATTCTTCGCAAGCACAAGGGCTTCTCCAAGCGCATCCACACATATGCCTCCAAGAACCCGGAAGCCTCGCTCACGGGATTCCTCTCTGGTCCTTACGGCACGCCTCCTCGATGGGATATTTACGAAACCATGGTCCTCATTGGAGCTTCCACCGGGGCGAGTTTCACACTGCCTCTGTTAGAGGCTGCAGCTCAAGCAGACTTTGTTGGATGTGTTAAGCGATTTGAAGTACTCTTTGTGGCCAGGACATACAGGGAAGTCGAATACTACGTCCAACGTGCACAAAAAGCCGGCGATGCTCTCATACAAAAGGGCGTCATCATCAACATCCACGTCGCCATCACCAGCTCCGGCCTTGGCAGCGATGGCCTCCCCCTCTCACGCAACGAAACCAGCATTTCACACATCACAGCCAGCAGCAGCAGCGAAGATAACAACGATCCCAAGAAGGAAACAGCCATCACATCACCTCACGAAACTTCATGCTGCTGCTGCACTGGCGGCAAATCCAGCAGCGACGAGAAGAAGGAGACGCAAGAGCAACAGGAGAAATCTACCCCTAGTCTCCCTGTCATTCGCGAATACACCGCTCGACCTGACATCGAGCAGCTGATCCGCCAACCTGTCGAGGTTGCTTTCGGCGAGACAGCAGTGGTCGTCTGTGGAGGACCTGAAATTGTTGCCACGACGCGCAACTGTGTGAGCAGGCTGAGTGATGAGCGAGCGGTGCACAAGGGAACTGGCGCACAGGGCATTTATCTCCACGTCGAGGAGTATTCGTTCTAAGTGGTTATAGAGCCCGGCAAGGGTGGATAATGAGCTGTTATGAATAATGATCTGGTTGGTTTGGTTTGTTTGGTTTGGGTGCATACATACAAATTAGTATATATGGCGTGCGTATATAGAGCATATACCTCTGGCGTTGGTCGGGTAGTCGGCATTATCTTGAGTTTTCCTGGCCGAAATGAGCCATATATTATATAAAAGCGTATTTGAACAAGATCAGCAGTGGCAATGACGTGAAGGAAAAAAATGATACATGTAATAAATCACTAGTCAGGTCACAGAGGCAGTGAGGCTCTTATTCATTTAAATAATTTTTGATATTAAGTATTATTGTAAGTAGGTACTTGTAGTATGCAAAAAACATAAGTCGATAAAACAGTCGATATAGGTACATCCAGCTGCATCCCATGTAGCAGTGCCTACTACAGACATAATCCAATTAAAGCCAACAGCGTTGTTTTCCAGAAGAAAAGAAGAAAAGCTAGTCTTGTGGCTAGCGTAAAATCGTGGAATATATATGAAATGTTACTCCAAGATACTGTACACTGGAGAGTCCAAATTCTTTTTTTGTCGTTGCCGTAATCGTCATCATTCGCCATGGATTAAATTCGGTGTAAAAGAAAAAAGGTGTAAACGATATTTAGAAATTCAAGACGAGAATAAAAAGGATAAGATGTTTTTCGCCATGCCGGGGCTCTTAATCAAAGCTCAAAGAAAGGAAGTTCAACTTTTTGCAACCGATACTCGCAGAGTACATATTCAAGATCTTAAAAGAACCAAATATTTCCCTACAGAGAACCGTTCGCGCCGGCAGCAGACTTGGCAATCCCACTGCCATCCACCAGAGGCTCGGCCTCGGGCTGCGCATTCTCTTCTTCGCTCGACTCGGATCGGTCGTCCTTCTTAATCTTGTAGACGACAAACTTGTACATGCTGCGGAAGAGGCAGTAGAGCCAAAAGAGGTTGAGGGCCTGCAGCGAGGCGAGCAGCCCAAAGGTGATGATGTTGGAAATCCAGCATTTATACTGCTGCGTCTCCCAGTTGAGTTCGTAGGGGCCCACGGTGCGGAATTCGGTGAGGATGGAGTAGAGGATGCGTAGGTTGGTGTAGTGGCGGAGGTAGATCCAGACAAAGATGTTGGTGACATAGACAGGGACGACCAGCGGGCTATCGATGTAGTGGAGCGATTTGGAGAGCTGTGAATTAGAGAGTGGTTAGCATTAACAGAGTAAACAAGAGGCGATTTGAAACATACTGCCAGAAAGACATCGCTGATATCGTGAGTAATGTATACGGCAATGCCCATGTGTGTAAAGTGGAAGCGGTAGCTCAGCCCAATCAGCGACAGCGTCACGATATGGTGAGCCACCAGCTCCTTGAAATCCTTGCGTGGCTTCTCAAAGCCTAGCAGCATAACCACGCCCTGCTGCGCCCAGTACGCCGCCTGGAACAGGTAGTAGAACTTGAAGGCGGCCTCGTGCGAGCGGTGCGGAAACGTCTCGTACATGCCGGCCGTGTTAAAGTACCACACAGGGGTGCGGCTCATGACGTAGAGACCCGTCGGGCCCACGACGCCAAAGTAGATGGCCGTGTACATTTGCTCGGCGAAGCGCTGCTGCTTGCCCTTGCTCTTGATGCCGTTGATGCGGCCCAGCGGGATCAGCAGCTCCTGCAACATCAGCTCGCGCGTAAAGGACAGCACAATCGTGTAAAAGGCCACAAAGGCCACGTCCCACAGGCCCTTTCCATAGTGCACAGGCAGCGTCGGGTCGAGGTGGGCGTTGGGATTTGGCTGTTCGTACGAGAGGAAGATGAAGCGGCTGACGGGATTGGAGTCGGTTGGGTTGACGGCATAGGCGGCGCCAAACAGGATCAGCAGGATGAGAGGAGGGACCCATTTGTGCTTGAACGAGAAGCGGGCGAATCGTCGGAACAGAGACCGGGCCTTTCGTCGCTTCTTCTTGTCTGTCGAGAGACGTGATGCAGCGCCGTTGGCGGCATTGCTTGCGGCAGCGGATATCTCGGTAGGGCCGGCAAGCTGCTGATTTCGTCGACGAACAGCGCCGTTTGCCTGGGACGGCGGTGGCGACGAGCTGAGCAACGGGGCGGCGTCGTGCCGAGCCATTGCTGCGAGAGAAGGGCTGTGAAGCGTGGTGGTAGCTGTAATTGAGCTGCGGTCGTGAAGAAGCGAAGTCGAGATAGCCGTGGAAATAGCGGCAGCTGGTGGTGGGTGGCCAGCACAGGCTTTAAATCGGCGGGTGGTCTAAAAGCAGTGACCTGGAGGGTACTTGGGAGCTATTATAAGCTCCAGCGCGAACCTGTCAGATGGGCTGAAATAGCGTCTCCAGAATGGCTTTGGGCAGCTTTTTTTGCTTGGTGGAATGATGTAAATGGTGCCAAGAAGGCGGGCGTCTCCGGATGTACCACTTTAGTAACTTGCCGAATGGCTGCAACGCCGCAATTACTGGATCTCGCCCACCAAGGTCCCGGATTTCGACTGGTCTTGTGCGCCGGTTTATAAAGGGACAAAAGAGTCGGTGCCGTCGGCATTTCTCGCCCGGGCCGACACTTTTAATGCCTGATGACGTCTGTCTTCAACGGCGGCTGGTAAACACTAGATTCTGAGAGTCAGTCAGATCAGCTGAGAGCATCAAAGAAAAGAATGACCTTCATCGCGGAAAGTTCCATTGATGAGGCTTTTTTTTTTTTTTTTTTTTTCATTTTAATTTATTATTCATTTATTTTCTTCTTTTTTTTTTTCTTGTACCTGCAGCATCAATAGTTTCCTTTGAAAAAGCATCTTTTGCGCGTGGCGTTTGCTACTGCACACACTCGGAATCAGCTGCCGGCAGCCACATATCCAGCCTCACACACATTTAATCCACCGAAAACTCTTATAAACGAACAGGCATCAGACGATCCTGCTGGGACCATATGCAAGGGACCCGTTTGGACTTTCAAGGCTTAAAACGCTAAAGCATCTTTCCGAGGGCCTCGACGCCTCATCCATGCTAATTCTCCGTGCTCCAGACTGGACCCTCTTTCTGGGCCCCCTGAGACACGGGGCCCGCGGGCTCACGATGTCTGAAGGATCACAGAAGAATCAACGCCTTTTTGACTTATCGTTGCTATTACAAAATAATTTGCGTAGTGCTATTCATGCTCGGAGATTAAAACTCCAATAATTCTGAATTGAGGTTGCTCTCGGAGGCGGGTGTCCGCTATCCCCGTAGAAAGTGTGCCCATTAGCTTACACCGATATCAGGCGCGATATCGCAAACTTAAATAACCAAGATATATTTGCTGGCATTCATAGTATCATAGATAGCATCCTTTTCTATAGCAGATCCAGACCCGCAATGTGTTGATAAACCCCTTAGCTCATATCTAAACAGAGTCTATCGGTGGCCGCGGTGGCCGCAAGAACAAAGCCATTTTGTCTCATGCTCGTTAAACAAAAACTTTTTAAATCAGTCGCACATAACATAAATCATCCAGTGATAGCATATTCTTTCCCTTTCCGGCTCAGTCGATTTGCTTCTCGCATCCAATCCGGTTAAGAAACTCCTTACGATCACTGTGACCGGGAAGATGCAAGCCGCTGGAGCTGCCAGCCCTCTTGGGCAAGACTCGGTTTCGGCGCTCCCAGGCCTTCAACATGCCATCGTCCACCTCGGCGTCTTCCTCTAGCAGCCCAAACTCTTCGTCTTCCTCTTCTCCTTCAAGCTCGCTGACTTCTTCCTCTTCTTCATCGTCACTGCGAATGTCTTCAGCGTTTTGACCGCTGAGCACCTTTACAACGACCTTGAGGATAGCATAAGACCACACGCTCATGATCGCCTGTAACGCGACGAGGTAGGTGAAGAAGCCGGTAAAGATGGACTGGTTAAAGCAGATCAAGCCCTCTGGATTCTTGAATGGCTCAAGCAGGAAAGACAACCCGCTAGGCTGGGGCAGAGGACCCTGCAGGTTGTTCACGCCACCCTTGAAACAGGTATACGGCACGATGCTAGGAACATCAAAGTAGACGCTGCGAATCACCATGAGGAAAAATACATGGCGGGTGGCAAGCCAGACGACAACGAAGAGCCCAAAGAGAATGTCGCAAAGGGTGTTGAAGCCCAGGTACTTGGCGCACTTGGCAAGCTGCAGATTCATTAGTAACTTTATTTTTACAAGCTAGAAGGTTTAAAGAAGCGGGTAAGACTCAACTGGAAAGACAATGTCGACAATATCCATAATGATCAGAATGAGGTTGCCAACACGCGTGAAATGGTAGTGGTACGAGGCTACGACCAGTGCGATGGTGACGACGTGGTGCGACAGCATCTGCCAGTAATCCTTTCGCTGCTTCTCAATGTTGATGACATAGACTTGCTGTATCCAGAAAGCCAATTGCGCAAGGAAATAAAACTTCATGGTTCCGGTAATCTCTCGGCTGGGCCAGTCTGTCCAGAGCTCGGCCATGTTGAGAAAGTACGGGGAGTTGTACCAGATGTGCTGTGAGGTAGGTTAGCGAGTGCAAATAGACTATTTTCTAAAAAGAAGGGGATGAAGCAAAAGAGCTCAAAGAAAGAACATACTACACCAAGAGGCCAAAAAAGGCAGTAGTAGCAAATCATCCACGTCTGCTCGGCAAAGCGCTCCACGTCCTTGGCCTTGGAGATCCCCCAACGCCGTCCCAGAGGACCCAAAACGCCATTCATAAGGCCATCGCGTAATCCAGTGAAGAGTACCAGATAGTAGAATACGTAGTAAATGTCATTGGGACCAACCGCGTACTTTCCAGTAGAGGGGTTGTAGTGAGAGAGTGTCCAGAAGGGCCTTGTGTAGGGCCGGGCCTTGGGAATCAGCAATTGGGTGAGATAGAGAAGAGCTACGAGATTGAAAACGATTCCTAAAATAATGTCAGCATGGGCATTCGTAGTCCAATTGATGAATTGGTTGGGAGTGAAGGCGACATACCAGCTTGGTAATCGAGAAACAGCTGCTTGAGGCTGCGGCTCTTGCCTCCACCTCGCGTCCTTAACCGCATCGCAATTAAGCGCTCATTTTTAGAAGCGAGCTGCTCACGCGAATGAGCGGTAGCCTCGACGTCGGACTTCATCTCCACGAGCTCTTTGAGGTGACTAAAGGAGTGCGGGCTGTCAATATCTGCAATGTCCATCTTTTGAGTTGGGTGGGCAGAGAGGGGAAGTGAGAACGAACGAGCTAGGGTTTGTCCGCGAATCAGTAGTTGAGATTAGGCTTTGCAGAGGTACAAGATCTTGGTAGGCGCTTTAACGATAAAATGATAAAACAAGGCTATTTTCTTGGCGTAATTTTTTTTAATATTTTTTTTTTTTTACAAAGTCCAGAGTGAATTGAATTTTAGACTTTGTTTGTCGGTGCTTTGGTGGGCGAGTTCGAGAAATGTCGAACAAAACGGCCCGGTTCCCGCCTTTCTCAACAGCTGCAGAGAAAAAAAGAGTCCCGGGGAGAGAGATTAGGGGAAAACGACTGCCTGGACTGATTTGGCTCTAGTTTTTTGGGCTTGCTAGCTCCAAGCTGTGCAGTGGATTCGAAAAGCAGGCTGTGCGGAGTTTTTAGCTTGGGATGGCGCTGGACGCGTTTCACATTTGCGTTGATCTATTCACTGAGGGTGAAATACGAGCTGAGACAGCAAAGACTTGAGCGCAGTTTGGAGAAGAAAAATTGAAGAAAACCAATGCTCGATGGCCTTTTTATTTGTTCAATTGCCAGATTCCATGATTCATGTATTCAATTGGGCATCGAGCATCTCATGCGGAATCCGCGGAACCTGGTAAACAGACTGCCTTTTCATGACGCATCATATGTACGCTTCATGTACCAGAGTGGAGGGTCTCTGTGTTTCTGCTTCTCAACGGTTTTGCTGGTACTGTACCACGCCATCCTGATTGCTATAAATATTCGCCTGCTTGATAAACATGTAGTGGATAGGTGAATGGCTCTAGAGGTTCGTCAGCACGTAGTGAGAACTAAATCTCGGAACTGCGCGGCGCATCATCATCATAGTGGCGACGGTCAACTCATGTTCACCCGAATTTACCGTAACAAACTCTGATGAACTCGTGATAAGGTGCGAAATAACATTCCGAGAGCCAGAAGCCTCCTACGTAGATGCAGAAGGCCTCAGGCCAGTTCCATCGTTCCATCTTCCCCTGTGCAAGATTGAGGCACGATTCATGTGGCGGGGCCAGCCAGCTCTCCACAGCAAAAGCCGAGTCCACACGAGGTGCCTGTATTTGCACGAGCACAGAGTCGCAAGGTGAGCAGCCACTAAAGCACTAAAGACCGCCTTTAGCGGCCCGGCGCCCTAAATGCGGAGAGGCGTGGCGATCGCCTCCACGTAGGGCAGAGATGGCGCTGTACAGTGTAAGACGACAATCAATTGAACAGTCTTTGTGCCCAAGCGATCTGATTCACCTCTCCATGTTTTAGAAGCAAGATAAAGCCAAATCCCAGACCGCTGTTATCAGCAGTATTAATACCGCTGCGTATTCGGTAAGCTGGCCTCAATTGTTCCATACGATTGGCCAACACTGGCACAAGAAGCTCCCTTGCATCGAGCGCGCCTCCACTAAGATCAATGCCAGTGGAGCGAGGGTCGCATCTTGGGCTGGAAGGACTAGCAGTACTTGAAGCTGCTGCAGGGCTCGGCGGCTATTGCTTGTACCTGATGTCGTCCAAGCTCCCCCAGCCTCTGGTTTTCAATCACGATGAAGCGAAATGCGCTTCGCGCCTGATGCAGTGCCGCGGCCTCGAACCACTCACGGCATTCCGCGTCTCTGGATCGAGATCTGTGCCCTGAGCATTTGACTGTCACCCCAGATGAACAACTGCAGCATTCCGGGGATCAGCGCGGAGCCGTTAGGAGTTAGCAGTGGCATCAGCAGGTCGTAGTCGAGGTGCTATACGAAGTAGATCAGAGGGCAAACGGGACAAGCACAAGCAAGCTCCAGCACCATATATGTTAGCCTGGCCCCCAAAGCTGAAGAGATGCAGCCATCATGCCAGCTGACTTGGAGAGGCCTCATCGAATCATGACTGCTGACCTCTCGCCATCTCTGCTTTTTACCGCCAGCAATTGGCTCGTATCCCAAACAATGCCGCCAGCCACCAGCTGCTTCTCTCGATAGTATCTGGTGTCAGCTCTGGCACCAACTAGCCCACGCGCCGGCATCGATTGTCGTTCCTGTTATGTGCATCTTTTTGTCTTTCTTCTCCCCTCCTCTCTCTACACTCTTCTTTTTAATTTTTTTTTCCTTCTCCTCCACACTGCGCAGAATACATTGCATAAGCTGAGACCGACCAAGCAAGCAAACAATAAACAGTACCTCGTGCTGGAGCTTTGCTCACTCTGCTCACACCATCTTCAGCACCCCAGCGATTAATATACGAAGTACTGCACACACAAAGTACATGCCGCTGCAACACCACCTCGGCGTCAACCGTGGCCTGTGAGGCGAGCTGGAGTCTCACGTGGAAATCCAACGGCGGCTGCCACTGACAGCCCGTGCATTGCATGTAACGCCAAGTGCAGCCCACGATAGGCGGCCTGGCTGTGCTCTTTGCTCTGCGAATTACCTCACTTCAGCCTTCAGCTCTCTTCTTCAGCTCTCGCCTTCTTCTAGCTGCGTCGTCGCTGCAAACAAAGGCACGCCAGTGAATATTAATTTCTTTCAGCTTTCATTCTTCATTGTTCAGCGCTGTGTCTTTATTCCTTGTATTCTTCGTCGTTGCTTTATCCTCGAATCCAATACGACGCTAAATCTCGCCTCAACCTCGCCGTCTCCACCAGCCCGATATTCAAATGACCAGACGCTACTGCCCAGGTCCATATGCCCTCGTCCAGATAATCGCCCGCGCGGTGGCCTGGATGACGGGCGTGACGACGCTGGTGATTTTGGCATTCATCATCAATCAATGGTCCGACAAGGGTGGAGCTGTTGCAGCTGGTCTTGTAGGGGTGAGTCTTGCTTGGTGACATCGTCATGGTTATAGCGTCATCGCTACCAGCTACCAGGGAAGCTATAGCTAATTCAACATCGTCCTTTATTAGTCCGCCATCGCCATCCTCAACGACTCATGGATCGTCGTCGCCAAGCTCGATCGCGCGTTTGGCTTCAATCCAATCTCGCCAGCGCGCGCCCTCCTCCACGATCTCTTTTCCCTCGCTATATCGCTCGGCGGCATCGTCATGATCATCTTCTCGCGCTACACATACCAGGCCGATGGCTTCGCCGCCCTCCTCTCGAGCGATTCGACGGCGCAAATCACCGGCGGAGTGGATACCGATGTTATAAGCAGAGAAGGCTTTTCGCAAAACAAAATGCTGGCCATTGCGGTGTGGATGCTTACTGCCGTCGTGTAAGTGCTGCTATTGGTAGTGGGAAGAATAAATGGATAGTCGCTGACTGGTAATAGGATATGGAGATTTTTATTCATCGTCTGGGGCGGGTTCGAATGCTTTGTTGAATTCCGCCAGGTCAATCAACCACGACCTCGGAGACGAGATATGGTTCAAGTATAAATTCGCCCTGACGGCTACGCATAAGGATAATTTGAGGCATTTATAAGGCGTTTGGAGGATTGCATGTTGAAATTTTAGATATATTGAAAAAGATGGTGCTGTTCAAGGCATGCACGAGGCGGCTGCAAAGTATACCCTATTATGATATGAAGAAACGATATTTGAACCATGATATTAAATATTAGCCTCGCAAGTGGACGAGCTAGAATATCGAATCGTCATCACCACCCTTGTACGGTGCCCACACTGTTTGTTCCAGCTTCATCATTGACCTGGACTCCTCCAACATCTTTTGGAATTCTGCTGCTGCTTTAGTGGCTTCTTCGATGTGTCTATATCTCAGCTTCCCGTCCTCGCCATCCTCCTGAAATGCAAGGCCCTCTGCAACATTTAGAACATTTCTAATTTGTCGTCCATTTAGTTCGTATTTGCTCAGCTTCGTCTGGATGATTTTGAGTGCTTCTGGCCCAAGAATCTTGTCTCGACCATTTAGTGTAAGTAATTGGGTCCAGACCTCTGCTCGAATTTTGGGTGTCATGCCCTGGAAGCCGATACCAATCTGGATGCGAGACTGAAACGCAGTGTCCATTGTGTTAACCCTATTCGTAGTGAGGAATAGAACTCCTTTGTAGTACTCCAGCTCTCTCAGAAATACTACAAGCAGGCAACAGATTAGTCAGAGTGACCTCGCCATATATAGAGCGTGTGAGTTATGACTTAACTGGACACAATTCCGTTTCTTCGCACATCTTCAAAGGTTCGGGCCTCGAGCACCACATCAGCTTCATCCAAGAGAAGAACTGCGTCCCAGTCTATGGCTCGTTGAAACTCGGTTTTCAGCCGTCCTTCGAGCCGCGTGTCGCCCCACACCATTTCGCCGATGCTCATTGCAATAAGAGGTTTTCCTACGGCTTCGGCGGTCAAATCTGCTGTCAACGTCTTTCCAACCTAACATGTAGTATCAGTGTTTAGTGTTACTCAATCTGTATTTGAGAAGAAAGAAAGAAGAAGAAGAAGAACGAACACCTGGTGGTCCATGGAGGAGGATAACAAGGCTTTGCCCCTTGCCCGCAATAAGGTCTCCTCTGTCATTGCGACGGTTTCGATCGAAGTGATAACGCACAAGGCCTTTGAGCATTTCTTTCTTCTTAGTATCCAGTACGAGATGGTCCATAGCATCTTTGTTCCATTTAACTGGCTGTAGATTATCAACACTAACGGTATAACTCTTCTTAGTTCTCAAATCGTGGCATCCTATGACGGCTGGGCAAAGCATTGCCTGCTCATTAGTTAGTTTTGCAGATGTATTGAGTCCATCCCATTGGTACTCCACTCTATAGTCGTCTATATCTCTCTTGGGCTTGTTCATCTCGTAATTAGTTTTGATAAGAAGATCAATTTCTGGCGAACCTTTCGAATTTTCGTCAATCACCACTCTGCCATCCGCTTGATTCTGGTTAGCTTTCAAGTGCGGCGTAGTGATCTATGTTACTGAATAATTAAATCGGTACAACATACTCGAAATTTTTCACCGTCTAGACTTGGGACGCTTTTAGCATATGCAAGCCCACAATGATTTTGGCAGATCGATGGCGTAGAAATGAGATTCCACCATTTTCTGCCCCTTTCTGCAAGAACTTTTTCAATATTTTCTCCGTGTATTTCCTTTTGATCGCCTATTGGATAAACAGGAAGCGACTTGATATGCATTTGACCAGAAAATTCGGGACAAACAAAAGCAGCATACTTTCGTATCAAACAGCCATCAACTGCACTCCAAGTCAAGAACCAGGTTTCGAAAGTTACTCTCTCTTTTTTTTCGACCTGATACCTAGTCGGATCTCTGTAGTAGGTAGCCTGGATCAAGACAAAAAGCCACAGATTACCGATATCATCCTTTCGGAGAACAAGATCGCCAGGGCGAAAATATTTCCATATCGTACTGTGGCTCACCATGTTGTCTGTGAGCTTTTCTTTACGTGCCTCGTTCCACACAGGATATATATAGTCGATGGCCTTATGTAACACCCTTAAATCGTCAGTTGCGTCTTCGCTGTTCATCTGAGCGATTTCTCTCTCAACATCATCCATATAATAGAAGAGGGTAGGATAGGGCTCCTGCTCAGTGAAACAGTCTGTTACTGGCTGTAGTGGCGGATGTTTGTTAACTGTTTCGATGGCATCAAGAAGATATTTTGAACGTATCCCAATTGTTCTGAACCCTCCGATGACGTCGGACTCGACAATTAAGTCTCTGAAGCTCTTTGGATGAAGATAGAAATCACTGCGGTCTTCGAGACTATATGCGCGGGAGGGGGGACGAGAAGGATTTTCTCTTGGCTGCTCAAAGTCTTTCGCTAGAGGGCTTGGAGCCTCTGGAAGTCCTGATTCAAATTCTACCCCTCGAGACGACATGTTCCAGTAATCAATCTCCCAGCGGTCGTATTGATGAAATGATTCTGGATGGCGCTAATAGGATTCTGCTCTTTGCAGTTTTCGGTCTCAGTGGTTCATACAAAGGTGGTAGCTGAGACGTGTCCTATAGCTTTGTGACTGAATGAAGTTTCTTTTTCTTTTTCTTTCTTTCTTTTTTTTTTTTCTTGTCTTTTTGAATTCTGGAGCTGAAAAGAAGGTTATATAATCATTGATTGGACGCCCATCACGAGGAGGCGGGGTTGGTTAACCCCGATGCTACCACTCCTGCGTACAGATACATACGATACATGCCACCTACATTAATAAAGGCGAGAGCTGCTGCCTTGCATGCATAAGCTGCAAACCTCTTAGCCTTTCGTATCTGTTTTTGCCTCAACTTTTGACCTTTTTTTTTTTTTTTTTGAGAAGCTCCATTTTTTCATATTTCACTACGTAGGAGCATTACACATTCGCAACAAAGCAAGATACCGAGCGTATTAATGGATAAGATGGAAAGCTACCAATCTTGGAGCAAATGGTACCAGCCTGGATCAGAAGAAGATGCGTAAGTCCATGTATTCTGTTGGTGTATTATTAGTTTATGGCACTTTGCTAATCTCTGCGCTCAGTACCATCTATGCTAGCGCCCTGCAAAAATGCAAGGATATTAATGAGCAGTTAAATTCACAGCCTTGGTGGGACGACCAGCCAGAACCAGTGGCCAGAAAGGTAGTCGAAAGCGCGCCGATATTGTTGAAGAAACCAATACTGTATGACGCAGCATGGATGGAAAGCCTTATCAACAAAGAGAAAGGGAAGATCAAAGCCAAGCGAGCATCTAAGCCGGAGCTACTACAGAAAGTAGACAGTTCGGCTCACGCATTAATTAGAATTGCAATACAGATCAAGCCAATTATCGACGTGTTTATTCCTCAGAGTCCCGAATATTCAATTCCCTATGCCTGTCTCTGGATTCTTTTCAAAGTATGTGGTTATAACTGTAATGGCTATTGGCATACTAACAGATGAAAGGGGATCTCGGATAGGAAAGATAAAATTGACTCGGTCCAAGGCCTCATTACTTCTCTATCTGAAGATGTTCCAATTTTGGAAGGTTATAAAGACATGTTCCCAACGAACGACATGAAACAAGCGCTCACAGAGTTCTACATACACACACTGGACTTACTGTGGAGGCTTTCGATGTATTATTCTCACAACTTTTTTAGTGAGTTGTTGAGCACAGAGCGCAGTTTGTATTTCTTGTATTCTGATATCGATATAGAACAGCTAGCGGATGCCATACTACCACGTACAAAAAACAATTTCTCTAGTTACCTTGAGAATGTCAAGAGAGTCGCAACAAGGCTCAAGGTGTTGTGCGATGCGGGGCATGTTGCGGAGCAGAAATATATCACAGCGAGCATCGAGATCCTAGATTCTGGTAGAGATTCTTCTCCATGATATTATATCATTCCGCTGATAACTTGTGAATAGAAATTCGCTTGCTGAAACGACAACTGCAAATAAGAAGCCTCGGTAAGTCCTTGGAGCTCTTTACCACAGAGAAACAGGTTAAGCTGACCATTCCCCCCCAATTGGCTAAGCGCAATCGCGTCACTACGCTGCAGAAATCTTTGATGTTTGGGATAATGACGTTGGTGATGTAGAAGATGAATTTCGCAGGTGGCAATCATTGCGTTTCTTTACTGATATCCGTGATCACTGGAGCCAGAACGGGATTCTCTTACGCCTCGCCGAATGGCGTGGGCTCTGTGAGAGTTCTCAGAATTCGATCTTTTGGGTGTCATCTGAGAACAATGGCCGGCAACGCTGGCTAACTGAGTTCTCTATCAATCTCATCGATATATGCCGCTCGCAAGGCCAACTAATAACATTTGCCATGTGCGACCGTCCAGAAGGCGTAAGATGGACGCCACAGCAGGTTTTGAAGCAGCTGATTTTGCAACTCCTTACTTCTAGGCCAGAGTTAACTCTTTCTGCGCCAGACGTTTTTAATGCTAGAAAATTCCGCAAAGCATCGACTTTTGGTGCTGTTTTGAAAATACTTCACGCGATTATGCCTTTAATGGGATCTATCGTTATTGTTATCGACAACCTCGACAAGTGTATTCCTGACCCGGCCGCTCAAGATGTCAATATTGCCATGGCGCTTTCCATGCTGGTCAAGATATACCCAAGAACTCTTAGAATCATAATCACGACAGGTCAAGTAGTTTCGCCATCAATTCTGGCCGGCCTGCCCATCAGCGTCGCAGTGGTGAGCACGAAACGACGTCCGCGATTGTTAGAGTATAAAAAAGGACCAGAGAGATATGACAGTGATCATCCTTGGGAAGATCAAGACAGTAGATATAAAAAAGTACAAGAGGCAGCCGCATACATTCAGATGACTAGGAAGGCAGAGCAGAACAGAGAAAACATCTAAAATATACCGAGATTGTGAGAATATAAAAAAAGCAATAATAGATAATTAAAATGGAGGGTTATAATACATACTTAACAAGGCACTAAAGAGTATAATTTACACCTTCAACAGCAGAAGTTCCTTGAAGCCTCGTATCGGGCTCTTGAAAATGGCGAGTTTTCTTCTATGGACATACATTGTGGCCATATTTAACGAGATTTAAGAATCATAATCTAGCTGGTCTGTCCATCGCGAAACGATCAGCGAATCAATGATATTTTGCTAATTTGGTTCTTTTGGAGCAGATTACCGACATCTCTTAATACGTAACCATGATAACCTGGGTCAATACGCGGCATCGAGATTTTTTGGCGTGCGCTTGCTGCCAACTGTATCCCATGGTTGTTCGATTTCAAGTAGTCTGGCATAAGTTAAGACAGCGTCTACTCTAATATTCTGGTAGCTTTGCATCTTTCCTGCCAGAGCATTCTACGAGGCGTATTGAAGAGGTTGAGAACATTTTCCTCTGAATATCATCATCTAACAGGAAAAGGCACGATTTATCGTACGACGCAATAGGGAATCGCAACCGGGTCGAATATCATACTAAGACCCGATATGAGCATGTTTCTAAGGGCTGGGGGCGTTGATCTTTCCAAATTCAAAGTCTTCACTCTCTAATTATAAGGCAAAAAACTATTCCCATGGTGGAGGCCTTGGAGCATTGATCCAAAAGAGCCTCAGCAATGCTATTTGCCATGTGCGACTCTATTCGAGCTGCCATTCGGAAGAAGGCATCCAATCACGGCTGCAGGACGCCTATCTCCTTTTATTTTCCCCTCTTTAACCCTCCCCTCTTTAACTTCCTCCTCTTTTTTTTCACAAGTCTCTTTTATACCTTCTTTTCTTCTAACACTTTTTTTTATTCTCTCTCCATCTACATTATAAACATAGTTTATAAAAAGGCATTAAACTTAAAATATCTCATATTGACTGTATCTATGTTTTGTCATGGCAGAGGCACTTGGTGTTGCATCCGGGGTTGTTGGGATAGTGTCTTTTGGTATTGAGCTTTGCCAAGGTTTGCTTGAGTATTATAATTCGTAGAAGGATGCCGAGAGTGAAGTTATGACAACATACAACTCTATACGAGATCTCACTCAAATTTTACTACTGATAAAGTCGACCCTCGATAATCAAGACTTTAAATTAGAGGTTATTTCCAAAATCCATGACAGTATTGCTCTCTGCGAAGATGGATCGCCAACTTGAACAAAAAGCTTCAAAGGATTAAACTTTCCCCCCTGCGCGATACCATAGGCGAGAGATTACTTTCGCAAGCTCGGAGAGCTATAAATCCATTTAAGAAAAGCACATTAATCAAACTGCAAGAAATTATAGGAGATTTACAGGATAGACTGCATCTGACTCTGACAACACATGATATGTAAGTACTGTCTCTGTTTAGAATTTCAGCTTCCTTGAGCTCTGATGATCATATAGCAATACCTCCCTTCAACATTTTGACATCGTGTCTGGTCAGCTCAAATATTTGTCCACTGAAGTGGATAAGACCCAGCTGGGAATCGGAAACATTCAAAATTCATTGGCAGGCCTTGATCACAAAATCGATACAATAGAGTCCCTCTACGGCAGTAAGTACTACTACCTAAAATTTAGGGCACAGAGTGTGTTTATTTATATGCTAAAACAGATGAATATCTTCAACGCTTTTCTAAATGGCTTTCTCCAATATTCGACATATTTGAGAAAAAGCAGCACGATATCTTCGAATTGCCTGGTCGGCAAGACGGGACGTGGGAGTGGCTACAAAGCACCCAAGAATTCAAAAACTGGCTCTCCAGAACTGATAGAACACTGTGGTGTCCGGGTCAACGTATGTAACTATGCTCGCCGATCCGTTTCGCTCTTTCATACTAATGGGCACCCAGCTGGCGTTGGAAAGACTATTTTATCGTAGGTAGCACAATTTGCAAGAAATTCGCTCCTTTAGCTAACGCACACAGCAGATCGTCTATTATTAACCACTTAGAGATGAAGATTAAACAACCTAGTACTGGCATAGCCTATATTTACTGCGACTACAGTAATACGCTACTCACAGTTCCTAATTTGATTGCGAGTCTTTTGCAACAGCTATTCCGGCAAAGCCCTAAGATTCCTGATGGCCTTCTCGAGATTTATAAGTCCTATACTACGAAAACTATTCATTTAAGTCTTAGAGAATATTCTGCATTCCTACGAGATGTGATTGAAAGCTTCTCAGAAGTCTTTGTTGTTGTCGACGGTCTCGATGAGTGTCCTCACCGCACGGTTGATGATATTCGAGACGAATTTTTAGATCAGCTCAAAGGACTACCGCTCAAAACCCAGCTTCTGTTCACTTCTCGGGATTTACCATCCATTGCGCTAAAATTTGCAGCAGATCAGCGCTTGGAGATTCATGCAAGCAAACATGCCATCAAGGGCTATCTTCAGGAGCGCATTAAGAGCTCGAAGAACCTGAGTCGCCATATTCAAAGAAAGCCTAGCTTGCGAGAGGCTATTGTCGAGACGGTTGCACAGAAATCAGATGGAATGTAAGCTCTCTTGAACTGAATTGTTCGCCTCCGCAATAGACTTGCGTTCATGAACGCTTTAGGTTTCTGCTTGTTCGAATATATATTGACTTATTAGCCGCGAAGAACGTTCTCGGAATGGTCGAGTATACTTTGAGAAATCTTCCTGAAGGTTTGAAAGAATTGGATACAGCTTACGAGGATGTTCTCACGAGAATCCAAAATCAAGACGATGACGACGTCAGGATGGCCAAACAGATCTTGACTTGGCTATACTATGCTGCCCGGCCTCTAACTCTCCAGGAACTTCGCCATAGCTTGGCTGTCGTCCTGGCAGCTGAAGCTGACCCGGATGCTATGGAGTTGAACGAGGACTTTTTACCGATGAAGAGGCCATAGCCTCCGTATGTGCTGGCATAGTGACTTACCATGCTGAGAGCAACACGGTATCATTTATCCACTACACCACAAAGGAGTATTTCAGACGGAGAATGGACCGACAAGAGGTTGAACGATTTTTAATCCAGAAACAAAGATCGCGGAGACCTGTCTCATGTATTTATCTTTCGAACTCTTTTCGTTCGAACAATTTCTAGCAGTGAAGGCAGAACACCGCTTTGGTTTTACATTCCACGAATTTACCAAATACGAGTGCCCCGACTTGAACATCGATATTTATTGCCCACTCTTCCGTTACGCAGCTCGATACTGGGGAGACCATGTCAATAGTATGCTTGGGAAAGTCACTAAAGATCTATTAATGAGCTTTTTACGACGACGTACAGGCTTAGCGGCTTCTGTTCAGGCGTTGGCCGAGCAAGAGTATCCCAGCCATCGATTTCCGATTTAATTTCTGGCCTTTGCTTAGCATCGTTCTTCGGTTTAAAAGAAATAGTGATGATATTATTAGAAGACGGCCAAGATATAGAAGGGAAGGACGAACACAACTGGACGGCACTTCATATGGCTGCAAGAAGAGGGCATGCAGAATTAGTACAGCTATTGGTTGACAAAGGCGCTCGTGTCAACGCAGTCTCCAAGGTGCCTACAAGCTCAGTTTCCGGAGCGACAGCCCTGCATTGGGCCGCACAAAACGGCCATGAGAAAGTGCTAGAAATCTTGCTCAAAAACGGCGCGGAAATTGATTTGCAGACGCTGCATGGCGAAACAGCACTCCATTGGGCAGCTGAAAACGGCCACGTAGGAGCCATCACACTACTGTTGAACAAAGGTGCGAATTTGGAAACAAAATCCGAGGCTGGAAAAACACCGCTACTCACTGCCGCTTGGGCAGGGGAAGAAGCCGCTATGAAGATTTTGATCGAGCGAGACGCTGCTCTCTTTCCAGACACCGATTATAGCAGAGATTCTCTGCTCCATATCGCCGCCGCATGGGGTATGTGGAGATAGTACGACTGCTTCTAGAAAAGGGCTTCAATGTAAATTACAGGAATAAATGGGGCGAATCAGCTCTCTGGTCTGCGGCAGGAATTTATAGTCAAAGGCAAGACGATGTCGTTAGATTGTTGCTGAAGAAGGGCAGACGTTTCTCAGACGACTGGTGGCATTTCCACGTATCCAGAGCATACAGCGCTTCACCATAGCGCAATGGAGGGCTTCCATACGGTGGTGCGCCTACTCCTAGAGAGTGGAGCTGAGATTAATACTCAGACCGAGTTCGGGGACACTGCGTTACATCTGGCTGCTAGGGAGGGGCACAAAGCTGTCTTGGAAATACTTCTCGAACAAGGAGCTGATGTTGATGTGAAGAATAAATCCGGGGAGACTGCGCTACATCTGGCTGCTAGGGGGGACACAAAGCTCTCTTGGATATGCTTCTCGAAAAAGAAGCTGATATCACCGCAGAGACTGAAGCTGGAGATACTGCGTTGAAATTGGCAGCTTGGGGTGGCCATGAAGCCATAGTGCGGCATCTATTGGATCGCCTTGACGGAGAGATAGATTTTGAAACTTGGCTGGCCACTTCGCAGGTGAAAAATGTAGCCGCTGCAGGCGATGAGGAGGCAATGCAGCTACTCCTTGATAAAGGCGCTAATATTACAGGAGAAGGCGAAGGTACATGTAAGGAGACAGCGCTGCATGTGGCAGCTGGCAAAGGCCATGTAGCGCTAACCAGGATGTTACTCAAGAACGGCGCAAACATTAATGCAATTGACAGCTTCGAGAAGACTCCTATTTGTAGGGCTGTCCGGGACGGACACATCGAAATAGTGCGTCTTCTTATAGAGCATAAAGCAAACCTTAGCCAAGGAGAGTCACCGCTCTTTGATGCCATTGACCCGAGAATGGGTTGGGGTAAAGTAGACACTGTTCAGCTGCTGTTAGAGAACGGAGCTGATATATCTGCTAAAAGCAGATATAATCGGGATACCCCATTACATTCAGCTGCACGCCGAGGTTCAAAGCTGGTAATTAAGTTACTGCTTGAATACGGGGCTGTAGTTGGGTCGAAAAATATGGTGGGGGAAACTGCATTAGACATAAGTATTATGCTTAGGGATGAAGATATATCAAATTTATTAGTTGGAAATTGACCTTTTCAAAGAAATGTCAGTTTTGACTTTTTTTTTTCCTATTCTAAAATATAAGATATATGTATTGTAAATATAAACTTATTACAGCTTAATTCTACCCTGGGGCTATGATAATACACTTATATTCTATTATCATGGGGAAATATGAAGGAGCACGAGATTGCTATATGCGATGGAGTCCCTCAGGTGCCTCACAAACGATAAGCGTGCTAGTATACTGTGTTATATGTAAGTAAATGGGCGAGTTTGTCAACATCTCAGTGCAAAACCTACAGATCAGCATATCTTCTAGCCGGTTTACATAGGTGCTCTCATAGCCGCCAGCTTTGAGCCTAATGAGCCGTCACGTCCAGCGAACATTACCCTAGGGCTTCCAGTCAGATATTCTGATGACGAACCCTACTATTTCATGGATATGCCTCGATTCTCAGCCCCCAGCGTTCCTAATAATACCAATAGCTCTGCAAGTCTCCAGAACGGTCAGACTGATAGCCATCCGCCACTGAAAGAAGAGATTGCAGTTATAGCGGAAGTGCGGGCTATTACACGCATCGTAACTATGGGCCAAGTTGAATGAATAACATGGCTAATGGCAATACCCTAGAGGATATTGACACACAGAAGCCTCTGACAGCGTATGGGATATGACGTTGATAGTTTAGTTTTGGCAGAGCTACGGAACTGGCTGTAAAAGAAGGTAGGGCTGGAATTAGGAGTATTATATAAAATATGCGATGTTCTGGAGAATACATGTAGTAAGATAAAGAAGGATGTGGCTGGAAATAACAAGACATAGAAAGATACTAAAACGAAATATGCGTACATCTAACGTAGCCAATACTATCTAGAGAGATCCACCCTGTACAAGCTTGTAAATGGGAAAAAGGAAAATTAAGTTTTTCTATGCCTCTCTTCTGGCCTTCAAACCGCTGCCGTTCAAAAAGTAATACACTGGTAGAAACAAAAGAGATCCAATTACAGAAAGGCCGGTACTGTACAGCTGCCACAGAAACACCAACAGAGGTCCCAAACCCGGTAACACAAACGCGACAAAGTCGTTTGTTTGATACAGATCTTCTTGGCTGGCGATGTAATATCTCAGCCTCTCCTGTCCTGGGCCGGAGAGTGCAGATGACGATCGACCGTCCATGCCATTTTTCGCAGGTAGTTGTCCGGGTTCTGATGAGGATCTTTGCGCAAGCTGCAAGACAGAGACAAGCTTGACGGAAGAGCTATGGAAGGGAATAAACCATATCGAAAAGGTCTGGCGAATGGAAACGAATAACGTCCTGTTGCGCTGATCAAATACTGCGGCTCTAGGTTAGCGATCAAAGTACGCTCGTTTTGGTACACCGCTACTCATTCTCTGCGGCTATAGACTTAGACAACGTACCGGCTGAGTCTACTGTGAGATCAATGCGCGGGCTCAGCGTGCGATACCAGCGGTATATACCGAGGATGAGCCAGCGCGAATCAAGATCACTGGCCAACGGTATAGAGCCCTGGGAGAAGGACGGAACGCGACAAAACGGGTGAATAAAGGATGCGTTGGGGAGAAAGTAAGTATTGAGCGTGTCTTCTTGCTGCTGCGGCGAGCCTTTGGTAAGGGTGTCAATGACAGAGGCGATTTCTTGAGCTAGAATTGAATCATTGTTAGTTATCACGAGAAAAACCAGAGAATAGAAGTGAGCTTTCACAAATTACCTGGATTCTCCATGGTGATGCTACGTGGAAATTGTACGCGACAAAGAAACAAGGTGACGGAATTGAGTTTCAAAAGTATGAAAAGTGCAAAGTTTGGCCGTTATGAGTGTCGTTTTTGGCGTTTGTTTCAGGGATTCGTGCTGCTAGCTTGCAATCACATGCAAAAGCAGGGGCAGCATCTCGCGATAAAATCGTTTCCAGATTTGGCATCGATGAGTTCATCCATGTGGGGATGAGCCGGCTTGAGGCTGTGACGTCAGAATAACGAATGCTGGATTATGAGAGAGAGATGGGAGAAAGAATGTTATAAAAGTTTGTTTTTCTACCTCAATCAATCTCACTTTCTCATGCTTTTCTTCTTCCAAACTACATTGTATGAGTCGCAGTCATGGCTCAAGACCTGGGCGTCGCGAATCCGCTCTTTCACCCACTACTCTTCCTCTACCAGCTGCTGCAATGGGTCATTAACACTCTCATTGCCCCCAATGCTCCGCCCAAGAACGTTGAATTAAAGCGCCCGAGAATTGCCATCATCGGTGCTGGACTCACTGGCGTTTCGGCGGCAGCTCACTGTGTTGGCCATGGCTTTGACGTGACGATTTTTGAGGCGGGGCAGAGGGAACGACTTGGTGGTATTTGGAGCGTAAGCCACCATCTGATAACAAAAATGGAAGAGAACAAAGGTTGGCTAATGAACATTACAGAGGGTAAATGAAACATCCGGCCTCCAAATCCACTCCCTCATGTACCGCTTCCATCCCGCTGTCAAATGGGAGCGCGGCTATCCCACTCGCAAGGAAATTGTAGAGCAGATTGAGCAAGTGTGGAAACACTACGGCCTGGACGAAAAGACCAAATTTGGCGTCAAAGTCAAGGGACTCAAGCAAGACGAGCAGACGCGATGGATTATCAACAATGATCCGTCTCTTGGTCGGTTTGACGGCTTGATTGCGGCGATTGGTACCTGCGGCGACCCCAAAATCCCACATGTTCCTGGTATGGACAAGTTCAAGGGTGAAATTTATCACTCTAGCGAACTCACTGGGTAAGTTTATTAAAAAAAAATCCCCCTTATAACTTCAGCGACTAATTCATCAATATAGAAAAGATGCCAAGGGTAAACATGTCGCCATCATCGGTGGAGGAGCATCAGCCGTGGAAGCGCTCGAATTTGCATTTTCTGCCGGCGCAGCCAAAGTCTCAATCCTTTCTCGATCTGATAAATGGATCATTCCGCGAAACATGATTGTAGACACGCTGCTCAGCCTCAACGTCTTTGGCCAAGAAACTTTCCTCTCTTTCATACCCGAATTCTTTCTCCGCAAGTTCTTTTACCGAGATCTCGAGGATTTAGCACCAACTCACGACAAGGGCATTTTCATGGGTACTCCAATGGTCAACTCTGACGTTATGGACAAGCTTCGTCAGGGCAAAGCAGAATGGGTCCGCGGAGACATTGAAGGATTCAAGAAAAACGGCGTCATGGTCAATCGTCGTTCTCGCGGTGTTCCAAAAGACGGTCCTGGTCACGAGGAGCTCATCAAGGCGGACATGGTGGTTATGGCAACTGGCTTCAAGCGACCTTCACTAGCAATCCTTCCTGATGATTGTTTCCAAGATCCGTATGGCCCTCCAAACTGGTACCTACAAACTTTCCCTCCGGCACACCCATCCATCTCCGCCATCAACTCTACGTT
Source organism: Trichoderma evansii (assembly GCF_050947405.1). NCBI lineage: Eukaryota > Fungi > Ascomycota > Sordariomycetes > Hypocreales > Hypocreaceae > Trichoderma > Trichoderma evansii. The sequence continues at coordinate 3,127,265 of NW_028145204.1, forward strand.
CGTGGAGGCAATTGGTACAGTTGGAAACTGGCACATTGGCATCTACACTCGCATCCTTCTCATGTTTTTGCTTGACCCCCTAACAAGACCAAGTCGATGGTGGATGGAGCGCTGGATCGACATGACGCGCACGCTCAAGAAATTCAGCCCAATGGGTGCTTTTGACTTCTTCACATATCTCGAGCTGGTCTGGTGGTTCATCTTTTGCGTGACATTCAACCCGTTCCGATGGAAGTGGGCGATTTTTGTATTTTTCGGCATTGGTATTGGGATTCCAAACGCAATTGTCGAGCAGGAAAAGAAGTTTATGAATGGGGAGGCTTACAAGAATAGAGATGAGGGGACAAGCTTTTAGAGAAAAGAATGCAGCTTCAGGATATATCATGCGGAATAGTTTACAAAAAGCTGAGTGTTAAATAGAGAAAATATGTAGATTCAAGCGTCTATCTACGATCAATACACATATTCACAAAAGGACAAAAATTACTCAGTCCATCACCAACCAAGCAGTTTTTGCCCTCAATCCAAGAAGCTTCTTTGCCGCGTTTTGGAATCAGCCAAAGAGCTTTTCAAGAATCTTTTCGAATCCGTTTCTATAAATTGAAAATTAGCCAGTATTACATAAAACAGAAGTATCGAAAAATAATACCTTGGCGGAGTAGGGATATAATTCCTCTGGTACTCCTCAATCTCATCCAAGTCTTTGAAAAGATCAATTTCTTCTGGCTTGCGGATCTCTGTCTTGCGGATGATTTTGTAGCCGAAATACAAAATTGGGTATACAAAAATCATTAAATAGCTATCATTTTAATGGCGTTAGTTTATTCAGGGCATGGGCATATTTCTCATATTGAAAATACTTACGAGAACAAGAAATCTGCAACATTCCACATGCCAGGTAGGGGCAAGAAAACCGTATACCCGCCCACGAATGCCATGACAAACGTCCACACCAGTGCATAATAAGCAGCATATGGCATGAACCACGCCTTGTATGGCAGCGAGTCACGGCTGATGCCTTGTACTTTGAGCGCTCGGTGGAAACAGAGGTATGACACGCACACGGCGCAGAAATTAATAAGCTGAGATGCCGTCACGAGAGAAACGAACCAGTTCAAAACGACAGCAGTGTTGGATGAGAGCTGGAGGAATGACAGCAGCGCAAAGAGCAAGGTGATGGCAACGCAGTAGACGGGAATACCAGCCTTGGTGCATGTTGTCAGGATCCTCGGCGCTTTTCCTTCCAGAGCAAGGCCGTACAAGGAACGAGACGCGCAGTAGACGTAAGAGTTGCCCGCAGAGAAAGCAGCAGTCAAGACAGCGGCATTGACAATGTGTGGGAGGACCTTGATTCCCAGGCGGTTCATGGCAACGACGTATGGAGAAGCAGCGGCACCTGGGCTGGAGTTTGCAAAGGCTGCAATGAGCTCACTATCGTTGTATGGAACGAGAATGCCGACGCAGAGGGATCCCAAGATGAAGAACGCAGTCAGACGGTAAAACACGGCGTTGTAGGCTCGTGGCATCACCACGCGAGGATTCTCGGCTTCACCAGCTGCCATGGAGACGTAATCTGGTCCGGCAATGGTAAAGGCAGCCTGAATGAGGCACTGCAAGAAGCCCAACCAGCGCCCCAAGCTGCCTTCATAGTACAGTTCCGCAAAAGATCCCGGCTCGTTCCAGTATCGAAATCCAAAGCGGTCTTTCTGAGGGTTTCCTCCCAGCATCACTATGAAGGTGAAAAAGATGAGTCCTATGATGAGGAGAACCTTTCCAATGGCAGCCCAGAATTCCGTCTCGCCGTACCATTTCACCGCCAACACATTGATGAGAGCGTAGAGAACAATTACAATGGCAATGACTGCCGCCGTAGGAATGGCATCTGTCCAAAACCGAAGAATAAAATTGCAAGCCGTTACTTCAAAGGGAACCAGCGCGGCTTCAAAGATGAAGAAGTTCCATCCAGTCGCAAATCCAAAAGCTTCGTCGACGTAGCGGCCGGCGAATCGAATAAAGGGCGAGGAGATGGGCAAATAGGTGACCATTTCGGCCATGCAGAGCGTTACGGCGAGGACGATGGTGCACCAGAAGCTGAAAGCGATGAAGAGACTACCGGGACCGCCATGGAGGAGACCTTGACCAATTTGAACCTATAGGTTGAGAAATGGAATATCGTATAAGCACGCGATTCGATTCAGGAGCAGTTAAATGGGAGGAAAGTGCATGTTTGCATTATACGCACATAAAGAACGGTACCAATGGTGCCTCCAATGCCTATAAGCTGGATATGCCTGGCCTTGAGCCTTCGGTGAGTCGTGTCTCGACGCGTGTCACCTCCGGAAGACAAAGAAACTCGGATGTCGTCGAGAGATTCGGCACGATTGGTGACAGCGCCTCCCTTGATTTCATCAGCTTTTTCCTTCCCTTGGTTGGGGTACGCTGGAAGGATATCGGAAGAAGTCATGGTGATGAATTTGTCTTTTTGACGACTATAGACAATTCACACTTCATGTAATATATATAGATTGGCAAATCGACAGCCCAATCTATCGTCTATCTTACGCAATTGCGAGACAATTATAGCTCCAAGACCCCTACCTAAGGTCTTGGAAAAAAGGAGGGGCGCAAAAAGCTATGCGCACCAGCAGAAAGAGTATAGAAGCAGCTCAAAAGACAGCTTCCGACCCCTTCAGCGTATAGACTTGAGAAGAAGAGAGAAGAACTCGACTACGAATTCCATGCGTCGCGATCTTTCCTTTCGGTTGTCCTTCAGCAAAATAAACCGGTTTTTTCCTTCGATGAGCAGCAGTCGTTGGTTGAGCACTGAGACAAAAATGAGACAAAAAAAAATTTTTCAAGTCGTACAAACGTCAGCGAAAAAGCAGATGAGAGAAAAGAAGGCTCTACGAAACATGATACCACCCGCATGTATTTATTTATTTTACTTGGACCAAGGGAGGGGACCGAGCCGACTTAGTTTGCGGGTCTCTATGCTCTTCTCTGCTATATAGTGGGCCAATCGAGCAATAATGCTCATGATCTTAGCTTCTGAAAGCGGTCTGGTAGGGAGCCAAGCAGATAAAATGGGCTGTTGGACGGCCGTTTGAGACATGGAGGGCGTTTGTTATCTCTTGTTGTGGCTTTTATGCTCGCAGCTATTTTTTGACTTCCCCCACAATATGCCAAATCCGGGGACAAAAAGCTGACTATCATAGAGTATACTCTTCTTATATTCTATCTAATGATATCTCATCTCGAGATAAACAAAATCATACTCAAATAGCAGATTGCCGTTGAAAAACACTCACCTTGTCTCTCAGAAAAAACGGGCAGAATTTTGAGGCCAAGGAAAATTTGAAAATTCAAAACAGCAAAACCGTTAGACCAGACTGCAGGCTAATGCACTCTAGCTTTAGCCTCTCGCTGATCTTCAGAGAAAGTTGGGGAGCGGGCGTGGGGTCAAGACTTTTGACAGGCCATGCTCATCCAATGCGGGAAAAGAGGTTGCATAAGAGATACAGCATGCCTCACGGCAGGCATGCGGCCGGTGATTAGAAATCGATCTAGAATACTCAGATCAGCTAACTGAAGCCACCACGCTTGCTATACTCGGTAGGGTCGCATACAAGGAAACAAGTGGCGCTACTCTAAGCCTCTACTTTATCCTAGCACCGCTCGTAAGCCCCGGTCTGCTACTAAATTGCTTCATGCACACTAACAACCCACTGCCCAGCCTTTTCTGCCCTTGGCCAAACAACTGAAGGGCCAAGCAGCCTCGGTTGAAAGGATCCGTAAATGACATCACCTCGGCCCCGTATACCGTAGTGGGATCTAGCCCAGTCGATGTGAACAGGCCATGAATCGCTCCACTGCTGCACAAGTAAGCAGAAAAGAGGTCAACGAGTGTAACGTATGCCTTTTACTTTGCTTCACCTGTAAAGGACAGTGTTCGTATCAAGTGTAAGCGGTTCGGCTCAGGTGGAGATGGCCCGCCCCGTTCCTTTTCACATGCGGAAGGTATATTGAATCTGCGAGTCATGTCGATAAGCCTACAATCAAATCACTGGTGGAACCCAGATGGCACGGAATCTCTGCCCACAATCAAGTAGATATCTTATTATGAGTGCTTATACGGAGATTATAAAAAGAAAGGCTGTTAGATATCAAACTACACAGTAGCGTACAATATATGGACTTTGATAATGTACAGTCCATATCCTCTCCTTCAAATTAGACATAGGAAATATATATAAAAAAAAACATACTCAAACCTTTTCGTTTGGTACCACTCATAACAAAGGAAAATAGCCACCTTATCGGTTGCTCATGCATAGAAATTACATGTAAAAAAAAGACATCCAAAATGTTCGCCCAGCCAAATCAGGCTCGTTGGCGATGCACTCTTTCAGCATTTTGACCAGGCAAAAAGGAAACAATAGTGGGTATCGTTCAAGCACTGCGCCGCCCATCTCTCCAACATCTTACAACTCATCTTTGCCATGCTTTGCTGCGTCTGTTGCCTTGCTCGCAATGCTTCCCACCTTCTCCGTCGCCGTGGCATACGCGGCACGAAGTCTAGATAGCACACTCTCCGTAAAGGGCGGCTCCCGGCCAACAATTAACTCTGAAACAAGCTCGCTCACAGATTCGTATTCGTTTGCAGCACCGGCCGCTGCATTTTGAGTAGCCTTAGCAGCGGCCGATGTGGCACTTGCTACAACTGCATGCGCATCCGATACCAGGCTATCGTACCATCCAATCGCCGCTGGTGTTGGTTGGCCATACACCTCAATACTCAGCTGACTAACGATAGTCCCCCACGTCTCTCCAATGGCTACTCCAGCGTTGTAAATCTGTCCGGCCGCAGCATCGTGCAAAGAGTTTATAGATTCGTCCACAGCATCAACCGCAGACGCAACATTTTCAGTGGCCTTGGAGTAGGCAGATTCAGCAGCCTTGCCCGCAGCAGAGGCCATTGAAAGTGCAGAGTCAGTAAAAGCCTTGGGTGTCGGAGTTGGTGTAGCCGTTACTGAGGACCATGCTGACGAAGCGGCAGATATGAAGTTGTTGTAGCGGTCATGAGCAACGCCAATCCCAGCATAATAGTTGTATTTTGCCTGTTCATAATATTTTTCAAAAGCACCGGTTGGAGTGGGTGTTGCCGTTGCTAATCCCATGGCAATCAGAGCACTTTGATACTGAAGTTCAGCCCAGAGCTTACCCTCATTCAGGCGCTCTGCAGCAATCGCCTCTACTTTGCTCCAGTCTACCAGCGTTGGGACAGCCTGGGTAGTCGTTGGCGTACCGTAAACTCCAGCAGACGCAGCATTGACGACCTCTTGCAGCTTAGAGCTAGCTGCAGCGATTGCTTGATCATAGACACCGGATACTGAGGAAAGAAGCTCATTTTGAACGGCTGAAGTTGGAGTACCATGGATTTGCGCGGAAATAATTGACACTGCACTGGAATATTGGCCAGATGCTAAAGAAATTGCGCTGGAATAGGCTGCCTCGGCGGCTTTAGTCGCGCTAGATAGGAAATCGTCATCAGTTTCATCGTCCTCGTCCAAAATGGGTTGTTGTCGTCCAGAAACTACCTGAGCGGCCGCGCCAAGGAAGGTCGCCTTAACGGAAGCGGTATCATCATCCAGGGATGCTTTTTCTTGATGCCATGAAGTTTCGTCCTCTTCCAGGATTTCAGGCTCGGTCTCTAGCACCTCTTCGGCAACAGGTTCGGCAACAGGTTCGGCAACAGGTTCGACAACAGGTTCAGCGTCAGATTCGGCATCGTTAGGGGTCAAAAGAGGCTCCTCTAGAACAATTGGGCTGGATTCTTCAACTTCAACTTGGTCGACAAGAACATGAGGCGTTTCGGTTTCTACTTCGGGCTCTTTGATATCTTCATCGACAAATCTAGGCAGTTCTTCGGTCTGGGTGGTAAGTGGCTCCTGGTCTTCAGCGGTAATATCAGTGTGCTCCACAACATTTTCAAAAAGATTCGAGATCGCTTCTTCAATAGCATCAGAAGCTTCGCCTGAATCTACATCGGACGATTGCTCATCCACAGAAGCACTATTGACGGCGGGTTCGGATTCCAAAGGCGTAGCCTCCTCGGTAGTCTCCTCAGTTACCTCTTCCAGGATGGTTTCCACGACATCCTGGGCGGTGTCAAGAACCGGCACAGAAGTATTGCCATCAGCAGCTTCATCGGCGGTAGCATCGACATCTCCTTCCTCTTGCTTCTCAGACTCTACTGATTCTTCGGCTACTGGAGGGTTCTGTGCTAAATCAGCAGCTTTTTCCATCTCCTCAGAATCAAAATTGTCCGTAGCATCATTTGCGATAAGCTTCCAATGAGCCACTCGCTTGAGGCGAGCTAGCTCTTTGGCAGCCGTAGAGGCAATGATCATTCCATCCTCTTCAACAAATGCCGCAGCATCCTGTGCGTCGAGCAGCGTAGGGTGAGTGATGATGAGTTGTTTCAGATCTTCAGTCCAGTCCGCGAGCACATCCTTCAACTCATGATATTTTGCCCAGTCCTTGTAGCTAACGCCATCGGTCCAAGCCCACTTCATGCCAAGTTGCTGCAGTGCGAGATTCCTAGTCTCGTCAAGGATCTGGAAATGGACATCAGCGGCTCTGAGAATCCTGGCTTGCAGGTCAGTGTCGTATTCTTCACGCCACGTCCTGATGTCTTGAGCAGACTGCTTGATAGCTAAGCCGGCAGACCTGATAGCGCCAATGACTTGCTCTTCAGCGTCTTCCAGCGATCCACCAGCACTCTTTGCGACAATGCTGGAAATCTTTGCTTTTAGACTATCGGTCTCCGATTGCACTGTTGCTTGGAGCTGCTCAACAAGCGGTTTCCCAGTAGAAGGAATCTCTTCAGCAATCATACGATTCGCAAGGGCGTCAATTCGGTCTTCCATATCATCGGCGCCCTCGTCAGCTTGGGTAGCAAATTTATTCTGCCACATCTCAAGGTCTTCCGTCACCATCTCGCGAGCCTTTCTCCTTGTCTCCGATTCGTTTTCTCCTACTTCAGGGGGTTGAACGGGCATCCAGTATGATGACGCTGTCGACTCCTCTTGCTCAGCGCTGGAGGTCGAGCTGAGCGCAGCACGTTCGGAGGCTGTTGTGCTCTGCGATTGTGTCGCTTGTGGGGCTGGTTTACTGAAAGAGGATGATCGTGGAGGCTCAGTAGTTGTCCTTCGTTTTCTGTTTGCTGTTAGACAAGGAGGAAATGACAATGAAAAAACTGGGCAGCACTTACGTAGAAGAGCTCACTTCGGGAAGTACCTTGGTCCTAGCTCGGTTCTTATATCTTTCCAGGCGCTCGCCAATGCGAACAAGCTGGGGCTCCACGTTCTCGACATAAACCATTCGGACTTGTGGCCACACTGCCTTGTTGAGAAAGGCATTCGTCTTCGCCCAAGTCCAGTGAGCAGCGGGCAGCGCCGTCTCTGTAGTGAAGCTGGAAGCAGCATTGTAACCTTGCTGGGCATAGGGTTGTAGAAGCTCGTATGTCGGCAGCAAAAATTCGTGGTACAGTTGGAGAGAATTATCGCGTCCGACTTCGTAGTAGGGTCCGATAACTTCGCCTGCGCGCTCCAGATGCGGAGCAATGGACTCCTCGTACTGCTTTTGGGACAGAGCGCGGAGCTGCTCTACCTGAGGCCGACCGTGCTTCTCCCATTGAGCCCAAGCTTTCTCTTGGCCTTTTTCAACCCATGGCGCACCATATTGCACGGCATAGACGCGCGCCGGCGTCAGGATGTGAGAATCGACGGTGTTGTAGTAAGGTCTCGCAAAGTCCACGTATGGCTCAACAAATTGCTCGTAGCAAGGTAGCGTATAAGGGGCGATGGCTTCTTTGGCTTGGAAATACGGCTTGCAGATGTAAGGAGAATCTTCGTCGCACTCTTCCAGTGTGGAAGGGCAGCGGAACAAAAGCGTGAGGATAACGGCCCAGGTCGCAAGTCTATACATGTAAACATCAGCACACGATATCTCCCCGCGCCTCGGCATGCACCCAGAGCAAAGAGAAAAAAAGCTGCGCGCATCACTCCGCTGGGCAAAGCCAGCAATTGAGCGACGAAACAGAAAATAACACGAAGCAATTACTCACCTAGCAATCGAGCCAAACAACCAACCCAGGAATCCGCGTTGTCGTGGTGCAGAGCGTTTGCTGCCTCCCGTCTGGCCATTCATCTTGCCATTCACATGCGAGGAGCCGTTGCCCGGCTTCAGGCCGCTGGACTCGGCCATGAGAGAAAAGTATGCTCGGTCAAAGTCGTACTAGGCGTGGCGGTCAGTTCGACGTGGATGATGGGAAGAAGAAGAGCAGAAAAGGTGAAGAAAATGGTGAAAAAGTTGAATAATGAACGAAGGTGAGCAAAAAAAAAGAAAAAGAGTGTAGAAGAAAAAAAAGAGGCCAGCTCAGAACGTAATAGAGACTAGAAGGCGCTGAAAGACACCGGGAGGTACCTACCATATTTCTAGTGGATTGGTGGTGCAGTCTAGCAGGTAGCATTTCCTTCGATGGGGGAGCCCCGTAAAGTAGCGGCAAGGTATCGCCGCCCCAAATATCCCTGTAGAAGTACCGCATCGTTACCGCGGGGCAGCATCGACCTCCGCTGACCCACCCGTGGAGCTGGCGCTGGAGCTGCTGTAGGGGATTTTTGGGGTTTTTGGGCGCACAGGATTATTAGACGGAGGACACAATCGCGGCGTTTCAGCACAAGCCTCGACTCGAAACAGCCTTGAACGTTGCTGCAAGGGATTGTTAGATTAGCCCGTGTGTCAGGAGCTTGGGGGACACGGCTCTGCGGTGCCGAGATGTTGCCAGCGCTGCTTTATATAATGCGACGCGCACTGCATTGCACCAAACGATGGGAGCAAACACGCAAACAAGAATCGATCGTCTACTCTGTTTATGCTTCACACGTGCACTGCTACATATTCGTGGGCATTACTCACCAGCACACGTCATGGCGCTTTTTGTCGTTGGCGGCGCTGGCCAGAAGCTTGTTTTTGGTTGCCGTCGACATCAGCGATCCAGCAGCCTCGCATGGGCTGGAGACATGAAACAACACGATTATTGGACCCCCGGCTGGCCACTAGACCGTAGATCCGCCATCATCAGACGAAGGGTGGGTGTTGTTGACCACAGCCGAACAAGATACGTGGTCTAGATGCTATGCGCATGTTACTTATTATAAATCGTAGAGCAGCTTAAGCAACATGGGTCCTAATCGGTATGGTCCTAAGATGGTGGACAGCATCGGCCAAGGCACCATGTCGAACTGGTCAAAAAAAGAGGTGCGGCTGGCTTTTCAAAGGGACTACAGGTACCTTGTGTAGGCAATATACAGTAAAGATTCGCAGCCTTTAGTGAGATACAAGCTGTGAGCAATATTGCCACATTGGAGTCGATATCGTCATCACACCGAAGCCGCTGCGCACAAAGTAAGGACCATGCAAGATATGCACAAGATCCTGCTTTTTATAGCGGACGGATAAGCATTGTCATTGCCATGCTTGGTTTATTCTTTTTCAGTTTCAAGCCTTCACAGCCATATACGATATGGAAGACCTGCAGATAGAAGCTGAATATATGGCTTGGGCACTAATGCAAGCATCTTCTCTAAGAGGCGTCAAACTTGTATACGCAATCTGGAACCCAGCCTCTGGATTACACGTCATGAAGTCCATTGCCACAGGGTTGGAAATATATTTTAAATTGAATTAAATTAAATTATAATAAGACATGGTTGGTATCATTCATATGGCTACCCGTCCAATCTACTCGGGATGAACCGCTATCATCTACACTATATCCTAACCACAGCCAGCTACTAATGTAAGCGAATACAGAGAGCGCAGAATAAATGATTGATACTTTGCGCACAACAAATGTATACAGTTGCAATTTGCTAGTTATACTTTCTTTCTTTGTTTCCATGTCTTTTATTTTGGCAGAAAAAAAGTAATTTTCTACGTGAATATAGCACAAAGCATCGTACCTCGCATCTCTGAATGTTGTCTACCAAATCACAGTGCACGTTGACTAAGATGGCGAGTAGTACCTACCTGCTGTGCGTCAGAAGGCGGGCTCTGTCTTTTACATGCCGTTACTTGATAGATACTAGTGCAGCGGTGCAGCTTCTTACCCGCCACCAAGTCGTCAACTGGTACCCCCGATAGTAGTGCTTGCTACCGCTCCAGTACCTGCAATTCTGCGGTACCTCTCGCCCACCGCCGCGCGCACAGACGGCCGCTCGCCGTGGCGTTTCTCCGTGTTCCGCTGAATCCTGGGATTTCTGCAACTCTCTGTCTCATCCATCCTCTTCGATACATTCATTCTCCTGCATCTGGAATCCCCCGCTTCTTGCCGCAGATTCGATCAAGGCATTGATTGCTTACGATACCCCAGCATCTTCCAGCCTAACAGACGCTCGACCTGTGCTGCCACCAAAGGGCGAGATCCGCTCGATAACAACTGATAGAGGGGCGGAGACTTTGCACGGCACCCGCCACAAGGCTGTCTGACTTTCCTCAACTCGCCTCGCTCAACAACATTTCCTCAACAGCCCAAGCCCATGGTTTCTCCAGGCTCCCTCCTTCGATAACTTCCCCATCGTGGGCGTCTCTTTTATTTCTTTCCCTCGCAGCCTCCTGAGAGCACAGCACCTCTGCTGCGTCAATCATGGAGGACGCCGCGTCTACAACTCTTTTGGAGGAGGCCAGGCCCGCGGCCCAACAACATCGATACGACGATTTTCTCAACACCGCCGCAATCGATACCGCGCCTGCGATATGCCGAATATGTCGTGGAGAAGGCACGCCGGCTGAGCCGCTCTTCTATCCATGCAAATGCAGCGGCAGCATCAAGTACGTCCACCAGGACTGCTTGATGGAATGGCTCTCGCACTCGCAGAAGAAGTACTGCGAGCTGTGCAAAACACCCTTCCGCTTCACCAAGCTGTACGCTCCAGACATGCCGCAGTCGCTGCCCGTACACATCTTTCTCGAGCACATGGCCAAATATATGTTCCGCAACCTGCTGGTATGGCTGCGGGCAGCCGTGGCCATTAGTGTATGGGTGTTTTGGCTTCCCTACTTCATGAGGGCTGTTTGGTCCTTCATGTTCTGGATTAGCGATGAAGGTCTGGGCGGTTCCATAATATCGCGGATCAACGAGACCAACAACACCATGTCGGAAATCCCCTCCTCTATTTTGGCCATTGGAACATGTCCTGCTAGCCCCCTGCTTGCAACCGCCACCACTTCTGCGGCCGAAGTCGAAGCCGTGGTAGGTCAGCTAGAGGGCAAAGATGTTTCAGATTACTTTGTGCGATTCTTACTCAATTCATTCACCTCTCCATTGTTGGCCTCTGACGGCGAGCTGGGATACGCAGCAAATGCGTCTGTACCATTAAACAACGGCAGTCAATTCGCCCCCACTCTCCTCAGCAACGTTGGAGTTCTTGGTAACCTTACTCGGAATGCAAGCCTTAACCGAGCCATCGTATCTGTACTGGAAGGGCAAATTATTACGATTCTAGTAATCATCTCTTTCATTCTCATCATCTTGGTTAGAGACTATGTTGTCCAGCAACAGCCGGAAATCAACATGCGGGCTGCCTTTGCTGCCCCTGAAAACGACATCCAGATCCAGGTTCCTGAACCAGCCGAGATTATTCAGCCAGAGAACTTGCCGCCAGCAAATTTACATCCCACAGACTCAGACGATGAAACTTTGGAAGACAGCGATCAAGTTGGTGATCAAGACTGGCAACGGCTGCAACCAGGACGACTCGCGCCAGCTGGTGAGCAAGCATTGACTCCCGACTCTTCAAACCACTCGACGCCCGATCACGATTCTTTCCCGACTTCCAGCACGAATACCTCCTTACAAAATGACCAACTAAACTCTCATGCACGCGAAGATGCCGATGAAGGCGACGCCGCAGAGGAGCCGACCACTCTCGACGAATATCTGCGAATTTATCGCCGCGCCAATGGCGACTTACAAGACACGCTACGAATCATCGAAGAAGAAGGGCTGCAAGAAAAACTTAAATACTGGGTTGAATTTACTCGGCGGTCTACTTCTACTATAGAAAATACGAGTCGTGTCGTCTCGAATGAGCCTGCCACGGAAGAGGTAGACCAAGAACACTCCGAGCACGAGATTGACTCGGACCACGACACGCTGCAGTCTCCATCTAACTGGAAAGGAAAGGAGCCTTGGTCTCCGACGCAGGCAGATCTCGATTTCTCAGGGCCTTCAGATGCACCTGAGGACGATCTCTTTGGCTCTACCTCAAGACCACGCTCAAAGTCAGATGGCCTTCAAGGGCAGTTTTCGGCTAACCCACTGGCGAATAATTCATGGTCTTTTGATGCACTTCCCGTAGATGACAAGCCCGACGAACCCTCTCAGACCCTCCCTGCTATTGAAGAACAATTTGTACAAGATTATACTGGCGGCGAGCCCTCGGGAGAGTCCTCAGGCCCGTCCGGAGAACCTGATGACGAAGACGACAGCCATCTGAGCCGAGAAGCCTATAGGCGCCTCCCAGAAGTAGATACATATCAACGCCACCCTCCAAGAGAAATTCAGCAACCCCTCCCGGATCTGAATGAGAGAGAACAGCGCTTGGATGCCGGGATCGAAGCACAGCCGCCTCATGCCAACGGTGCTGCTGAGGAGGCAGCCGTCAATGGCGGTGATGCTCCCGCGGCTGGCTTCGCTGAGAAGGTTGCTGATTTCATGTGGGGCAACGTGGACGACTTGGATCCTCCAGTTCCTCGCGCTCTTATAGTTGCCGCTCATCGAGCAGCTTTGGACGATGTGGCTGCCGAGGAAGCGATCGAGCGAGCGGTTGGGCAAGGGCCCGCCGCCGGCAACAATGATCGAGAGGATCTATGGGTTGACGTCCCAGCAGAGCCTAACGGTGACGACGACGAAGGCATCGCTGCCGACGACAACGCAGCCCCCTTGGACCCTGAAGCAATCGAGGACATGGAAGACTTTGAAGGAGTTATGGAGTTGATCGGCATGCGTGGGCCCATTGCAGGTCTTTTCCAGAATGCCATATTTTGTGCCGTCCTCGTGTCTGTCACCATCTTTGCTTGCATCTTTATCCCCTACAACATCGGCCGTGTATCTGTCTGGCTTCTTGCAAGCCCCATGCGGGTTGTGCGCCTCCTATTCGAGCTCTCGAAATTGCTGCAGGATGCTACGTTCCTGGTTGGTGGATTGGGTTCCTGGTGCGCCCTCAATTTTGTCGACCTCTTCGCGGCCGTCATGGGTGGCTCCGTCAAGGCCCATATCGTTTCAGCCAGGAAAATGTCCTGGGGGCTGTGGACTGGTGCCGCCAGCAGAATCTGCACATTCCTCTTCAAAGACTTCTTCCCCATGTCAGCAACGGAAATTCATAACTTTTCTGCAGTCAGCCACGATGCGCTCAACATTGTCAAGGGCAATGTCGTGTCCGTGTTTTCCAACATCAGCAGTAGTCTGACTACAGCGAATGCGGTTGGCTTTGACAAGATTATGGCTACTACAATGACTCTGCTCAGCTCCACCTCTGAGACGGCCATCAAAGTCTCGTCTCTCCTTACAAAGCCCAGTTCGTGGGTTATTGACCTGAGCTTAGCTGAAGAATGGCCCGCTCTAGATCCGCAGTTGACGTATTGGTCTAGCCTGGACAGATTTTGGGCCATCCTAGCTGGCTACACCACCATGTTCTTGATCGGTGCTCTGTATCTGAAGAAGGGCAGCCCATTTTCGAGGAACGCAATAGTACATGCGTGGGAAACCGGGGTTATCGAATCGCTCCAGCAGGCCAGCGGAATCATGAAAGTGATCCTCATCATCAGTATCGAGATGCTCGTCTTTCCTCTTTACTGTGGCCTGCTTCTCGATGCGGCCCTACTGCCACTCTTTGAAGACACTACGTTTACGAGCAGGATTATCTTCACTTGCAAGTATCCGATGACGTCGGTATTTGTACACTGGTTCGTGGGCACTGGCTACATGTTTCACTTCGCTCTTTTCGTCTCCATGTGTAGGAAGATAATGCGGCCAGGCGTTTTGTGTGAGTTCTAATTGCCTTCCCCCCTCCATATTCTATTACAGACATGTTATCTAACAGTTCTTGATATCACAGACTTCATTAGAGATCCTGATGACCCCGAGTTCCACCCGGTGCGTGACGTACTTGAGCGAAATCTCACCACGCAACTTAGAAAGATCCTATTCTCTGCTTTTGTATACGGAGCCCTGGTAATCGTGTGTCTTGGTGGCATCGTGTGGGGTCTGGCATTCGCCATGCCGAGCGCGCTTCCAATCCACTACTCCTCAAACGAGCCGGTATTAGAATTCCCAGTCGACTTGCTCTTCTACAACTTCCTCATGCCACTTGCTGTCAAGTTCTTCAAGCCCAGCGATGCGCTGCATACCATGTACACGTGGTGGTTCCGCAGATGTGCACGGGCTCTGAGACTCTCGTACTTTCTCTTTGGCGAGAGGAGGGTCGACGAAGAAGGTGTTTTACGTCTCCCAGCTGAAACTCCAGGTGGCAGAATTCCCCATATGGGATACCTCCTCGAGCTTGCGGAAGATGGGAAAGCTATTGTTCCAAAGACATGGCGCGATACCTTTGAGGGCGGTGACTTGAAGCCAACTACACACATGAGTTCCAGCGAGCGGAAAGCTTGTCGCCATAAGAAAGCTCACCTTGTCGAGTCTCATCAGATTGTCAAGGACGGCAAATTTATCCGAGCTCCAGCATCTGATCGCATCAAGATCCCAAAGGGTCAGCAAGTGTTCCTAACTGTGAGCGAGCGCAACCACCGGAAAGATGGCCGTATGGACGACGATATATATTCATCAGAGCAGTACCTGCAGGTCTATATACCTCCAAATTTCCGCACAAGGATTTTCACATTCATCCTCTTGATCTGGCTCTTTGCCTCTGTCACCGGCGTTGGGTTCACCATCATACCGTTGGTGCTTGGCAGAAAAATATTCAAAGAGCTGATACCAGACTACATTAGAACGAACGACATTTACGCTTTCAGCATTGGAGTCTTCTTGCTCGGCTCTGTTGCATACGCCATAGCCCGCCAGCATACCATACGGAAAAAGATTGGAAAGTGGGTTCGCGAAGCAGAACGCGATATACTCGAGGGCGTGATTGCTGGACGAATGGCACGCATTGCTATCCACACGGCTAAGCTCTTTTACGCATATACCGTTCTACTCGTGGTGTTCCCCCTACTTACCTCTGCGCTGATGGAGCTGTACGTGGCCATCCCGCTGCATACATACATGCATCCCCCAACAGCAGCTTCGACTTTGAAAGATGAGGGAGCCAACCGTCACACGGTTCGTGTTATCCAGTCTTGGGTTTTGGGGCTACTCTACCTCAAGCTGGGGAGCCGGATGATTACAACGCTATTCCCAGATAGCCGGGCCTCAGCGGCCGTCCGAAACATTATACGCCGTCGATGGTGGCTACGGCCCAACGTGCGCCTCCTTACCCGAGGTTTTGTCATTCCAGGCTTGCTGATATCTTGTGTGGCCATCTTCGGGCCACCATGGGTAGCTGGATTTATCATCAAGCACACCGGCCTTGCTGGAGGCTCTGCTTCGGAAGATGCTGCCGCTGCTGTGACAGCGACTGTGATTTACAGGCAGTCATATCCTATTGCAGCGTGTGCCGCCATACTCGCCAAGCATGCCGTCGGATTTGTTAAAGTGATGAACCGGTGGACAGCGAGCGTCCGGGATGAGGCGTATCTGATTGGAGAGCGTCTGCATAACTTTGGGTCCAGGACAACGAGCACTAAGAAGACAAAGGTTAAGGCTCGACGGGTAAATGCTTAGAAGAGAAGATGTTTGGCCACTTGAAGCAGGCCGGACGAGTTGGGCTTCAAATGACTATGAATTTTATGACAAGGGACCTGTTCAAAAGGGTGGTAACTTTAGTATATGTAGCTTGGGCACCCAAGCAGGTAGACATGAGGCTATTAGATGATGTCCCTCCCTTGGGCAGTGGTCCAGCCTGCGACTACTGCCTAAACGGATGGAAGTGACGGTTTAACGAGTTTTGTTTTATTTTAGTATAAAATAGAGCGAGAATGAAATAGCGAATCAATACGTTTTTGTTTTAGTGCAGTGTAGTTTACTTTGGTTGATAATGGCATTGTGTCCGAGACAGCTGAGGCATAAACCATTGTAGATCTTACCCTGGACTAAGGCGCAAACGATTTTTTTTTTTTTTTTTTTCAACAAATTACTAGTGAGAGGCGACTTTAATTTATCACAAAGGCCCCTAAAGAATACAAGAGAAGACTAGCATTAAAGTCTTGACAATAGCGCGTGGCTGTCAACATTTTGCACGTCACGGGCTGCTGTCAGCTGAAGCCATCCACGATAATAATTAGGCCTCAATTCTGCTCACACGTTCCGACCTCTTGGCCACAAACCAGGCCCTACGCACGTCGCTATGGAGCCTCCCCAGAGACGATCTGACGCACGGAGAATGCACCCGAGCATCATTCCCTACATGCCAATAATTACCTGCATTTTTGTGCATGCGCCGCTCCAATCAGACGCTGCGAGCGTCGAGCTGCTGCGTCTCGTGGCCCAGCGGCTGCATGCATAATATGCGTGGATGCGCTGGCAAAAGGAGCAAAGCCCACTATTTTTCTTCTTTTCGTCCTGAATTCAGGGCACCGCGCACTGGCTGCTCTGCTGCTCTCCAGAATGCACCCCGAAAGAACGGAGCCCATGACGCTGGCAGCGGTGACCTGCAGTGGTTCTTAGTGGTCGGTGGCGGCGCGCCACGTGACCCACAGGGGGATCATCCCGCTGAGCTCGCCGCGATAGCGCTGTGCGATGCAGCATTACAGCGCCCGAGCCAGCAGTGGTCACAGCTGCCAGCCCGTGTTGCCCATGGCTGCCAGGTCCGCCTAGGCCGCAAACAGCATAGCGCTCGCCATTTCTGATGCAGCCCCAAGGAGAGTGTCGCATCAACATTGTCACGGGCCAAAACATGCAACTTGCAACCGCAAGATCCAGGCTTTTGCGGGCTTCTACTCTGTGACGGCTCAAGGTAAGGTTTTCTTTGTCTGAAGCCGTGCAGATCCAGGAACCAAAAAAAGACACGACCTGGACGACCAACGCTTCGCTCTCACTGGGAATCTCCACTCGCCTCGACTTCGCCGCCAGAACAGCGACGCCGCAACTTCGCGAAATTTGACTCGCTCATCGCGGCTCCTGGTTCTGGCTTCCTTTTTGCTCGCGCATAACAGGGGGAGCGCAACGAAACGGCTCGATTTTTAGAGAGCCTTGGGAAATCCCCCTCCAATATATCGGTGAGCGCATGGTTTTAGCGTCCCTGGGGGGCGGCATCAGCGTGCTGAAACGGCCATTACTGACCCCCGGTGAAGGCAGTCAGCGAAACGGGCTTCGTTAACGGGCCTTCGCATCGCCGCGATCCACGATCCGATCCTCGATCTCGCTCGATCCTGCGATTAAATCAATCTAATCTTTAGACGACACCTCTACTCTCTTTTTGCATTCTGCTCCTGGTCTCTCTCTATCTCTCTCTGCTGTTTTGCTGCTAGCTCGAGCTCAGTTTGGCTCGCCGGCTTTCCGACGATTACTCTCATTGACGATCCACGATAAACCACCACTTTGCCAAGTTTTTCTTTGTCTCAACATCTATAAATTAAACGACTGCGAGCGCTCCGACGAGATATTTTCGCGACTCCGAGCCTCATAACGATTCATTCTTTACCGATTTTTCTTTTGTTTTTACTAGTTACGTCGCACCACATTCCATGACCACACCGCCCTTCTTAGCGAGAGAGAAAAACGAACCTAGAGAAGACACAACAACACCCAACTTTATAGCTTTGATCCGCCATGGCTGAGCCGCCTTCATCGCCTCCTAGCGAGGCTACCGGTGCCGAAGATGCCTTGTCCTGGTACAAGGCGCAATACGAACTTCTCGAGTCAGAGCTCGCCGAGTTCCGGGAGTCCAGCCGAGAATTGGAGCAGGAGCTGGAGAAGGATATAGAACGAGCAGAGAAGCAGGAGAGAGTCCTGAAAGAGAAGGCTGATAGCCTCAGATTCGAGGTGGAAGAGTGGAAGGTAAGCTGAGATGCGCTTCTTTTTTTTTTTTCTGATCCAAAACCATCATTCGATTTTGGAGGGGGGCGGTTTAACTTTATCCAGCCCCCTCTCTAATTACGACTGCTTCATTTTTATGTCTCAGGTACAGCGGCTAATCCCCTATTTTTTTTTTCTTTTGCACAGAGAAAATACAAAGATTCCAAAGCAGAGACTGCCGCTGCGCAAGCCTCATTAGAAAAAGAAATCACATCGCTGCGAGACACAAGCCGCACCTTGGCGCTCAAACTGAGAGACTCCGAGGTTGCCAACGATGATTTCGAACGCCAAGCGCGAAACACCACCTCCTCGCTCGAGGACATGGAGTCCAAGTTCAACCAGGCCATTGAGCGAGGGGTCCTAATGGAAGAGGAGATCAAGATGGGCGAACAGGAGCGAGAGGCTCTCCGCATCGAATCACAGCGGCTGCGAGAGGAGCTTTCTGAGCTCAAGATTGAAGCTGAGCTGATGCAAGACAAGGTCAAGAAGTACGAGTCCCGGCATTCAACCATCTCGTCCGACATATCGCTCCTCGGCTCCCCCACATTTGACAGGACCGCGACGGATATATCTGTTGACTCGGCTGCAAGCTCGCCTCTTATTACAAACCCACCTGATTTTACTAAATCTCTGGGCGCGCCAACTCCCGAGCTGCTGGATCCACCATCGCCCCCAATGTCAGACGTCTCTTCGCACCCGAGGGCGCCATCACGGATCCGGACGCCGGCCCCTGCGACACTGCGCCGGACCCGAATGCCGTCGGTGGATGCCGGCTCGAGGCCCCGTGGAAGCACACCGGGTCTTGCGACGGGTACGCGAACTGCTACTGGTGGCCGCCAGTCAATCAGCATCAGCAACAACAACAGCGGCGGCGGTGCGCCTCTCCGCTCATCAACCACCAGGTCAAACGTTTCGTCCCGCAACAGCAACTACAAGATTCCTGCATCCAACTCCCTCTCACATATCCGTCTGCTCACGGCCCAGATGCAGCGACTCGAGGCCAGAGTGCACTCAGTACGATCCAAGCTCCCCGCTCCCAACGGTGGCAGCACTCCGCCTCGCCCTCCCTCTCGGCCTGCTGTGGCTGCTGCATCCTCCAACGTGTCGACTCCCACAGTTCGCTCACGCAGGCGCGCTACTACTCAGTCGTCGATATCGATATCTTCTTCGTTGACTGGGGACGACTTGACGCCCACTAGCAGTTATGCTTCACCGTCCAAGACGATGAGCCACACGCCCAGGATCAGTACATCTGGCGTGAACCGACTCTCCTTTAGTACCCAGCTTAGCGACAAGGGTTCAGAAGTAAGCCGGCCAGTCTCACGATCTAGCCACTCATCCAGCCTAGCATCATATACCAGGCCGGTATCTCGCAACGGTGTGGCGGCTCCACAGCGGCCAGTGTCACGAAGCTCCGTTTCAGGGGTTCGAACGCCGGTTGGTCGGCCGGCATCCTCCTTCAGCTCCTCTGGTCGCGGACACTCTGGCAGTATTAGTGGTAGCAGGAGTGGAATCGATTTTCTAGGAGAAGACTATGAGCCCGTGTATCGCACGCCTAGCAGGCGAGGTACCTTCTCCACCAGATACGATCTAGGGACAAGCATCAGTGGCATCCCGCCGCCACTACCAGTGAGCGGCATTCCTACACCTGGGAGTGGAATTCCCGCGCCAGGCAGTACGATACCCGGCCCCGCGTTGAGACGGCAGAGCGGAAGTAGGCGAATTAGCGTGAGCAACGGCAGCAGCATCAGCGGCGGAGGCGTCCCTATTCGATCGGGCCGCACCAGCACGACTGGATTCAGGAAACTGGGCGACTTGGGAGAGACTTATTGAGTACGATGAGCTCCTGTATCGAGATTGCACAGCCGAACCGCTCTCCGAGATATCACTTTCCTTGATATTCTTCTTCTTTTTATTACTCTTTTCATTGCCAATTTTTATCCATTTTCTCGTTCTCGCTTTGCGTTCAATTGCTTTTCTGTATTTTGGGAATCGGTGCATTTTGATCGCTGTGGCAGATGGCGTCACAGAGGCGAACGAGGTGTTGATGAATGATTATGGGCTTGTTATTCTTTTTTTTGGCTTGATTGAAACGCACGGTTGGTTGCTAATTGCCTTGTCCTCTCACTTGAAGTTTTCTTTTTTACAACACTTATACCTCGACTTTTCTTTCCCTTGCTACTAAAAAGGGAATGAGGGTCTTGTTCTTGGTATTACACACTTGACTACACTACACGCACACACACACATGGAAGTTATGAAGAGATGGCACGGGCTGCGCTCGGCGAAGACTAAACATAAATTTCTATAGATTGCTATTTCATTTGTTTTTTTGAGAAAGAGAAGATGAGTTGGGAAGTTTGAAGTTTGAAAGAGGTGAAGCGGGACTTTGGAAGATACCTCTTTAGATAATAAGGATAGTATAGCCAAAAAAAAAAATTGATACATTGTTTCACCCTCCCTCTGATGACCGTTGAGTGTGAGCACTTGTAGGGAGAATGTCACTGAGTCGCATTTTGAATGCCACCATTGCTATTACTCCTACTTACTAATATTGTTACCACCACTAATACATGAATACGACCGTTTGGATTACTACTGCTACTCCTCCCACCTACTAGTATTACCACCACCAATACGGGGTACTAAGGTGCTGCATTCGGCGAAGGTCATGTAGATGGGATCGGAATGCCGAAAGAGGTTCGGCCCGGGATGGGGCGTATGCGAAGTATTTGGCTGTATGTAAGCCCGAAGGTTCGGATGGCGTTCGGATCTACCATACAGCCGGTACGAGGTATGAGTGCATGGAGGTATTGACAGAATGACATTAAATGCTGTCAAATTCATTCTATACTCTGTTCTACTTTATGCCGTATTGTTCTACAGGCAGATGATAGTCCTCTCTCAGCGGGCAGCCCGGCAGCAACAGCAGCTCCCTTTGAGCTTTATCTCTGATGTAATGGGAGGCTTATCGGTGCCTGAATCCAGCTAGTCTGTGCCATTCCGCTTTTAACCGACTAAAGCAGAAACTCGAGATCTATCCGTCGAGCCTCCCGTCCGGTTTGGGCAAAGGCGAAGACAGAAGGGAAGAACCGACCCCCCAAATGTACAAATACAGACACTTTTCAAATGCAGACAGACATCTAAACTATATCCGGCTTAGCTTCTCGCACAGGCTTTTTAAAGATGTAATAATACATGCATTTATATTTACCTTGAATATTATTATATATATTTTATTGAAATTTGAATGTTACCTATATATCATGTATTAAGATCCTTTTTTATTATAAAATTTATATATATACCACTGACTCCAACTATTAACCGCCAACTCTATCCACTAACCACTAGCCCTACGTGCTATTTTACAGTAAATAAGTCCTACATTTCAGTAAATAAATGCGATATCACAGTCAGTAAATAAGTGCAGTAAATAACTGCTACATTGCAGTAAATAAGTGCCCAGCTGTATCACAGTAAATAACTGCTATATTACAGCGAGGGACTTGGCAGATGTACCTCTACTTGAAAAAGGGCGATTATGAGAGGCTAGGCCGGATACAGTTTAGATGTCTGTCTGCATTTGGACAGTGTCTGTATCCTTTTGGGGGTTCAGAAAAACCCTCCGAAAATAAATAGCGGGAGCCACGGAAACCGCAAAGACCGGAGGGAGAACTCCCATTCCGGCGCTATTTAGGGAGCCCGATTGGCTGGAATGGGAAGCCCTCGGGATCCACATCGCTTTCGGGCCCCGAAAAAAATTATGATGGTAATGGTTGGGTTGGGGGGTGGGTTTGAAGTTTTTTTTTTGCCCTTTGGTTTTGGAGATGCTGGATTCGTAAAAGGGTTTTAGGCAGATGCTGTTACGGGGTTTATACAGAATATGCTAGAATGCGTATTTCGGGGAATATGGAGTTATCAGCCAGATATGTAGTAGGGCACTGGCACTGCTTACTGTGTATTACTACTGTGTAAGAGATGATGCCGTCTTGGGCAGGTGGTATTTTACATCTACGTCTGTAGATAGGTACTGCACAGAAAAAAAAAGGTACGAGATATGGAGTAGCAACTGAGACGGTTGACAAGCCGCTCCCCCGAGTTTTTGGGACCCAGAGGCAACAAGTACTTCACGCGGAATTAACGCAGAGGCAGTACATGCTTTCCATTTAGTGGTGCTGAGTGTGTTGGGTGGGACTCAACAATTGGGGGGCCCAGAGAAAAAAAAGAATGATTGGGGAAGTCGGGTAGAAGGGACAGATTGGAGCTGGTAGAATTCTTGTAAGGCATGGCTGCTAGTATGGACTACCGAGTACTAAGCGGTTACTAGTTAGCATCATCTGAATTACAGAAATTTTTTTGTTGGCTTCTCGAGGTCATTACCGGCGGATGCTACGTTATCTTCGGCTGTTGCTGTTGTATGTGTTTTTATACCGTCAATAATACCCTTGGGCCATACATCAAAGTGCAGAAAAGACTGCCAAATAAGGCTGTAAGTGAGTACCTATTTCGTGTGGAATTAAAGACCAAGGCAATCTTCCGTATTATGTTCCTTGTCGTTCTGCAGACGGAGCATCATTTTGCTCTGACGATGCTTTATCCCTCTGGCTATTCGCCGAAAAACCCCATTTGGAAGCAAAAGCGGGCTGGGAGGCTAAGGCCCGGAATCTCATTCTCGGAGGTGGGGCTGCAGATGTTTAATTTGGTTGCAATGGATCTCACTTGCACGCTGTAAACCCTCCGTATAATGCCATCAGTAGCTTGTTTATGTCTTGGGTTCCTCGTAGTTCAGGGGGAGGAGATTTGAATACGTGATGCTTCGTACCCCATGCCCTTTTTTGTCCCGCGGGGCCCGAGAGGGGAGCTGAAAAGGCTCAACTCGGCGGCTTAAGCTTCGCTCGGGCCATCTGCTGGGAAATATGAGAAATGAGCTCGATGAGCTCGGCCCGGACTCCGTCTTACTATCGAAGGAAATGTACGTGTAGGTAGGATCTTGCTGGGATCTAGGGACTCCACAGCCGTGTAGTGGTAGTACTTCGTATGCGAAGCAATAAGCTGCACGGTGAGTGATTTGGGACCTTGATGTCGTCAGTAGCGTGCAGACAGCTTATCACAGTTGTAAGAGGGATTATGTTATTGGCTGGGAGGTAGACGGTGTAGGGATGACCAAAGTCAACAAGCATAGGATACACACACCCGTTTGCTCGCCATGATGAGTTTATCCGCACTCCCCAGATGCTAGATCCCTTCCTTCGAAGATCCCCCGTCATCCTCCGCAGTTGCTGGATAGAGACAGGCCGATATGCAGCCTGTAAGCATGGCATGTCACACGACTACAACCAAAATAGATTAATGATTGCTTCTTTTTGATTTCTGCACAGAATGTTCCATCGGTTTATTGTCAAATTCGACTGTGTCAATCCCGAATCCTTTGCTAGGACCTGATATAAACCGCAACTTGTTGACGGCGATGGTACCGGGCTACTGGGATCCCGCATTACTCTTCTCCACGCCATAGACTAACAAGATGAGAGTTTGACGGACAAGAATAGTGCTTCAGAGGCCTGCAGCTATACTCGGCTGCGGTTGATATCGGGTTGGCCTGATACGCGTTCTTTGGCTTGATATGATCGATCGATTTCCCGGCAGCCAGATCGCCAATGGTTGTATACAAATAGTTGGTTATCACCCCAACCTTTTGTAAGTACAAACTAATTCGCCTTCCCCCACCTCCCACAACAAAGCCCGGAAGGGGAGAAGACTGTATCAATCTTATTTTATACTACATGAAATAAGCCACGAAATGACATCAATTCCCTCAAGCTACCACGCTCAAGACGAGGTAAAATTCACTCCACCACCATCATGAATAGAATTCGGTGCTAAGGACGAGAAACAAGACGCCTCCCCCTTTTTCCCCCACAAACAGAGAGGCAGACAGAACCAGACAGAAGTGATAGGTGCCCAATCCAAGCTAATAGTAATACTCCCAAAGTCTCCACAGAGTTGAACTCAATGGATGGCAAAAGGCAGCCGTCAATTAATCGCTGTATGTGCTACATGTACGTTTGCATTGAGCCGTGTCCCACTGACCCCAACAGATCTAGGCCACGTCCCCTGTGCGGCCACCTGGAGCCACTGCCTGGGCCAGTAATCGTCGCCAGAGCTGCTCCGTAATTCCCACTAAATCCACTAAATTCGCCCCGAAAGCTTCTCGCACACCCCCCTGCCACCGAGTCTCTCCCCTCCCTTGCCCCTCGTAGATCCTGCGATACTGGCTTGGTCTCTTTTTTTTTTGTTCTTAATACACCCAATCCCGCCGCACACGAGACTGGATACTCCCTTCTCGTCTATTAATCCGTCTCTCGAAAGCGGGCTTCATTTTCCTGTGGCCATCCTTCATTGCTATTCTTCGCCTGTTTCAGCCTCATTACCTGGCGGGCCAACAAGCTGGGAACACAAAACGAAACAAACAAGAAGGTCGAAGGATCATAATCACTTAATCGCCTGTCCGCTTAACCCCCCGGCAGGACCATCTTAATTCGTCTTACCATTCTTCTCGATTCAGATCGACTTGCTGTTGTGCCGGCAGAACCCATCCACGTCAGATTACCAGCCGCGGCCGATTCTGACACAACGTTCCACATTCTTCTATAATCTCTACTTCTCGCCCTCTCTCTTTTTTTCTTTCCCCTCCATAACTTTGAGAATCACACAACAGCCATGGCAGAATCAGCAAACGGCGTCCAGAACGGCGTTAATGGCCGGACGGTTCCTGTTGCCAATGGCAGCATGACCTACGCCGAAAAGCACAACATCGCAGACCACTTCATTGGAGGCAACCGGCTGTCGAATGCCCCCGCCAGCAAGGTCAAGGATTTTGTGGCCGAGCACAACGGCCACACTGTCATCACAAACGTGAGTATTTACCGCTACAACTCTTGATTTGCTTGTGCCCTGTGCCTGAGCTTGCGCTGACTTGTTGTGCTTTTGGCGCAAAACAGGTTCTGATCGCCAACAACGGTATCGCCGCCGTCAAGGAGATTCGCTCAGTTCGAAAATGGGCCTACGAGACGTTTGGCGACGAGAGGGCCATCCACTTCACCGTCATGGCCACGCCCGAAGATTTACAGGCCAACGCCGACTACATTCGAATGGCTGACCACTACGTCGAAGTCCCCGGCGGCACAAACAACCACAACTATGCCAACGTCGAGCTGATTGTGGATATTGCCGAGCGCATGAACGTCCATGCTGTCTGGGCTGGTTGGTGAGTTTTTCCTCTCTAGCCGCACAACTATGGAATCTTTCAGGACATCATTATACTGACGAACCAACTTTTGTAGGGGTCACGCCTCTGAAAACCCAAAGCTCCCAGAGTCTCTCGCCGCATCCCCCAAGAAGATCGTCTTCATTGGTCCTCCCGGATCTGCCATGCGATCACTGGGTGACAAGATTTCCTCCACAATCGTCGCACAGCACGCCAAGGTGCCCTGTATTCCTTGGTCCGGAACCGGTGTCGATGGTGTCGAAATCGACAGCAATGGCATCGTGACCGTTGCCGACGACGTCTACGCCAAGGGCTGCGTCAAGTCATGGCAGGAGGGTCTGGAGAAGGCAAAGCAGATTGGCTTCCCCGTCATGGTAAAGGCGTCTGAGGGTGGTGGTGGCAAGGGTATCCGAAAGGTTACCAACGAGGAAGAGTTCGAGGCCCTGTACAAGGCTGCCGCTAGCGAGATTCCTGGCTCGCCCATCTTCATCATGAAGCTGGCTGGAAACGCCAGACATCTGGAGGTCCAGCTGCTCGCCGATCAGTACGGCAACAACATCTCCCTGTTCGGCCGTGATTGTTCCGTCCAGCGTCGTCACCAGAAGATTATCGAGGAGGCTCCCGTCACCATTGCCAAGGCTGATACCTTCAAGGCCATGGAGGACGCTGCCGTCCGACTCGGTCAGCTTGTCGGCTACGTCTCTGCCGGTACTGTCGAATATCTGTATTCGCACGCCGACGACAAGTTCTACTTCCTCGAGCTTAACCCCCGTCTCCAGGTCGAACATCCTACCACTGAAATGGTCAGCGGTGTCAACCTGCCGGCTGCCCAGCTCCAGATTGCCATGGGTATCCCCCTGCACAGAATCCGCGACATCAGATTGCTGTACGGCGTGGATCCCCGAACCTCGAGCGACATCGATTTCGATTTCAAGCTCGAGGGCACTGCCGAGTCTCAGCGCCGACCTCAGCCCAAGGGCCACTGCACTGCCTGCCGTATCACCTCTGAGGACCCTGGTGAGGGCTTCAAGCCTTCCAACGGTGTCATGCACGAGCTGAACTTCCGTTCTAGCTCAAACGTCTGGGGTTACTTCTCCGTCGGTACTCAGGGTGGAATTCACAGTTTCTCCGACAGTCAGTTTGGTCACATTTTCGCCTACGGCGAGAACCGACAGGCTTCACGGAAGCACATGGTTATTGCGCTCAAGGAGCTGAGCATTCGTGGTGACTTCAGGACCACTGTCGAGTATCTCATCAAGCTGCTCGAGACCGAGGCTTTCGAGGACAACACCATCTCCACTGGTTGGCTGGACGAGCTCATCTCCAAGCGACTTACCGCTGAGCGCCCGGATACCATGCTGGCAGTTGTGTGTGGTGCCATCACCAGAGCTCACATCACCAGTGAGTCTTTGCTGGCTGAGTACCGATCTGGATTGGAAAAGGGTCAGGTGCCTTCCAAGGAGATTTTGAAGACCGTCTTCACTATCGATTTCATCTACGAGGGCTTCCGATACAAGTTCACTGCCACCCGTGCCGGTCTCGACACCTACCACCTCTTCATCAACGGCTCCAAGTGCTCTGTTGGCGTCCGTGCTCTTAGCGACGGTGGTCTCCTCATCCTTCTTGACGGCCACAGCCACAACGTCTACTGGAAGGAGGAGGTTGGCGCCACTCGTCTCTCAGTCGACAGCAAGACCTGTCTGCTTGAGCAGGAGAACGACCCCACCCAGCTCCGAACTCCCAGCCCTGGTAAGCTCGTCAAGTATTCCGTCGAGAACGGTTCCCACATCAAGGCTGGCCAGACCTTTGCCGAAGTTGAGGTCATGAAGATGTACATGCCCCTTGTCGCACAGGAGGACGGTATCGTGCAGCTCATCAAGCAGCCCGGAGCTACTCTGGAGGCTGGAGATATTCTTGGTATACTCGCTCTGGATGACCCTTCCCGAGTCAAGCAGGCTCAGGCATTCGTCGGACAGCTTCCCGCTTACGGCGACCCTGTTGTCGTCGGCACCAAGCCTGCTCAGCGCTTCGTTCGGTACCACAACGTGCTGCTCAACATCCTCAATGGTTTCGATAACTCTGTCGTCATGGCCGATACTTTGAAGAAGCTCATCGAGGTGCTTCGCGATCCTGAGCTGCCCTACAGCGAGTGGAACACCCACTTTGCTGCTCTGCATGCTCGCATGCCCCAGAAGCTGGACAGCCTGTTTACTCAGATTGTTGAGCGAGGCAAAGCTCGCACTGGCGAATTTCCTGCCAAGGCACTCAGCAAGGCTTTCATCAAGTTCCTCGAAGAGAATGTGGAAGCCGGTGATGCCGACATGCTTAGAACCACGCTGGCACCCCTTACCGAGGTGCTTGACAACTACGCAGAGGGCCAAAAGGTTCGAGAGCTTAACGTCGTCAACAACCTTCTTGAGACCTACTGGGAGGTCGAGAGCCTCTTCCAGAGCCGTGCTCAGGAGGAGAGTGTCATCCTGAATCTCCGAGACCAGCACAAGGAGAACTTGGCCAAGGTTGTGCAGACTGTTCTCTCGCACAGCCGCATGAGCTCAAAGAACTCTTTGGTTATTGCCATTCTCGAGGAGTACCGCCCCAACAAGCCTAATGTTGGAAACATCAGCAAGTACTTGCGTGAGTCGCTGCGAAAGCTGACCGAGCTCTCCTCTCGAGCCACCTCCAAGGTCTCGCTCAAGGCCCGAGAGATCATGATCCAATGCTCTCTGCCGTCCCTTGAGGAGCGTACGTCTCAGATGGAGCATATCCTGCGATCGTCTGTTGTCGATTCTCGCTACGGTGAGAGCGGCTGGGACCACCGTGAGCCTAGCCTTGAGGTGCTCAAGGAGGTTGTCGATTCCAAGTACACCGTCTTCGATGTGCTGACCTCTTTCTTCGCTCACGAGGATCCTTGGGTTTCTCTGGCATCTCTCGAAGTCTACGTTCGTCGTGCTTACCGTGCCTATATGCTCCACTCGATCGAGTATCACAATGATGAGTCTGAGAACCCTCTCTACGTGTCCTGGGACTTCCAGCTGCGAAAGATTGGCAACAACGAGTTTGGCATGCCTGTTCAGTCTGCTGCTCCTTCTACTCCCGGCACCCCTAGCGGCCTGGAGCGCACCCTCAGCATGGAGCTCAACGTTTCGCGTATTAATTCCATCAGCGACATGTCGTACATCACTAACAAGATGAAGAACAATGGCCCGTCCCGCAAGGGTGTAATGGTTCCTGTCAAGTACATTGACGACGCTGAAGAAATGCTTCAGAAGGCCTTGGAGACGTTGAACTTTTACAACAAACAGAAGAGGCAGACCAACCAGTCCACTCTTCTTGCTGACTTGAGTGGTAAGCGAAAGCCCTTCGCTGCTCTCAAGAAGGAATTCCAGAGCCGCAACAACGGTGACGAGCTGTCTGCCGTCATCAACGTTGCTGTTCGGGATACCGAGGGCACGGATGACGAAGAGATCCTCTCGCGCATTCTGCCTATTGTCCAGGGGCTCAAGAGCGAGCTTTTGGTCCGTGGTGTCCGTCGTCTGACCTTCATCTGCGGTCGCAGCGATGGCTCCCACCCCGGCTACTACACATTCCGAGGCCCCGACTACGAGGAAGACGACAGCATTCGTCACAGCGAACCCGCCTTGTCTTTCCAGCTTGAGCTTGCTCGCCTTGCCAACTTCCGCATCAAGCCCATGTTCACTGGAAACGGTAACATTCACGTGTACGAGGCTGTCGGCAAGACTGTCGACTCTGACAAGCGTTACTTCACTCGTGCTGTGATCCGACCTGGACGTCTCCGTGACGAGATCCCCACCGCTGAGTACCTCATCTCTGAGGCCGACCGAGTTATCAACGACATTTTCGATGCCCTTGAGATTATCGGCAACAACAACTCTGATCTCAACCACATCTTCATGAACTTCACTCCCGTCTTCCAGCTCGACCCTGCTACCGTTGAGCAGTCCCTCCAGGGCTTCTTGGATCGCTTCGGTGCTCGTGCTTGGAGACTGCGTGTTGCCCAGGTGGAAATTCGCATTGTTTGCACGGATCCCCAGACTGGTATCCCTTACCCTCTGCGTGTTACCATCACCAACACCTCTGGTTATGTCGTGGATGTCGATCTGTATGCCGAGCGCAAGTCGGAGAAGGATGACTGGGTCTTCCACAGCATTGGTGGAACCAAGGAGAAGGGACCTCTTCACTTGCTGTCCGTCAATACTCCTTATGCCACCAAGAACTGGCTCCAGCCCAAACGATACAAGGCTCACTTGATGGGTACCCAGTACGTGTACGACTTCCCCGAGTTGTTCCGTCAGGCCATCCAGAACAGCTGGGCCAAGGCTGTCAAGAAGCAGCCTGCTTTGGCGCCTCAGCAGCCCAAGGTTGGTGACTGTATTACATTCACTGAGCTTGTGCTCGATGACAAGGACAACCTGGACGAGGTCAACCGCGAGCCCGGTACCAACACTTGCGGTATGGTGGGATGGATCATTAAGGCTAGAACCCCCGAGTACCCTGCTGGCCGTCGCTTCATTATTGTTGCCAACGATATCACCTACAACATTGGGTCTTTCGGTCCTAAGGAAGACAACTTCTTCTACAAGTGTACTGAGCTGGCTCGTAAACTCGGCATTCCTCGCATCTACCTGTCGGCCAACTCCGGTGCCCGCCTTGGTCTCGCAAACGAGCTGATGCCTTACTTCAAGGTTGCTTGGAACGACGCTACCAAGCACGAGGGTGGCTTCCGCTACTTGTACCTTGATGAGAAGACCAAGGTCCGCTTCAAGGACACTGTTATCACTGAAGAAGTTGTTGAGGATGGTGAAACGCGCCACAAAATTGTCACCATTGTTGGTCAGGAGGATGGCCTCGGTGTTGAGTGCTTGAGGGGATCTGGTCTTATTGCCGGTGCCACTAGCCAGGCGTACAACGACATCTTCACCATCACCTTGGTCACTTGCCGATCAGTTGGTAAGACTTTTCTTAATGCCTTTTGGTTTCCCCTTGTTTGAAGTAATTTCTCATGACTAACAAACTTCTCATAGGTATTGGTGCTTACCTTGTCCGTCTCGGTCAGCGTGCTGTCCAGATTGAAGGCCAGCCTATCATCCTTACTGGTGCTCCTGCTTTGAACAATCTGCTTGGTCGTGAGGTTTACACCTCCAACCTTCAGCTTGGTGGCACTCAGATTATGTACCGCAACGGTGTTTCTCACATGACTGCCAACGACGACTTTGAGGGTGTCTCCAAGATTGTTGAGTGGATGGCCTTTGTTCCTGAGAAGCGCGGTAACCCCGTCCCTGTCAGCCCCAGTCTCGATGCCTGGGATCGTGAAATCTCTTACTACCCTCCCCAGAAGCAGCCTTATGACGTCCGGTGGTTGATTGGCGGTAAGGAGGAGGAAGACGGCTCTTTCCAGAGCGGTCTGTTCGACAAGGACTCCTTTGTTGAGGCCCTTGGCGGCTGGGCTCGCACTGTCGTTGTTGGTCGTGCTCGTCTTGGCGGTATCCCCATGGGTGTTATCGCTGTCGAGACTCGCAGCGTTGAGAACATTACCCCTGCCGATCCTGCCAACCCTGATTCTATCGAGCAGATTAGCAACGAGGCCGGTGGTGTCTGGTACCCCAACTCTGCATTCAAGACTGCCCAGGCTATCAATGACTTCAACAACGGTGAACAGCTTCCTCTCATGATCTTGGCCAACTGGCGTGGTTTCTCTGGTGGTCAGCGAGACATGTACAACGAGGTGCTCAAGTATGGTTCATTCATCGTCGATGCCTTGGTCAAGTACGAGCAGCCCATCTTTGTGTACATTCCTCCCTTCGGCGAGCTCCGTGGTGGCTCATGGGTCGTTGTTGATCCTACCATCAACCCCAACGCTATGGAGATGTACGCTGATACTGAGGCTCGTGGTGGTGTTCTTGAGCCTGAGGGTATGATTGGTATCAAGTACCGCAAGGACAAGCAGCTGGAGACCATGGCCCGCCTGGACCCTACCTACGCCGAGCTGAAGAAGAAGCTGGAGGACAAGACGCTCTCCAGCGAGGATTCGGAGAAGATCAAGCAGCAGCTTGTGGCTCGCGAGAAGCAGCTTCTGCCCGTCTACTCGCAGATTGCTATCCAGTTCGCTGATCTGCACGATCGTGCCGGCCGCATGAAGACCAAGGGTGTCATCCGTGACTCTCTTGACTGGTCCAACGCTCGCCGATACTTCTACTGGCGTCTGCGCAGACGTATCACTGAGGAGTACATCCTCAAGCGCCTGAACACTAGCATCATGCATACTCCCCAGCCCAACACTGCCAAGGCCACTGAGGCTCGTACCAAGGGCCTGAAGATGCTGGAGAGCTGGTCTGGCATTGCCGGCTGGGACAAGAAGGACCAGGAGGTTGCTGAGTGGTACGAGAAGGAGACTACGTCCATTGGTCAGAAGATTGAGGCACTCAAAGCCGACAGACTGGCTGCTGAGTTGGCCGAGGCTGTTCGCAGCAATGAGAAGGCTGGATGGAAGGGCATCCGTGAGCTTCTGCGTGTCATGCCTGTTGAGGAGCGCGAGGCTCTCTTTACGTATCTGAAGGAGTAAATGTATAAATAAACATGAACAGTTACAGATAAAAGGAAGGAAGGTGGTGGGGCGTTTTGATTTAGAAGCGTGGGTTATGGTTGATGTCTTATGATAGATACAAATTATATGTTCTTGAGTTTTTTAAATCATTGCGCCATACAGAAGATTAATGTATGCTTGAGTGAAAAGGATATGTAGTAATCGGCGACTATATTATGAGAAGCGGTATTTTGGAACACTGAATACTTGAATTGGATACTTTGTATTGCTGTTGAACCATTCGTAGAGAAGCCTTTAAAAGTGTGTTGCATACCTTCTTTACTACTCAATTTAATAGACCCATTACAAGAGGTAGAAATAGACATGTTCTCACTTTGAGGCAGCAATATGTATAACGTCGTGTTATTACAGAATAGAGATGATTATTCCAAGGCGGTACAATATACTCAACTATTCGAATATATTCGCCTGACTATGGGCTCTTAAACCTCGCCCAAACCTCTGTCTATTTATACAATTGGCTCTCGTTTTAGCCGTTAAGCACCCTTCAATTTTCTCTCGTTTTGTATTCATTTATTCATTTCTTTATTTTTTTTATTCTGGCTCCTCACGCATCCTCGGGCACCCTCGTCCGTATCTGCACTCCATGCCACTCCTTGACGAGATCCCCCAGCGCGCTGTTGACTAGACGCTGCTGCTTGAGCATATTGAGCCCCTTGAACGCAGAGGATGTGATGTCGATGGCGTACATGCTGCCGCAGCCGCCGGAAATGTCCTGCACGAGGAGCGACGTGGGGTTGAGCTTGGAGGCGAGGATGGCGGCAATGGACGATTCGGCGGGGCTCATGCCCGTGTCTTCGTCTACTTCTTGGTCTTGTTGCTGGCGCGAGGGGCGAGAAGAGGAGAATTGGCGAGAGGGAGCTGAGGAGATGTAGCGAATGCTGCGCTGGGGAGAGGCTTTGGCGGCGGCAGCGGCGGTTTTGAAAGAGGTTGTGATGATGGGCGCAATGGAGTGGCGCGCTGGGAGGGAGGAGAGGAGGCGCAGGCGCATCGCGGAGCGGCAGGATGAGCAGATCATCTTGAATTGATATCAATGCTGATTGTATTTGAACTTGTTGTTTGTTCTTTGCTGTAGATGGTAGATTGTAGGTCGAGGTATAAAAAAAGTTGACTGTAATTATTCAGCGATCATTGGAGGGATTGCCGAAGCTTGTTGGTAGCGCAGGCGATGGACCGAGAGCCGGAGCTTTGCCGGCGGTGGTCGAGCTAGTTACCGGATTAAGCAGGTATCGGAGCGGCGTCTGTTGTATTGGAGCAGCTTGTTTGAAAGAGTTGGGTAGATGTATGTATTATAGGAGAATACAATGATATTGTTGTAGTATTCGTGAACGATGTATATGTATGTATATATGACTCGAGGGATACTTGAAGCTAGGCGAATGAGCTCATATTTATAAGAGTCAGAGGAAGGGCTGCTTGACTTGATGATGCTATTTAAGCCCGTCACTGTTATAGACAATGAAGCTTTTCTTCTCACATGTAGACTTCGTATTAGACATTAAGTAGGTATGAAACTCCAATGAAATACAATGCTAGTCTGACTCCAGCTTTCCTTTTCCCGTCCCAAATCCGCTATAATATGCAAAAGATGTATGCTCAAATAGAAATACAACGCCGCAGTACAATGTATCACCAATAAAACTCTTCCTTCTTCTCATTCGAGGTCCCAATCTTACAAATCACCTCACAATCCACAATCCACCATTCCCATATGCCTTATCCTGCATCAAGCCCACATCCGACCTCATTCCCACCCGATGCAGAGGAATCTTATCCACCTGCCGCACCACCTTCCCTGTCGTATCATCCATTTTCTCCGCAAACGTTCGGTTGGACTTGACGCTCTTCAGCACCGCCATCGTATCGTGAGGCCCCCAAGCTATGCGGCTTAGACTGGCTAATGTTTTATCAATATCTTTAAAATGTTGGTCGAGGAGGAGTTCCAGAGGTGCATTGTGCCCGGCAGCGGCGTGGAGGTAGCCCATGAGGAGCACTTTGACCTTGGCGTTGACTAAATTTGCGCCTTGAAAGTCGTGGATGATGTGGACTGAGATATTATTCTCCATGGCGACGGACGGGGGGGCATAACGGGATGGTGCTATGGTAACGATGGCTTCAAACCAATCTGCAGGAATCGTATCCCCTGGGGCCTTTCCATTGTTATTGCTAGGAGGAATATGTATACATGCCCAGGCAGCAAACACGCCTGGCATACGAAGCTTAATCTGGTCCGATACGCCGCTTAGATTTGCTGTCGGTATACTTAGATCCGAATATGATCTCCCTGTTCCAGGAACCACCTTTCCGTCGAATTTGACTGGGAAAGGCGCTTCAGGGCCAGCCTCGGAGCCGATAATTGGTACATTCTCCATGAGAGAATCATATCTCTCTTGCTGATCCTTTTGCCGCTGCCAGCTCTCTTGCACCGTATCGTGCATACCGGTTACCTGGTAGCTCTGATAGGCCATGGTGCCAGCCTTCTTGATCGTCGGGTTGGTAACGACTTTACTCACTGAGCTATTCACCACTGCGCCTGCCACGCCGATGTATCTGTTGGCCACAGCTTGGCCAATTGTGCTGGCGGCTCTGACGCCCATTTCCAGCGGCATTGTGCTTAAGCTGGCGCCTCTCATGACACTCACATCCGTCGATGTGCTTGCCACGCGAAAGACGGGGCTCCCGCAGAGGATTTTCTTGCCGGGTTCTGCTCCCGCACAGAGAACGAGACGGAAGTATCCATCTGATGCGATGGCGGGAATGCGTACGACGTGAGTCTCTCGTGGGATGTGCTTCTTTTGCTTGCTTGAAGCCTTTTTGACGAACCGCTTAAAGTCTCTCTGGATGACACGTTCGTCTGCCTCAGGGGTATCACTCACGGCAGTTTGACGAGCGGGAGTGACGTTGATCCATGAACCCGTAGTTCCAGCGAATGCTTTGATGGCCATGCCCATGTTTCCGGAGAAGCCTTTTTGCTGCATCCATAGAGTCCGTGTGGGCGGTAGAGGATCATCTGATAACACCGAGATGGAAACAGAGGTGGAAGGGCCAGAGTACCATATCAAAGCACTGGTATGGCGGATGATGGAGCAGTGGCGCGTAGATTCGCAAGGATGAGCGATGAGGCCAGAGGCAAAGTATTGAGCATTTCCAACGGCATTCCCAATGGCCGACTGCCAGTATGAACTCCCCTGTTTTGTATCTGTGCCTACATCTACGGGCAGAGTGACCGCATGCTGCGGACGCGGCGGGATGCCAGGCGATGATGGAGCTCCAATGGAGAGTGACGATGAGCTCTGAGCATGACGGAGAGGCAGTGCTGGTGCTGAAGGGGCTGAGAGACCTGGATATGGAGGCGGAGGAGGCAGATCGTCCTCGGGTGCTGTGATGTGAATTTGGGCAGAGAAAGCTTCGGTGCTGATCTCCTGAGAGCTAATGGCGGTGGCGGGCCGATTCACTGACAGATGAGGAGCTGCTGGCTTTTGTGCGAGGCTGGCAGCTGATTTACTGGGCTTCAATTGCTGAATTCCTGCGGTCTGTGAGGGTGCAATTGACTGCGATGGCAATGATTCGTCCATATACATGTCATAGATGTCGGCCTGATGGTTATATTCAGGCGCTCCTGGGACGGGCCGCCGCCGTATCACCGGGACAGGCTTACGCGCCACTCCAGCTCCCTCCATTATGGCGTTAACGTGCACAGAGTAGTAAGAAAGGGAAATCGACTATTGACCCTGGCTACTATAAAAATGCAGAGGGCGGAAGCATCGCATCTTATTTCGCTGTTGGGCATTGGTCTGACAAAGACCGGGTGTTGTTGGTGTTATAGCATCTACAAGTAATGGCTCTTCCGGAGAATTGGGGCCCATCAAAAGGGGGTCGTCCTCTTTGAGTCCCGGACAAAGCTGGACTTTGCTCGGCAAAGCTCAGCTGGGTCTGGAGCAGTTGGAGGCCCGCTGGCTAAATCTGCACAGTGCTATCGTGACCTAAGCCTGCTGAGAGGGAGGGCTGGGCGACTCGTATTGGTACGCGTCAGCGCAATTCGCACAGGAGCTGTGATTGGCACTTGGAGCAATCTCGTGTTTATTAGCGTGCACAAAGAGCGAGATTGATATCATTATTCTATCATTTCTTTTGTTCTTTTTTTAAGCTATTTTACTTTCTTTCATTTGAGGTATTTGGCTTGGCTACATCTAGCTAGATGCCATGAGGGCCTCCAACTGGCCGGGCTCCTTGATGGCGGTGGTGAGGTTCTCGTAGCCGGTCTCCGTGACGAGGATGTTGTCCTCGATACTGCATCGGGTTAGAATTGGAATTAGAGTTATAAAAAAGGGTAATATGAAAAGAGATTCGTTTGCTTACCGAACACCGCCGACATCCCAGTACTTGGCGAGCACGGACGAGTCAATGTACTTGCTCTGCTCGGGGTTCTCCAGGTAGGGGTCGATGATGAATTTGCAAAAGTAGACCTGTGCTCGCGTGTCAGATTCGAAAATCATACGTTATTTGCATCATGGATTCTTATGGAGTAGCACTTACACCGGGCTCGACGGTGACAACTCCGCCGGCGGGAACTTGGCCTCGCAGACGCAGGTTCTGGAAGATGACATCGGGGTCCTGGCGGTTGTGGTTGCCGCCAGTGTCGTGGGTGTCCATGCCAAGGTAGTGGCCCAGGCCGTGGGGGAAGAAGGCCTGGCTGATTCTGGCGTTGAAGATCGCGTCCTTGTCGCCCTTGAGGATGCCCAGAGCTAGCAGTCCGTCAATGGCGATCTTGTGGGCCAGGAGGTGGGCATCCTCCCAGTGCATGCCAGCCTTGATAACCGCAATGCACTCCTGCTGCATCTTGTAGACGATGTCGTAGATCTCGCGGGCCTCCTTGGTGAACTTGCCGTTGAGAGGGAAGGTTCTGGTCTGTTATTGCATACTCGATCAGTAACGACTTCGATCAGTCAATTCGATAACATTGAAGAAGCTACTTACGATATCAGCGGCATAGTTATCCCACTCAGCACCAGCATCGATCAGCAGGAGCTGCTTTCCTGCCAGCGGAGCGTCGTTGGGAACGTAATGCAGAGTCGCCGCAGCAGTGCCGCCGGCAACAATGGGGTGGTATGCCATTTCCTTGGCGCCGTTGGCAACGCATCGCTCCAAAAACACAGCCTCGAGCTCTCTCTCGTTGGATGCCTTCTTCGCCTTCTCGACGACGGCCTTGTGCGCTAAGCTGGAAATGCTGTTGGCCTTGCGGATCATGGCAACCTCGAACTCATCCTTGACGACACGAGAGACCTCGATGGCGGGCTTGAGGAGCTCGAAATCCTTGTTCTCGAAGCCGATGAAGGTGATGTGGTCTGACACCTGGTCCTTGATGGCGTAGATTTTCGAGTTGGAGTTGGTGCCCGAGAGGTGGGCAAGTGTAGCGTTGACTTCGGTCGTGAGCTTCACCTCGTCAACGTCGTATAGCTTGAGGGCGTCGTCGATGGTGGTTGGCAGGCCAGACCAGATGACATCATGAGGATCGATCGGGGGGATGAAAAGGGTGGACTTGGAGGATTGGATGTCGTAGGTAAAGAAGCAGTCGGCGAGATTGCAGCCGGTAAGGTAGTAGAAGAAGCGGCGCTGTCTGTAAGAGTGCGCTCGGTTAGCAGAATGCACATGTATAGCTATAGAAGCCAGGGAATGGCTGCGCATAGTCGCAGAGCTGAAGCATACCGGAAGGGCTCAGGAGAGTCGTTGTCCTCGAGAAGCTTGGTGTGGCGGCCCTCGAGATAGAGAACACCATTGGCGTTGGGGTCCTTCTTGCGGATGAGGTCGACAACGCGGCGGGCGTGCGACTTGCCAGGGTATTTGCCCTTGAGAACAGCTTCGAAATCTTTGGCGACCATCTTTGCTGAGCTTCTTTTCGAGAGGGAGGAGAAGCAGCGATGAAAAGATACAGGAGAGAAAGAGGAGGAAGAGAAAGAGTGCAGAGGAGCAAAAGCAGTCCGAGGCTGGAGTCGGACTTGGAGCTGGCGATGATGATTATGGTGGGGGAGGCACACGCCGACGCGGGGCTTTTTGGGTCCTTGCAACGGCAGCAGAGTTCGCCGATGGAGAGGTCGCAGCATGGGCTCTTGGCTCTCTAGAGTGCTGTATCTCTCTGTTATCTAGCGGGACAGAGTGGATGTTACCGTCTACAGAGGCCACTCAACGTGTAGTTCAAGGCCCGAGAATTTCTGAACTTCTCCGAGCGGGTTTGCGGCTGCTCCATCAAGCAGATGGCCGCATTACTGTATCTCGGGGGACTTTTTGTGCGCTAAGAGACACAGGATGGATGGAGCCCATTCCTACGGCCGAGGTCGGTAAGTATCTACATGTACATGCATGGCAACAGAAGATACGCTGCCTTTGTCTAATTGATGGAAGTGCTGAGCTCGACTACAAGATGATAACGCCGTATATGGATAGCAGTCTTGTCGTTTACATGAATGCTGCAGCTATTAAAGCGATAGCAGTAGAGCAAAAACTACAGAGCTCAAAAGCTCAATCCCTCGAACTGCTAAGCATCAAGCTAGGAGGACTCCGCTCGCTGGAAATGGATGGATTGTCCCCACAGCGGCTGTCAGCGGCTCTCGTATTGGCGTCGCCAAGATACATCTTCACTTACACACATCAGCAGTACTATTAAGACGGCGGGAAAGGTCTGAACCCAGTTTGTACTTGTACCACTGTAATTCCACTATCTTGCAGAGCTTCGTCTGTGTCTAGCCGTAGGTTGGCCTGAATACTCGCCGGGAGCTACTGGGTCAGACACTTACAGCACTACACCTACAGGTAATACTCTGCCCATTTCTTGTCTTTGATTTTCTATTAAGGTAGCATCACCTTGGAGAAGAGTTGCTAGGATTCAGCGCACAGACAACAGACGCAAGGTGGCATGAAAGTAAAGAGTACCACCTGTAGAGGGCGCCCCTCCCTTGCAGGCCTATCTACAGCGCTTCAGCTCCAATTGAACAGGGAGAGAGCCATGGGCTGTAAGGGCGTGGAATAGTACATGAAATGTATTGTGTACATGTCAGTTCTATTGCTAGATTTTTGTTTCCTTTTGCTTTTTAAGTTTCAGCCCGGTGCAACCTCAGCTGCTCCGGCAGCGATCCGGATATGCAGTGGAGCTGCACTTACATTGGTCCAAGCACTCCGAGCACCTCTTCAGCTCTTTCAACCTTTCCCTGTCTCTCTCTCCCTTTCCTCCGGACAATGCTGCTGTGCCTACCTATGTAGTAGCTTATTTACATTTGGTAGGTAACTTCAAAGTCTCAGCGTTCATCTACCCTCTGAATCTCTGAGAGTTTTTATACTCTTCCATTAATGGAGATGCTCAGCCAAAGAGGTATCAAAATACTAGTGGGTACTACAAGCCGAGTGCATTCATAAAATTGAGCAATAGAGCAGCACTGCAAGTGGGCATATCACAAATCTTATGCGTATGCCATGAACTTTGTGTGTCGATCATTTACCCGGTCTCAACTTCTTAATATTGCCAGCCTACAGTCAAGTAATAGTAACTGTAAGTCTTACTGCCTCTCACAGAGCGTAGCGCATCAGATAATAAGTGGGTACTTCGTACGCCTCTCGTCAAGTGCAAAGGCCCCTGGCAATCTACTAATATTCAGCTCAGCTCTACGACGCCCATAGGATAGCCGTAAGACACTGCTTTCATTTCTTAATCACCCACCTCCTCCGCCGTAGCATAGTGGCTGGGGGGCTCACTTGGATCCTTGTGTCACTGCAACTCTTTTGCATGTTAGATAGTGTCATATCCAAGCCAGCCTCACCGCAAGAGCCAAGCTGTGAAAGCCCGAGACAAACTCCATCATGCCAAGCCCCTTTTCTTTTCTTTTTTACATTGAGGCTTTTGACCAGCCAGTGTCCCTTCGGCCTTACTTTGTCGATGGCGGATAATCTCACCGAAACCTCTTCGAATAGAGCAGGTTATGGAGGGGGCGTACATGTGATCCGCGGAACTACGGCTCGACGATGAGAGACAAACATCAATAGTGCCAAATCTGAGTACTTTTCCAGTTCATAACAAGTTCATCCTCCCTGCGTTCGTCGTATCGGCTCTGAATAGCCGTGGGCGGCCGCTTGAAGCCATCGTAGGCTGCCATCACGCAGTCATCACTCGAGACAGAGCGCCAAGAGCGTCACAAGGCATCAAAAAGGATCCAATAATCTGTCTCAGTTCTGCATCTGACGCAAACACGCTGAATCCCTCTCTTATTCGGAGATACCCGAGGGATCTGCGCCCTGGGCGCGAATTGTTCCCATCTCTAGGCAAGGAACTCACCCTCAGCTCATCGCCAGACACTACTGGATAGACATCTAATTAAGCATTCATTAGGCAAAGTTACTGCATGTGACGGGATCGAAATAGTATCGGAATCGGCATTTGCCGCGCCTCACATCAATCTCGGAGCCCCATTTGGATAGCACATGTACTAGCAATCCTTGGGCTGATCAGTCCTGTCAAACCAAGTGGGCGAAAATTGGTGCAGAACTATAGTCTATGAGCTCGCTTAACAACACAGGTACAGTTGACTTCAAAATGAGTCTACTAGGGGAAAGTGGGTGGGTGTGTTGTCAAATACATACAGACAGATATGCTTATGCGTCGAAAGCTGAATCTGAGTAAGAATTCGTCCAGCGTTTCGAGTTATTGATCTGTTATTCCCCTTATTCGTTGTTAAACTAAAATATTTTGTCCTTACAGGTATTTTTAGCTCGCTAGCCAAAGTAAAATCCCAGACAAAGTATACGAGCTACCTGTATGTTGCTCTATACTTGTCTTGGGCGCCCATGTCGTCTGTATATGGCGCCACAGGTGACACAAATATCTGGGAACTTCGGCAGTACTTTTGTATCCCAACAAGAATCTATGAATACGAGTACGAGTGAGAAAGCAGAGAGAATTAGAGTAGAACTGCTCAACCCCTTGCTGGACTCAAGTTGACACTGATCACATAGTTTGCATCCATGAACATCTCCTAGTAGTCATGCCTATACTGCCTCCACAGACCAGGTTTCTTTGAGTAACCATACAAGGGCCTCATTTAGTTAATTTTGTATCAGCAGAGTGATTAACGAGAGGACCCTTACCAGGTACCCGGTAGAGAGAGCCAATTGGAACACAAACCAACAGCCTGTCCTGAATCATGGATGGCACATAAGTCAAAATGTAACACAAAACACGTGGTTTTCAAGGTTTCTTGCATAAACTTCTGTAGGTAACTCTAACAGTAGATCCCGTTGGCAGCCAATCAATACGGCAGTAAATGGTATCGGTGTATCCATCCGCATATCAAAAAGTTCAACTAGTTTAGATTTTGAGCGCTAAGATGGGCTAATATACCGAAACATATTGCAGCTAGCTTGTCAATAGACATTTATCTCTTCCTAAGACTCTCCAGTGTGGGTCTTCTTAAAATGAGGCGAGTTGTCTTACCTTGGGCTTAAATCTTCCACCAGAGATAGGTTTAACCCCTAGGGTTTCAGCAGCGAAGTTGCACGAATGTCTACACTAGGCACGAACGAATAGCAAGCGAATTACGTGAAAATATATACAGTATTGTTCGCTTAGTTATCTTGCCTGTTGCTCTGTAGTAACATATTTTCGATTATGTATGCGATATAAGGTTCTAACTGTTACTATCCAACTACACGACGGGAAAATAGGAAATACACGAAAGTTTAACTGCTGAGATATAGCGTAGTCCAGACTTTTCTTTTCCTTTGCTGCTTGCTACCTCTCTTCCTCCCTATGTAGTACTCATGACTGCAGGCCCCACACATCCTCTCCATCCTTTCCCCTGGCTGTAAATAGGCTTCCGCGCTTAAAATCGTGTCCTAGCTCTCGTTTAAAGAGCATAAGACCGGATATGCGGCAGCCTTCTTTTCTTGGTAATACTATTACATCACTAGCCTAGGATACTCCACAGATGCCTGTCACTTGATGTAGGGCTGGGCTGGGAAGCCGGGGAGATGCAGAGGGGGGTAGGATTTGAGCACAGATCTAGGATGTAACCTATACTCCGGGACGAGATTAGCCGCTGTCGGTAAGCCAGCTTCACTTGGCTCCTCTACTGTAAACCATGATCTTAGCCGAGGCACCTTATCTGAGACCCACGCTTAAAAAAAGAGAAGAAGATCATTCTAGCCATAAAGGTCTCTCGCCATTTTGTGCACCCCCCTCCCCTGTCCCGGAAATTCGGATAGCTTTCAGCCTCATCTTG
Organism: Trichoderma evansii; assembly: GCF_050947405.1. Classification (NCBI taxonomy): domain Eukaryota; kingdom Fungi; phylum Ascomycota; class Sordariomycetes; order Hypocreales; family Hypocreaceae; genus Trichoderma; species Trichoderma evansii. Next base: position 3,169,612 of record NW_028145204.1, read on the forward strand.
GCACGGGACACACAGTGATCCTTCAGCCGGGCTAATGGCTTCTTGAACTTTTGGTGTTGGCTGTCAAAGAAGTACTAGGAAAATTGAACATCCACTTGGTAAAGAGGGCTATACCAAAAACAAAAGAGTAAAGAAAAATAGATAAAAATGCTAAAAAGAAAGAGAAGACGCGCCAGGGGCACAAAGGTCAGGGAGAGAGGTTATGTGAGGGGAAATTGCCCACACTACTACTTTTGTACCTAGCAAACATAACTGGAATACGAGTCCTCAGGTATATTCATCGGTTCAAGACAAGCCACTATCAAGAGCTGTCCAATCGTTCATATAGCATCACGACATTGCTCCCCTGCATATTCCCTTTCCATCTCCTTCTAAGCTAGATCTGTCTATGATCGTCCGGGCAGTCTTAACTTCGGATCCTGTCGAGTGTTGTATCTAGTGTGAATCCGAATGTAACAGCGGAGCTACTCAATCTACTCTATTCGCTGGAAGGGAGTTGGCTTTTCTACTTGAACATTAACTACTCGTGCTACATAATTAGGTGTGTCTAGAGAAGACTAGAGGTGTAGCCTTAGAGAACTTGATGTATGCATGGGCTATCACAGCCCAAAATATGAAAGTACAGCTGCACAAACTGGGAAATCGTGAAGAACATGGGTCCATGTCTAACTTAGTATCTTTCTCTAATTACATACATACATGTACTTTGAACACTTGTTATAGGGGATATAGCCTTCCTCTTGTCTATATAATTCGGCCTTCTCGCCCTCAATTTCCAACAAAAAAAACTCAGATCCTCACACAACTCACTCTCAAGCACATCCACTTAAACCACTCTCAAACTCTCAAAGCCCAGACAGCTATTCTACTTTTACCCATCCTCCAACACTATCTTCTCTTCAACACTTCACGCAAATTTCTTCAATATGGCCTCTGCATACACTATGAGCTTCTCTCCCCCTATGCAGATTACAACTAAACCCGGCAGCCCCATCAAAAGCGGTGCAAACATCAAGATCACTGCCAAGCTGGCTGTCGCGGACCCAACCGGGAATTACATGGCACATGCCGACGCCCTGGATGCGAGCGGTCAAGAGGTCAAAGGCGTCCTTAAAGGACAACTAGCTGCTTCATGGGCACCAGTGAACGGTGGCAATGCGACTGAGACCATTGAGTTCAAATTTGACCGAATGAATATCTCTGAACCCGGCACATACCAAATCCGTATTCAGGCCTACAAGCAAGTTGCCGGCGGTATCAACCAACTCACCAAAACTACGATCCCCGTCGAAGTAACTGCTTAGCTTCAGCATCAAGTAAGTTCAAATTCACCGCAGCTCTTCTTTCCCGTTCCTCCTTCTGGGGGACGTAGCACCAGATGCGCTGACATTTATTTTTTATACTATAGCATCGTCTCTGAAGATTAAAATAAGCTGATTTTGAACCGTTATGCATGGATATGGGCGTGAATATTGGGACGAGTGGATTTTTAACATTTAACTGAGGGAGATGGCCTATACCTATCAGTGGACTTGGGCTCTCAAGGAGAAAATGGATGGGGTGGATAAGGTTTTTTAAGCGAACGCATGTCAGTTTATGCTCTTGGGAATCATGGATAGTTATCCGTGGATAGTTTTAGATAGCTTTAGATAGTTTTCATAACGTCAGCTTTGCATTGTTTCTAAACGCTGTGGCTCACACTCTATCGATGGTGATGTTATCTCGAGCAGTTACGTGGTTGACGCCCCTGCTTCATTGAGACATGGTTACTTCAGCTTTTCATAAAAGATCAGATAATCTTCATAAATTGGAGAAATGGGCCACACAAACTTCTCCACAGCTAGCGAATCTAAGGCTCGGATCGGCAGCTTCCGAGCAAAAAGGCTGGCCAAGACGTAGTAGTAAGATTCGTGTATACAAACACCTGATCCTTCACAACCGCCCAAGCGAGACCTGAGACTGGCAGTCAGATAGGCAAGGACATACGAGTATATCCAAAAATAACTTAGGGTCGCAGTAAAAGGGAGCAAAAGGAAGCAGATAGAAAGAGAGAGAAACAATCGTACGCGCCTTGTCAAGAGACTAGAGCAGTTACAGCTACTACAACAGCCAAAGAATCCAATAGTTCATAAAGATACGAATGTTTGCTGTCAGTTAGAGGATGAATGTCTCTTGGGAAGATACAAGAGATACCTAACCAGGGTCTCCATTGGGCTGATGGGGCTGATCTTAGAGGGGCGTGATTCACGAGACCGGAACAAAAAGTAACGAAGCAAAACGTACCATAGTACATAGAGTGGAGTGGGCAGAGGTACCACAGATGCAAATTCCGTCCGCCAAAGAAATAGAGGACGAGAGCGGAAGCGCAAGAAAGAGCCGGGAGGATTGTGGCTTGTCTTAGACGAAAGCTGAAAAGGAAAAGGTATTGGAGAAACAGAAGTGGAGGTAATAAGAGATTATACTCCTCTTATAAACAGCCATAAACAGAAATGAGAGAGGGTACTGAAAGAAGTAGATGCCGTCATGGTTTGCGTTTGTATCTTAAACGCTGGGTTTCTTTGCAGCCATCTTCCATGCTCATAGGAATACACTGAACCAATTTCAATCCAAGGTTCTCAGCTGTGCTAGCTGTATAACTTAATTTTCTTTTGCATCTGTCAATTCTAATTATTATTACTACTTATTGGTTTTACTTACTTATTTATTTATTTTCATCCTACGAGTTACACTGAAGTGGTTTACGTCAAAATTAGATGGGCACAGTAACAAGTACATAGATACAAGCACGAGTTTTGTTGACAGGGGGTAGCACTGGACATGGACCCTTGTCTTGGATCTCTCTTTGCTTTTTCCCGAAAATCCACGGCATTTACTAACCATACGGCTACCAGTACTTCGTACACCCTTTTAATAGTGATGGATGGGGTGTGATGAGAGAGAGGGCGTGAGCCCTGAGGCTTTGTTACTGAGGCTACTTCTATTCTTTTCTTTTCTCTCTTTCGCTTTTGATGCTCTATACGAGCAACCTAGAGGGATAAGTATTAGATGAAGCGGCGTAAAGACTACCCGCCAGGTGGTTGCCTAAAAGCCGGTTGATGCTGGCTTACAGAGTATGATCGGCTCTACCTCTTGGGGGGAAATGTAAGGGGAGATTTGGTGATGGACGACGGAAGATACACAGCGTGTTAAATACAGTGCCAAATGGAGAGAAAACACGAAACTTGAAAAATTTAGACATAGAAAATTATAACTATGCGCACGCAAACGCAGCACCTATCCAATGAAAATTGTATCTTTACTATTACATTTTATTAGAAAATTGGTTTGCGCTTCTTGTACTTTTGATTATCGTTTGGGCGCACAAGTACGAAGTACGATTAAGCTACACAGCCTACATATAAACACTAAGCAAACGAGAAGCGCCTCGGAGATATGTGGATCACGTGTCTCAGTTGGTGGCCCCACCATTTCGCAGCCTCTTTTCGGCCTGGTCCTGAGATGGACTTTTGAGAGGCGCTTGGAGGAATAAGGAAAGCCTCGGACGACAGCAGCTGGAGGTGGCGCTGGGAAAGATTAGCAGCCTGACATTAACTGAAACAACAGCCGGTGAGACAAAAGAGATAGGGGTGAAAGGAAACCGGGAGAAAACAAAATGGTGTATTATTTCACATCCAGTGTGGTTGAGCCATCCGGCTTCATCTATGTGGGCAAGGATAAGTTTGAGAGTGAGTTTGCCCATGCATCCACTCACTTACCGAAGAACTGGGGACTTTTCTAATGTTTGTACACGTTTACTAGATGAGGACCTGATCAAGTATGGCTGGGAGGAAGATGTCTGGTATGAGGCCGCCCCCCGAACTTAATTCTCCTCTCGCTCACAGCTGACTTTTCCAATCTCTAGGGTATGAGACGAAGACTCTGGGCTTCAACCACTCATGACAATTGATGAATATTGACAAAGATTCTACTAGTTCCACGTCGACAAGCTTTCCAGCGCTCACATCTACCTACGCATGCAGCCTGGCCAAACATGGGACAACTTGCCCCCGGAGCTGGTCATGGACCTGGCACAGCTCACAAAGGCAAACTCAATAGAAGGTTCATTTTTTCTCATCTCCATCTCATATCTATCAATAGTCTCTAACGCTACCTGTCTTTCTAGGAAATAAAAAAGACAACATCACCGTCATCTACACCCCCTGGGCCAATCTCAAAAAGGATGGAAGCATGGACATCGGCCAAGTCAGCTTCCACGATCAAAAAAAGGCAAGCATCTTCCCTGCTCTACCCTCTTCCACAAAACGAAAGCGGAGAAAACTCGTCATCTTCTCTTAACCAATCTAACCGTGAAGCCACTCAAACAGGTCAAGCGTATCCTCGTTCCCAATCGCGAGAACCCCATCGTCAACCGCCTTAACAAGACCAAGGTGGAGAAGAAGCCTGATCTAAAGGCCGAAAAGGATGACATGCTCAAGCAGATACGGGCTAGGGAGCAGGCAGCAATGCAAATCAAGGTACGCGTCCACGTTCCAAAAGCTGATGCCTTGATAGGCTGCAGCTTCGGGCCTATGACCATTTGGCTGACCTATTTCCAACGGCAGAAAAAAGAAGAACAGCGACAAGCTCAGGAGTGGAAGGAGAAGAAGTGGCAGAAAGACCACGCGTACGATGAGCTATTTACCGATGAGAACATGGCCGCATCGAGCAATCAAGACCGATCGGAGGATTGGGAAGACGATTTTATGTAAATCATTTGGCGATGTTCACGAGAACTATCTTGGAAGCGATTAATAATTAAAAAACAGTCCAATATACCATTGCCTAGCTGTTAACCTGTTCCTTCAAAAGTAGGGTATTGCAAAAAGAAAAACCAAAATACGACTAAAGACTTGTAATCCAACTAAAGGAAGCGTGTTCTTCAAAAGAAGAAATTATATCCCATCAATTCCGTCCCATAACCAGTACCCAATGCTCTTTTATCCCATTTACACGTTTACGTCAATCCTCCGATTGCCAATCTTTATACTATCCATCTTCCTTGTGATACTTTGCAGCTCAGGCGGAACTTCTAGTCTAATCGGACTCGATGAGGCGGCTGGTGATGCAATTCTCTTTGGGCTTGATGGCTGGCCGACAAGAGCTGGAGGCATATCATACTCTTCATCCTCTTCATTCTCTTCGTCAAATTCCTCCCAGTCCTCTTTCTCCCGCTGCAAATTACCTTGTTTTTCAGGGTCGTTGATCATTACAACAGGCTCGCCGCCTGGTAGCCGCACCTCTGATGCTTCTAGAGTTTGTGCAATGTCGAGGAGCAAAACGTCCATAGGGCAAATGTAAGCCACACGCTTACGCTGACTCCAGGCCAATACATGCCCACAAAGTTGCCCGTGCTGCCGGTCGACAATCCAGGCACCGCTATCTCCTGGTATGCCTAGAGGATAGGAAGGCTTCGCGTCTTGCCCAGCTGTTGAAGACAAAGTGCTGGCGATTTGGTATGTATGGCTCGGGGACTGGCGTCCGTAAATCTTGACGCTTGTCAAGGCTGGTAAAATTTGCCCAGTCTGTGAGCCGCTGGTTCGTGCAACGCATTGTACTTCTAGGCCGGGGAGAGCTGACCACGGCGCCACCGTTGTTGGCCGAAGCACTGGCTGATTGCTCTGAGTTTTCTTTCCAAGTGTGCGGGACCTTTGGTTTCCATCATCCGATATTTTGGGGATCGAATTGTCATTAGGCAAACGCCCATCGGCGAATTCGAAAAGGGCCCAGTCCACTTCATGAATCAATCCATTAGCTTCCTTCCGGCGAATACCGCTGGAAGCATACACTTCACCGAGGCTGAAAGTGTCAAGATGGTCTTCATCTTCAGTCTCGGCATAAGGATAGAAGCCTTCTTCTACGTCATCTAAAGCAGGCTGAGTGACGATATAGCCATCGCCACACCCGGGCTCTATACCCGGAATATCACCAGGTTCACTGTACTCTTCGTCTTCCTCATCTTCTTCATCGTCGTAGTCGCTGGTAAGGTCTGTTTCAGAATAGGGCTCTGACTCTGTGTCGGACAGTTCATAAGAGTAGTCATCGCTATCGAAGCTACCAAATGCCGATTCAGGCTGCCACTCGCGCCCTGGAATGGCACTGCTGCGCGTGGTATCGGGAAATCCAGAATCGCGTTCCGGGTCGTCGAGCATGTGGTGCACAGTCATGCCATAAGTCTTTTCATCAACAATAACAAGGCCGCCAAAGCTCACCGGAGGCAAGTGTCGGTCTCCTATCCAGGCTCCAATGCTTGCGCCATTACTGGGCCTCTCTTGATATTCAGGATTGACAGCATCGACATGTTCGTCATCGCTATCGTGGCCCGATGGATTTCCACTAGATCTACTTCCTCGCGCCATAGATCTCATGATTGATCCTTGTCGTCGTGATCTGATGACACTTCCACGGCATACTTTGAGACCAAAGCCTGTAGAATCGTCAAACAACTCACCCAGCTTCTTCTTCAAGATGGCGCGGACTTTGCCAACAGATGAGCAGACCACCAATACAGTGGGTCTGGTCTGGTGAGGGCTGGGCCCCACGGATTCGAGAGATATCTCTACGGACTCGGGGTGCTTGCGGTAGAATGACTTTAGAGCGATGTTGATCTGAGGCATGAGGATAGAATTCCATTTGTCCACAACATCCGGAGGTAGTGGTACGTGAGGATATAATCGGACCTTCGTTTCCGGTTTACTTTCCTTGATTTCGGGCTCTATTCTATTATTAGATATTGTATCTTGTTAATGCATTAAGGAGGGGAGGCAGTCACGTACCGTAGGCTTCGATACTTTTATTCTGGGTATATGTTGGCGCTGGTGGTGGAGGAGGTTTCTTGGCAGGGGCCGCAGGGCCTGGTGTTGCCTTTTTGTCTTTAGAGTCTTTCGAAGGCCCTATTGTAGGCAATGGAGCAGCTTCAATGGGCGATGGCTCATGACCTAGCCTTTCCTCGAATCCGCTGACCCCATCTAGAATGCAGCAGGCCTCTAAGAATCGCGTAACACGCATCTGCACACCAGAAAGCAGAGATTCACCCTTGGCCTCACCAGAAAGCTCATTGTCAACAACTTTCCAACAGGCTTGGACGGCTTTCATATACAGTGTACCGCATCTGATGGCCAGTGCATCCAAAGCAGACTCTGGAACAGTTGTGGGCGCTGCGCTTGGCGCAAGGTTTTCCAATTTCGTCCATAGTCCAATAGACAGGAGTACCATTGCTAGGGAGTATACTTCCAAGACTCTCTCATCAGTAGACTTTGGGAGAGGAGACGTCTGTGCAGCTCGAGGATCGAGGGGGTGCTGCCATATTGAATTTGTAATTGAAGATTCTTCATCAGTGAAGACGTCGAACGAAGACAACACAGGTCGGCGAATATCAACATGTCCTTTGCCGTCGCTGTTCACTGGCGCTGTACCTTTGCTGAACAAAATGTTGGCATCAGAGAGATTACCGTGGGTAATCCCTCTAGCATGCATATCAAACACTGTATTTGCGAGGTTATACGCAAAGCGGAACTTTGCCTCCAACGGAGGTTCTGAGCCGCCACGAGCAAGGAGGTCGCTCAGAGTAGGTAGACTGTACTGAGGGTTTTGGCTTACACGATTGGAAGCCAATGTGTTGAAGGTAGGCGGGAAGAGATAAACCAAACCCAATCGAGAATTCTCAAGATCTTCAAAGTAGCCGAGCAGGCGAGGCAGACCAGTCCAAGAGCCAGGGGCTCTCTGGGGATCCCGTTGAAGACCAGCAGAAAGCTTCTCGAAGCGGGCCATCGGGGGCATAATGCCCGTAGTCGAATAGATCGGATCAAACTCTGCATATTCAAGGAGAAGAGGAGCCCAAGGTTGTCTAGTAGCACCCTGGGTTGTGAGTTCAGAGTAGGCTGTCTTGCTCATGTAAACAACATGTCGACGAGCCGCTGATATGGTGCTTAGCCCATCTTGCAAAGGTTGCAAATGTGTCAAGCTCTTGGGGTCAATCTGCTGAGGGGTCTGCATTCGTGTTGATTCGAATGGTCGAAAATCACCTTCTGAAGCAGAAACCTTGGATTTCGACTTTGTTACTGGCGAGTTTAAAGTATCAGATGAGCGCATGCGCGATAAGTCGTAAAGGGTATCGATGGAGGCAGTGAGATCCCGAATTAGATCCTCGAATCGTCCCTTATCCCATTGAACAAGCGGTGCTTTACGATCAGGTGATGGCCGAACTCCCTCCACAACTCGCTTATAACTCAACCATAGAGGCTCGGCTTCGGCGAGAATATCCTTAATAGTGGACATGATGCTGCCCACGACCTCGCTCAGGCCAGCCTTGGAAAGAGACTCATCAATTTCAGCAGACTGATTAGGATCAGACCATTCTAGCCCCCAGCTGACAAAGCGATCCTTTTGGATGCGCAATTTGCGATATAGCGCCTTGATCTCGGGGTCATCTTCATGTTGAGCAGGCTCCTTGACAAAGTCGCTGGATTTCTTGGTGTCATTGTAAAGACGACTCAGACGGCGCTGGAAGGGCAGCTGAAAGCCACCCATCGGCAAGACAGACTCCATCTTGCGCTGCGGGAGAAACGGGGAAACGCTGACTGCTAAACGCTGCTCCTCCTATTGCGCTGCCTATATATTGGATATTTGCTGTTGCCTGAAGGGGACCCTGTTATGATAACTCTATCGGGCACTGGGGCCGCACTCGGTTAGACCGGGGACACTCAAAGCGGATCTCAAGCTGGACCTCGCCTGACCTCGATGCAGCTGCTGCAGGGCGGATAGGTGTCTGCGACGTTTGATTCAAGCGCGATGCATCACAGCGCTAATCAGCGTCGCAGATATCGAAGGGCGGCTGGACGAGGTGTCTCTAAATCAGGCGACGGGCCAATCCAATGCAGGCACCTGCGCATACACCCTGAAGAGGGGCAAAAGCGATCCTACTGAGCTTAAAAAAGCGACAAGACTTGCGCTGCAAGATACGCGCCTGAACAGCGTCGAAGAATCCGATCAGGCAGAAGAATTGGAGAATTAGATTCGGAGAAATATCGAGCCTGGTGCTTGTTCTGAGATGGACAACGCAGCCAAGACCCAGATGGAACGGCTGATGAGTGTTTATCCAGTCGGTGTTGGTTATCGAATTGAAACTCGCCGCCTTGCGGTGGCACTGCGGCTCAACACCGTGTGGACAGTAATCGTGTAATCCTACAAAAGCCTAGCTTTTCCCTTGCCCAGCTGTCTCGCCCTTTCTCGGCTTCCCAAGGAAGGGTTCACTGACGGGCCTAAATCACATCCCCGCAGCGCTGGTGGGGGACAAACACCTAGAACGGGAGGGCTGGCGAATCGCCGTCGTTGAAAAATCCTGCTGCCTGGTGCCTGTGGTGGCGACGGTTGGAGCTAATTGGAGGATTTAAATGGCACCGGAGGGCTGATCTTGGAGTCCCCAAAGCGTGGTTTGGGAGATTGGAATGATACGAGCAGATACAACGTCACGTGCACACGATTACTATTCAAGATCACATGACTGTATTAGGTGCTTGTTATAGTTTTCATTTCAACAGCTTCGTTGCCGTGCGCGAGATAGACTAAATAAAATACATTATATTCCCATTATTTTTTACATCCCATATCCAGTCATTGACATGTCTTCTCGCACGGCTTTTTCACATCCTCCACCTAGGCATACTTGATTGTAAATGCCGGAGACTCGCTTATGTACCAGTCCTCCTTCTTCTTCTCATTGCCGAAAATGCGCAGCGCATGGAAAACGACTTTATAAGTTCCAGGGGGAGCAAACTTGTTATCAGTCAGCTCGCCGCTCCAAGGAATAGAAGTGGGACCTCGGCTCTGCCACAGAAGAGGCGACCCACTGGGCTGACCAATGGACGTGGTGTCAAAGAACTTCTTCGTTGTGATCTTGGTACCATGAGGAGGCGCTGATAACAGAACAAGATCAGCACGAACAAGCCGGGTTCCAAGAGCCGGGGCGACGACGAGAGCGGGAAGAATATCCGTAGGCCCAGCATTGCCGGGACCGGGGATCGTAAATACGGTTCCATTGGCAAGGGGTTTCAGGTTTGTATCGGTGGAATTGCTAATCCATGAATCCTCCGGGAAGAGAACCTGCTGCTTTTGCAGAGAGCCGGTAAGGCCCTGGTATGGGACAGAAAGATGGGAGCCATCAGTACCGTTCACCGTGATGTAACCCGACCACAGGCCAAGGCGCGTAGCATCAACGCCTCGGGGAGGTGTAGGGAAGACATCAATAGTGATCGACCTTCCAGCAGGGAGAGTCACTTGCTGCTGGCTGAGCCTGACGGAAGCGTGAGACGCAACGGCATCGTTGGGGAAGTCAGCTGCGTAGCCGCTGCTATTGGCCAGAGTGTAGAATGTATCAGTGGGAACGTGGCCAATCTTATATGTGATTTTGTTCTTGCTGGCGTTCTTTAGAGTAATTTGTCGCTTCGAAATGAAGTGATCGGTGTCGTTGAATGACAAGCTGGATGGGGAGAGAAGAGTGGTCGCAAAGGCTGCATCGTAGGCCTGGATGAGACCACCGCCTTGTTGAGCAACCGGGGCAAGGAAGTCGTAAAACTTGGCGCCATCGTTGAAAAGCTGGGGGTTGGCAGTAGTAGCCAGAAGATTCTCAAGCAAGACAGGATCAAAGTTGGAGCGAGCCTGAGCAACCAGGGCAACAGCAGCAGCAGTCAATGGACAGGCCATTGATGTGCCGGAGAGGGTTGCGTAACCACCAAGAGCAACGGGATAAGTAGACAAGATGTTGCCACCAGGAGAGCTGATCTGGGGCTTGACGTCCATTTCCCAGGTAGGGCCCCAGCTCGTGTAAGTGCTGAGGGCGCCGCCAGTCACCTTGTTGTCAGAGAATTGAATCTGCTTAGTAGCGTCATTTAGAGAAACCATTGATAGAGTAACAGTCTTTCCGTCCTTGATGGCAGCAATCCAAGCCGCTCCAGTGGAATCCTCAACCATACCAGCACCGACAATCTGAGGAACAGTACTAACGTCGACTGACAGGGCGCCAGCAATGGTGTTATAGTAGAGGAGATACTTGCCGCCCTTGGCAGCAACATTTTGTGCCTTCTGGACAAACGTGCAGGTGCCTCGGCGAACAAGAACAATGTGATCGGACAAATCAGGAGTGTTATCAGGGAGTGGCGAGCATCCGTCGTCTGCAATGGTGGTGTCGAGTGTCAGAGCATATACGGGCTTGGTAATGCCCTTCCAACCTTCAGCTCCTTTAGACGAAGGAACGTAACCGAATTTTGTGTCAGCACCGCTATCAATCTTGTAGCTGGAGAGCAAGAAAACGGTTGGGATATTCTGGTTGTCAACAGAACCAACAGCAAGAACCTTTTTGCCGTTGGCCGCCGTGCTGGCGTAGAAAAGGCCGTGATCACCATCGTTACCCGCAGAGACAGTGCATGGAACACCAGCACTGACGATTCTGGCAACAGCAACTGCCCAAGGCTCTTCGGCCCAGCCAGATGGGCCTCCAATGGAGGCTGTGATGATTTGAGCGCCATCTTCAAAGGCCTTGTTGTATGCAGCGATCAGGACATCATTACCAGCCTGGCCTTCACAGCCAAAAACTCGGTAAGCACCAAGAGTGACATCAGGAGCACCGCCCGTGAATCCGTAGGGATTCTTCTGCGCAGCAATGATACCAGCAACGTGAGATCCGTGGCCGGCACAGTCCATAGGATCATTGTCAGGCACAGGAGTATTAGAGCCACTATAGTTGTCGCCAACCAAGTCGGTACCAAAAGACACCAAACAACCTGCACCAAAGCAGCCACCTAGAGCAGGGTGGGTGTAATCAATCTAACATCACATAAGCTTATGTCTGGGAGAGAAGAACCAAGTGGAAAAGGTTAGTTTCCACTTACACCTGTGTCGATCACCGCAACCCTAACGCCCTTGCCGGTGTAGCCCTTTGCCTGTAGCTTATCGATCTGGACCATTTTGTGAGGAGGAAAGTTGCTAGGATCTGTCGGGCTCACGTCTCTGGACTGTATAGCGGGAAGAGAGTTTTTACCGGCAACCCACTCAACTTTCGGATTGGGAGCCTGAATCAGGGTAACCGGCCACATGTTCTTAACGGCAGGCAGCTGGGCCATCTTCTGGGCTTTGTCTTCATGATTGGCGAGATCTTTGAGTTGGACTGAGACACCTTTGAACAGCTTGTAATCGAACTTCATGCGGGTCGACCCTTCGCCATTGAGCTGCTTATAAAATTCGGCAGTATCCTAATTGCGCCTCGTCAGCATTTCCACAGTCGTAGCTACATTGATATATGCCAATAGCCGAGCGAGTAACTCACATGATCATTCTCAAATTCAAAGATATAAGCGCCCGGGACGATTTTTGATGGGTGGCCGGAGCCCCGAGCTATGGCTCCAGTTATAGTCGCCAGCAGCGACACAAGCAAAGCTGAGCGAACCATCTTGGGATACTATTTGTTTGAAGATGAAAGTGCTACAGCGGCGCAATGCTTGCGAGAGGATGAGTTGAGACAATGACCGGTACGCCAGGCTCCGAGCGACCAGAACGCTGCTCTCTACTTCACTGAAAACGGCCATCGAGGTGACGGGATACCCCGAGTATAAGTAGTTCCTCCCTCGAGACAAGACCACAGGCCCTGCAGTCGGCTGGAGCCGTCAAACATGGCTTGGTTCAGAAATTTCTTTCGGAAATAAGCCATCAATCGCTATAATGACTTAGAACGCGATGTTCGACGCACACATTGATGCAGTATCCAAGACACGGCCAACGGTCATTGGGGGACCTGAAAGCTCATTACCCCCCTGCAGCTGTGGCTTCAGGGGTCTAAGACCTTTTGTCCCATGCTAGCCGCACATGATAGCGGTAGTATTTTTGTAGTACAAATTGCATCCGCCAAGATCACTATCTCATCTGGATAGGCTCAGTGGACAACTGAATTTGAGCACGCGATGAGGATATATGCGGAGCCATTTTCTCACCGGACTACATACGTTAGATCGGAATCGCCACTACCACTTTTACCTACCTCATTGGGACGGTCGGCCGTGGCGACTGGCCTCAAGACAAGGCTTGGGCCACAAGGTTATCCTAGCTACGAAGCGGAGTCAATCGGTAGCCGCCGATGCAGCGCACTTACATACTATGTGTGATATCAGTCTAGCTCCTGTATTATTTTGTGCTCTCGTGCTACAGACTTGGCGCATGAACTATAAGTCCTTATCATTGAAGAGGGAGGGGAAATTCCCATAGGAAATCTCTAGAATAATGGTCAAAGGGGCTCGTAGTGCAAGCAATGGCTAGTGTTCGGGAGACTACAGATCTGCACGGTTGCTTGCAGAGGTAGTATAAAAAAGCTTATTCAACAGAACCTCATACCTTACTTTACAAGGTAAGGATAGGTACAATGCGACCCAGGAAACATCCATTCTAGGAAATATCCATCCTTCAAGCGGAATGCGCCGCGAGGCGCAGATGATAATGGCGCAAAACTACCTCGACATCCCAGCTCATTCATGTCGTACGACGCTGCTAAACCAATATGCTACTACGCTATGCCGTGAACCAAGGTACAGTAACGCAAGGAACCGCAGATAGTCGTATCAGGCCCGCGAATAGCACCGTAGCCCGCTGTTTAGAGCGGTCGCCGGCTCTCATGCAGGTCAAATTAGGTGCTCTATTCCCAGTAAGCTTGATTATTAGCTATTTTTGCCGAAGTGTTGCTCCACATTCGGTGGTCGGTACGGAGCATCCATCGCTGGCGTTGCGCCACAGCCCTTGTCGTCTATGCAAATCTCGGCATTCACTTTTGCCCGCCATTGGTGAAGCTGCTTTCGCAGAATTGTGCCGAAAACAAAGGCGTACAATTTTTCAAACAACTTTATTTCTAACACATATACGCCTGCTAAGAAAATCTAGACCTATAGATAAGATAATTAGTGATAATTCGGATTACAGCTATACTTACAGCTCCAGTGGTGGATGGCGCAGATATGGGCTGGTCTATGAGTAGAGAGGTGGTGGAGATGTGTGCCGTTCACATGCCTTGCTTGTCAAGTCAAAGGTCCCTTGAACAAGCTCCTCAGTTCTATCTAGCTAAGGATTGACCGGGTCTACGATGGACTTTTGTATTTGCTCTTAGCTCATTCCGTAAGGTCGCAAAATGCACCTGTTGGTTGGTGCTCCTCGTGGGCCTATCTTAGTGATACAACTTTGTCCGCCACTTGTCGACTGTCAGGCGTGCGAGGGAAGGAGGATACAAATGGTCCATGGTTCCATTTTTTATTACAAAACGTTCTATATAAGTAGATCAATCGTCACCAGTAAATAAAACTGAACGATATCCAGGCGTCTATGGGGAGAACAAAGATGGATGGTTTGTCCATCGCCGATCGCCATACCAATTTGGAGGCCGGGATTCTAATCAAGAGAAATGCCTGAATCATCTTAGCCAAAATCTTGGCCAAGAAAGTCAGAGCGTCGAAGTGTGCGGAGAACCCAGACCATATCATTAATATACATGTACTTATTGGCCATAAAATAGGAGCAATTTAACATGGATAAGGGCTAATTATCGTTTTGACATGTTAGCCCCAGGGATCTTTTCCTCCACAGCCGCAACGCTACCCCAGATTCGGCATTCATAAAAAAGTTCCTCGGAGGGCTGGATCAATCCACTCGTAGAGAGCGCCCTTTCGACGCATTGCATACAAGTAGACGCTCTTGGCATGCCAAGATGAGCGACAAAAATCCCTTTCTTTTTGTGGTGCCAAGATAGCCAGAGAAAACCCCTACTGGATAGTTTCTTGGCGATTCATAAGGTCTGCATTTTGCATTGGCTGTAGCTGACGAGCGCCATCTTGTAAGATTGAAGAGTTGACATTTTTCTTTACCGTCAACATAGCGCTTGAGCCAGTCGGTCGTATGGGCATTCAATCTCAAGAATAAAGGATACAATTTTATAAACATTTTCATCTATTTGAGAGCTCACGGCCTGTATTCCAAAAGACCCGCTGCAGATATTCTATAAACCATCACTTAACTGATTCGAACCCCCAGCAGCCCGGCGCCCGACATTGAATGACGATTTCGAGATTGATAGACAGCCAACGTGTACCATGCGATTTTACGGCAGCCCTGAAAACTCTAATCAGCGCATATTTCCTAACTACAAGATATCTGCATCTTGAATCGACTTGATGGAGCTCTCTTAATCGGCGATGGCATTGAGCTAAGAAATCGCTATCTTGTAGGAAGCTTGAGATGTGGTTCATGGCTTGCTCACTGACTCCAATTGGTCCATACCACCGTTGGCTTTATATAACTACTTTTCTATACAATTTTTAAGCTAATATATCAGCAGTAAATTCCTCTTTCGAGGGAAGAATCAAAGTGGACAACTATCTTGCTTTGAGACAGCCATTGAAGATGGCCGTGTCTTGGTTGTACCGCGAACAGCAGTGACAAAATCTACAGGGCAGACGTTACATATGCGTGACATGCAGTCAATTGCGCTTAGGCTCCCAATATATATTTCGAGGGTTTGGTACAGTAAGAATTGCGGACTATCGACGGTCCAGATGTACAAATTGTAGAGTCCAGTATCCGTTCTCCAAGCAACGCAACACTGCTTTTGCAGAGAGCTGAGAAGCCGAATCGTACATGGCAGACACCTTAATAGTCAACCTCCAATTGACATTCAAATTACGATGGCAATTGAGGCTCCAGACCTTGATTCATGCAGTCATGAGACTTCAGTTTGCAATGTTACGCATATACTAATTAACAAACGAGCAATATAGCATTCATATGCTAGGGATATAGAAGATAAACTCGAGACATATGACATCCTGCCAGCCAGAGGTAGTGAATACTTATTGCAATCGCCAAAAACTTGTAATAGAGCCGAAAGATCTAAGATTAGCAACTTTTAATAGCCATACTTCAACATTTAGCTTTGAGAGACAATTGGTGAACGTATTCACCAATATAGCTAAATTATACATCATTATAGAGCAACAGTTATCACGCCTTGTCAGTAGTTGAGCATCGTCCCATTAAGCATCTTTATTACATCTCATAGATTAGAGTAAACAAATTACATTCACCTTTTATCTTCAAAAGTCATGTGCGTATTCTTCAACATTCGATTACAATATTTGTCGCAAGTTTTCTAGTCACTCTAGTTATCTCAACGTAAGCATGGTAAAATTTAGTGGCCTAGTAGAACCTTAGCTAGGCATTATTTATATACCCATATCTAATACCGCTTAATCAATGTTGTCATCTTCTATCTACGGATACTGTATCTTCCGCAATTTCACTTACTTTACCTACCCTACTACTATTTCCCTATCTTCTTCTACCTCAACGTGGGGGCAAGAGAGGAAATATGTGGGATGGCTGAGTCAGAAACCCCGAAGTGATGAGCTTATCCCCGGAGTTAATGCACCCTATGGCGCTAGAGACATTCTATCTGGGGCAACAGTTGCCCGAAATGTTAAGCGTAGAGAATTGTACGGGAGCGAGAGCCGCTGACATGGCGTATAGTTATGGAAGATACATCCAGCACTTGCTTGTCAAGCAAAAGAACTCACGAGCAGTATGATTTCAACAAACTAACACAACTCACAATAGCTCTGATTAGCAATAACAACAATTAAGAAAAATTTTTTAGAAGAGTTAATTTAAAGAAACTGACTTCTACAAGCATCTGATTATTTGTTTCATTGTCTAACAAGTGTTTCTCTCACATAAATTAACCACATCAGAGTGAAATCCAAGCATATAAATATATATTTTCAAGTTATTACTCATTCTTTACCAGTGCTTCTCTGCAATATCCACAGTATTCACGTCAACGCCGTCCTTAAACCACCTCTCTTCATCGCTAATCTTTACATCATTTCCACTCATCTGGCGCTTCCTCATCAATCCATTCTCCGCAAAAGTCCAATCCTCAAGGCCATAAGTGCGCCACCACTGTCCGGCTTCATCATACCACTCATACCAGAATTGCACTGCAATCTTATTGTCTGTGAAAGCGAAGAGCTCCTTTCGCAAGCGGTAACCATTCTCCCTCTTCCACTTATCTGTGAGGAATTTTTGAATCTCATCGCGACCGGTGAAAAATGTGCTACGGTTGCGCCAGATGGAATCTGGGGTGTAGGCCATTTTGACGCCGGCTGGGTTTCTATAGCTTCTGGTAAACAAAGCCAACTAGATGAGAAGAGCGATATACGAACCTGGTGTTCCAGGCATCTTGTGCGGCTTTGACTTTAATTTGGGCCGTCTCTGCCGTGAATGGGGGGTATGGAGCTCGTCCTTCTTGCGCGGCCATTGTGAGTGAAGATGCAGTTGTGACGACTTGCTTGAGTTGTTGAATTGTACAATCAATGAAGAAGAAACAACTCTTGGCAATCTACGTTTGCTCTATTTATGTGAAATCTGAATTTGCATTTCTTTCGTTTATACTTCTTACCTCAGCGCTGCAGCTAAAGCGCTATTGGTACAGCGTCGTAACATTTGCTTTAGCTCATCTAGCGTCCATGGGTTACATCATTTTGATGGCCGCTATCTCTTCGCCAGCGGCACAGCAGCGGCACAGACGTGGCATAGTGATCGGTACGGCTGCCGGCAGTTAGCGGAAAACTGCGCCATTTCCGCCGATTCCGCACGGAAACACAAAATAGCTTTAAACAGCGACAGCCGTCATATAACATTATTCGGAATGCGCCATTTGTGCTGAATTGAAGGATTTTGTAATTTAGTTGCAATCATGGGAACAATCTGATTGATTCATTTGGAACTATTGCACAAGGGCGAATCTTGGCTTAGGCACTACTCCATATACCATCTCTTTAGAATCCCATATCGCGTATAAGTCATCTGGCATACATATCACGTATATATAGAGTTAGATAGTTCCAAACTTTTTGAACTAGTTTGACAAGTCTCAATTGCTTTAAATTCTCATCGCTAACTACTTGTACAAGCTTAATGTAACCCTTAAAACTGCACGCTGAGCCATGTGCAGCTTAGTCAGTCCTACAACACATTCCTATTTACTGCGTATTGGCTCAAAGTCGCCCTCAAGCGGCAGTCAAGGTACCAGCCTCAATGTTGTTGCCAAGGGGATCGTAGATGAAAGCAGCGTAGTAGCGAGGGTGGATTCCAGCTCGAATTCCGGGAGCTCCATTGTCCTTTCCGCTCGCAGAAAGAGCGGCGGCGTGGAAAGCATCAACAGCCTTGGTATCTATAAAAGAATAGTTAATATCTATACTAGTTGAAAGGCTACATGGCAAGCTATGTAGAACGAAGATATGAAGGGGATATGATATCTTTTTACTTACCGGCTGCTTGGAAAGCGACGTGAGTGTAGCTAGACTTATCGCTAGCCTTCAGGACGAATTCAGGTCCGGCAGTGCCAAAGCCAACCATTCCCTCTGGGAAACCAGGAAGGACATTCAGGCCGAGAGTCTTGAGAAGAGTGGTGTAGAATTGAACGGTGGGGGCGAAGTCAGCCTGAGCGACCCTGACGAGAACGTGTCCGATAGGCATTGTGGCGGATTGAAAAGTTTGTTAACTTAGTTAAAAGTAGAAGAGTTGAGTTGTGAATGTGTTAAGTTGTCTTGATTGAAACTGAATGTTTGTTGTGTGTAATGTATTTCGTCGTTTCTAGAGGGGGTCGCTTCATGGTCTTATATACTCGATTCCAAGATATTGAGAGCTGCTTCATTATGCCCAGTATAAACGCTGATAAATCACAAGTTTAGAACGAATGCCCGAAACCTATCAAAGATTACACATCTTTCATCACCAACTCCCACTTCAATTCATTTAGTGGCGTCATGAGTTGCTACTTTGCAGGCTTTCCCCCAGGATAAAGCTTTGTCAGAAATGCCAGAATTGTGACGCTAATACCATTCCGGTAGCCAGTACCCTTGTCATCTTAGTGGCTCCCAGCGGCTAGTTAGTCGGGAAAGACGATTGAAAGAAATAGAGCGGGCACTAAACTTCTTTAAGAGGCCAGTACCCTGGCACTGAGAGCTGCCGTTGTGTTGCATACTTGGAAGTTTCAGTATATCTATGCATCTCCAGGTTGGAATCTAAAGATACGAAGCAGTCGCTTATACAAGCAGCTGAACTAATACTTTATAGTAAAGTCGTGGGGAATAGCCTATCCGTTACGATTACAATTAGATTATATAATACATGGAGTATGATTCAGCTCAATCTACCCAGCAATGCTACGATGCATACAAAAATAACGCTCGCTTGGTTAAAATATTCCAAATGCCTAATCTCTCATATCAGATCAAGGTGTCTCCCAATTCATTCTGCGGCACCAATCAGTGAAGATTTCTTTCGGCATCAGACGGGAGTTAAGCTGAGCACGCTTATGCCACTCATTCCACCTTGCTGCTGTTTCTCGGGCAGTCTTTGAGACACTGAGCTTGATTGCCATGAAAAGCTCTGCTTGAGATTCATTCGACAGATTTATATTTTTTATCTCAAGGATTTTCGATGCGAACTTCTGCGCCGTGTCTTCGCAATAAGCATTCGCTATCGGGTCCAAGCAAAAGAGCAGCCGATTTATTACGATGGAGACAGCAAAGCTGAATCCGAGAGCCTCATGCTGCCTGTCTGTATCTATTTGCATATAAGGGCAGCCTGGTGCAGTTGACCCAAAATAGTCTTCCTGCCATTGCAAACATGCTAGCCGGAGTCGATACAGATTGCTCATAACATCGTCAATCCAATAGTCTGGAGTGTTGTCGCGAGTGACGCAAATGATCTGCGTCGTTTTATTAAAATACTCTGGCACATGGCATACGTTGGTCAATAGCGCTACAATTGGCTCGCTCCTATCAGAAAAAAGATTGTCGTTTGTAGGTATTGAGCGCAGCACTGCTTGCCAAGCGTCATCACTTAAAAAACAGCTCTGGTTAACGTTAAGCGCGTCGTGGAACTAGTAAATGCACCGTTAGTAACTCAGATCTTGCGCTAAATATGTGCGGAGATGAAGGGTGAGGGTTACAATTTGACCAACATGGGATAGCACCAGTGCCCTCTCGAAGTCGCTCTGACAGCGTTCAGGGCCACGAAGTTTGATCAGTGCTGCTGCCCCTGAGGAGTGGTAGTTCCAAGCGTCTTCAGTCGACATTTTCAACAACTATGTATTGTTGTAAGCAGAAAGACTAGGCATATTTGTAAACGCGTATCAAGTTTACCTCGTATATTCCAAGTAGCTCTGTGGCACAGAGCACGTCTGGCCCAAAACATGAGTCAGGACACTGCAGCTCGGCTTGAAGAGCCGTCAATGCTTCTGCGTAAAGCTTCAATATGTTGCCGGATGCCGGCTCCGATGGGGAAGCAAGCCATTGCTGAGCTCTAGCGGCCACACATGCAGCAGCCTTGTCTAGAGCACGATTATGCCCGATGCGGCCCGGCAGATAGTTCAAGTATGACCAATGCCGGCGGCCGAGAATATCGCTTAACATATCCGGCTTGTTTGCAAGAGAGCTTGCTGTTGCATAGCTGATATGAAATGAAGTCAACTGTGACAGATCAAGAAGATCAAAGTTGTATTGCGTTCTCATTCTCTCGTATTGACAGCTCGGTAGGCTCGGCACGATGGCCCGAATCGCCTCCCAAGCAATATCTCTCTTTCCATTTTCTTTGTTATAAAATATTTCAACTGGATACTGTACAAGGTTATGCTGTCCATAGCCACCTCGTTTTCGTCTGGCATGGGCAGGTTTGCTCATAGCCTGCCTCCGTATAAGCTTCCTGGCTTGTTTATCATCAGGGATCAGCCGATTGGTTGCCGTTATGAAAACAAGATCCGGCATGGTATCTGTGTTGGCGATGAGGAATCAATTTTTACCAGTGTGAATGAGAACCTTGCAAAAAAAAAAAAAATACGGAGAATATCCGCTAGATTTAGAAAATTCGAAAAGGGTTCATGAGACCACGTTTAAGAGAGATTCAGCCTTCAAGCGGCCGTGAATGCTGACAGTTTAGCGTCTTCGGAGAGCTCCGCTTGAGAACTCGGATATGGAAGCGAGGAGTGGCGTGGGATGCGGGGCAGAAAAAATGACAGGGGTACTGATTTCCCTAACTGGAATGGTGTTTTAACTGTGTCAATCTAGGGCGGAAGACTTGATTATTTTAAAGACTCGCGATGAACCGTGGCAAAAGCCGAGACTTTTTCTCCTTACAAGCCCGAGATAAAATCCCGAGATAATACTATGGAGAATGCTTGGTAAATGGTACGAAGTAATGCGATCCTTCGTTTGGAATCTTTCATATTCAGCCTCGGAGAGGCTCGATTCAGTTCCACGACGACTTACCCTAATAAAACCGGTGGCTTAATTGCTACTTCGTCATGATGTAAAATGATGGCGCACCGAGAACTGTTCAGAGGAGCGATACATATAGAACCGAACCAATTGTAGCTGACATGTTTCGGTATCAATAACACTTTTTTTAGCCAACTAAACACAGATTTCATTGTCGTGAGTTGCCGAAAACAATCAGCCATCTAGACATTGCCTCGCGCATTCTCTTATCACTACAGCAGACGAGAAATGCGCAGCAGGCCTTTTCTACTTCAACCTACCGATCTATATCCCGGCAACATATTCATCAATAGGGATTGGAACTTCATGATGATCATCGACCTTGAGTGGGTGTGGGCTTTGCCTGCAGAGATGCTCCATGCTCTGCCTCTCTCTCGCTCTGCCTGATCCCTCTTTCTCAGAGGATTTCCCTTGCCCGCAAAGATACGACTGAGTCAACAATGGATAAAACCACCAAGCCTCCGTATTGGTGATTCATGTTGCTGAATCAATTCCATGCCCTATCATGATTGGCAGATGAGTAAGGCAGCTGCAAAACTTGCTGAAACTGCGTATAGAGAAAAAGCTCTAGCAAGTAGAGAGCTCGGCAGTCATAAAGCCAATAAGAAGCGCCATATTACAGTCCAGCAGCGGCACTCTCTCGGCGTACATGGAAATTTAGGAAGAAAACATGCTGAATAGGCATGATTCGCCCTGGTAGCTGTCAGTTCTAAGTTCTTTCATACCTTCATGATCGCTGGCCTTTCAAGAACATTGAAAATTATCACATTATCAACGGAGTAGAGGCTACAGGCAACAGTTGAATAGAGCGTCGTTCAGCCTGTTAAATAAGCTCGCCCTGTAAAAGGGTTTCAAGGGAAATATCCATTCGACAAAGCCAATTGTTTAGGGCTTGGGTGTCATAACAAGTTCTAAACATGCCACTTCGAGCAGTCATAGACCAGATTGAAGTATGGAAGGGTATAGAATATATAATCAATATTTTTAAGTAATATGAAATTTAAGAACATCTACGTAAACAAAATAAACTGGTATCAAGGCAGCTTGGAAATTTCCTTCACGGATATCCGTGAAATTCACCATTGGCTGCTTTGTAATGCTGATTGAATGAGGTATCCAAGCGTTTATGCGGATTGTGCCCCACATTACAGCGGGCTACGGAAGCAGGATTGTGACAAATAGACTTACTTGTTCAGGAACTCCGCCAAAGCGTACGATATGGAGTTAAAGGGTATGTTGCTAATACCTTCGTATTTCCGACAGCCAGTTTGCTCAAATCCATATGATCAGGAAGAATTGCGGTCACCATATGAGATGCGAATAAATGAAGTTGTTGTTCACGGAGAGCCGTGAATAGTAGCGGAAATTTATCAGCATGTATTGGTATAGATCAATACTAAGCAATGCTTCAATGTTGATACCTAGTTGAATACGCAAATATAAAGATCCATCCAAACGGTCTCCAAGATAATCTTATTCACCCAGTATTGATATCTTTCATTTAGATTTAACAAAAAACATGACTGCCGAAACTCTCTCTCTTGAAGGCAAGACTGCCTTGATCACTGGCTCGGGCAGAGAAAATGGCATTGGCGCTGCCATCGCCAGAGCTTTTGCCCGGAACGGTGCAGCTGTTGCAATTCACTATGTCTCGGAGAGCTCCAAGGCTCGTGCTGAGAAGGTGGCAGCAGATCTCAGTCGGGAGTTTGGAACCAAAACAACCGTTGTCCAAGGAGCGGTGGAGAAGCCCGGCACTGCGACGAAGATAGTCAAAGAAACCTTGGAAGGACTTGGCGCTTCCCACATTGACATTCTGGGTATGTACTTGAGAAAACCTCAAAGTTTGTTAAATGAGACTTGGACGTGACTGATAGTTGGCTGTGAACCAGTGAATAACGCTGGATATGGAAACCCTAAAAAACTCTCAGAGGCAACGCCAGAAATCCTTGAAGCCGAATTCGGTATCAATGTCTTTGGCTCGATTTACCTAACACAAGCTGTCGTTGGATTAGGTAAAATGCCCAGAGGCGGGCGCATCATCAATGTCGGCTCTATCGCCTCAAAACTTGGTCCCGAAGTTAGTGCAGTCTACAGCGCAACAAAGGCTGCGCAAGATAGTCTCACGGCGTCTTGGGCTGGCGAGGTGAGCTCTTCTTTTTGATAAGATTACTATTCTCACAAATACATATTGGTTCTAATGGCAATAATAGCTTGGCCGTGGCCATGGAATTACCGTTAACACCCTTGCCCCGGGGCCAATCCTGACAGACATGTCGAGACAGTTCATACAGGCAGACGAGGGAACCGCCGCAGCTGATTTAATGAAAGGGGTTACGGCGCAGACGCGAGCTGAGGCACGAATTGGGACAGTCGAAGATATGGCCGATGCTGCGTTGCTCCTGGTTTCGGAGAAGAGCCGCTGGCTTACCGCACAATGGATCTCCGTCAGCGGCGGAGTCACTGGAACTATGTAAATGGGTAGTGCTATTGGGCACTTCTTTCGGCCTGCCTTTTACAATGGTCTGTTCAATTAAAGCTAAATCACGGCTTTTCGAGGGATTTTGAAAGTTGGCTCTACCTCATTTTACAAGAAATATCATGATACGGCCAAATATAGTGAGATAAAACAGCGTTATACTTATTCAAAGTCATCTGGCTTTTCTTGTCGCTATCAGAGTAACAGGCTACGAATATAGCGTATATTATCTCTTGAATCGGCGTAGTTGGCGTTCCAATTACGGTACAACCCAACGTTGAATCATCTCTATCGTGCAACCCCAGAAATCCGCGATGCTTGAATTATCCAATACTTTCAGAGTAGGTAGTCGCTGCTGTTGGCTTTGCCTGGCCTCAGCCTCATCAACCCCCTCATTAAAACCATTGGCCTTTACAAACATTTAAATTGCGCTATTCTGATTCTCTAAGAAATTAAAAGTGCCACACAACTCATCAAGGGGATTATTTATGGCTACAAGACATGAGATTATTATTAGAAGTGCAGTAGACGCGATACGTTGTTCAGTTTTGGCTTAATGACCTCTAAATAACTAATCATTGCTATTATTAAGGCAAGTGGTTAACTGGCTGACAGCCAAAGCCCTAATGTGTATAAAATTGCGCCGAAACACGAGATGGAGCGGACTTTGGAAAAGTATGCGGACAAAGCTATGCCTGAAGATGGTAAAACGGCCCACTTTAGAGTGCTACCGATCCCGCTAACTCGCACTTAAAATCGAAGTAGACTAACTAGCATTACTAACTCAGGATTGCCATGCTTGGCAGATGGAAATTAATAAGCCAATTGTTGCACGGAACTCCGTGAAATGGACTTTAGGGGTAAACAAAGCAACTCATACCCTTTTCCATCCATACGGAATAGATGAATTCAACAAAGTGCATTCCCTGGCACCAATAACACTGAGCCGCAAGATCCAACCGTAACTTCCGGTAAATGTCAAGATGCAAAAGGGGCAGAAACGAATACCGTCAAGCAACCACGAAGCAGGCCACTATTGTCCGCTATGCAAGAAAACATTCAACCAGGGTAGGAAAATCTCTGAAATTTCGTAGAAAATTACTCCGTAGTTATTCTTATTATAAACACGCGCTAATATCCATTTGTTAGAGTCCTCACGCAAGCGACACTACTACTACTGTCGCTCCAAACTTCCTGACACGAGCAGATCTCGTAGGCGATCTTGCGCCGCATGTGTTCGGGCAAAAACTCGCTGCATCGTGCCTGAAGATACTATTTCAGAAGCTTGTATTCGTTGCCGTGACCGGAGTACAGAATGCGAGTTTGCTGTGGCAGCACAGCGAAAGGGAGAGTCTTCTGGAAGCGATGTAAGTGGTGCAACTCGCGCCGCGGGTAAGCCTTCGAAGCCCCATGGAGATACAACTTCTCTGGCCCTCGCCAGAGGGTCTAGCCCATCTATAAACTTGGAAATCACCGAATTTCCCCAGGGCGCCCCTAATTCTCCAATCTCCCTCGGATGGTCAATGGAAAACATATTGGATACTAGTCTCAAAGATCTCAAGGTGTTTGGGTTTAACACTCCACTTTTTGTTGAACTTGGTATTGATCCTTTGGTTGTTGCTCGGGGTGACGAAACTTGCGTGGTCGAAAGTGGCATATCTGCGTTGAAGCCATGGGACATATCTGGCCCTTCGCTGTTTGAACGTCGGACCTTTTCTAAGCCAAACCAAGGCCCCCTGGTGTCGTTGGCATTGCAGATATTGCGATCTTTTCCCTTTATGATGCTCCGAAAAGCCGCGCTGCCACCGTTTATTCACCCTTTACAAATCTCATGGGCTGAGACTGGAGTGGGGCCGCGGCAACAGGTCAGTTGATACGCTTGCTCACCCTCATATTCTTAAACGCTTGTTCTCCCGCAAAACAGAGTGCCAATTTGGAAATATAGTCATCACAGTTTGCACTTTGAATACTCGTACATTCTGTGAATAATGGCCTTTACTAATATTCCCTTAATGAGCAGTCACTACTTACGTGCATGGGCCTGGTCTCGTTATTCAAAACCCGAACTGATTCCAGCAAGAAGCTTGTTTGGAAGCTGATCAAGCTCGAGCAAGAAAAAATACTTTCCAAGGTATGTGCCCGTTGTTGATATTTGATATTTTTTGAATTTAGAAATAACCATTGCTAGCATTCGGAGTTTGACAAATGGGAGCTCCTGGCTGCTTTCCAAGCCCTGCTCGTGTACTGTTTGCTGCGAGTTCAAGAGGTGCCAGTGGACAATGGCGGCTTTGAAGCCGCCCTTCTCACTACAGTCAATGTAAGTGAGCGGCACACCAACTTCTCCCTAGGCATAGTGTGCGTTCCGCTTTAACAATCACTGAAGCTTGTATTCAATGCGTTAACGTCGTCGACCGGTGGGATCCGCAAGTCAGAGCTTCCTGATGACCCCGGCGTAACTTGGATGGACTGGATCTTCAACGAATCAAGGAGACGGTGAGCGCTCTTGTCAACGTGTTATTGCCATTTAATTATAATTCATACTGATCCACCGGGAAGGACGGTGACTATCTTTCAAATCCTCAATATTATAATTGAAATGTCAACTGAGGCTTCTGCGTATCCCACTTGCGGCTTCGTTCTTATACCTCTGCCAAACAGTGCTCTTCTGTGGAATGCGAATTGTATCGAGGAATGGCAAACAGAATTCCAATTCGAAATCTGCAGCAAGGAGCGGAAAATATACGGGCTCTTGCGAACAGGAGTGTTAATGAAGTTGCTGTTGACCGATGACTGTGTTATACTTAGGACGGTCGAGTGGGAAGATTGGAGGGCTGAGGTTGGTGAGATAGGGACACTCGTGATGATTGTGGGGGCGTTATTAACTTCGACACGAACTTAAGTAAATGGAAGTTGTTCGCTGAGCTCTACCGATAGGTTGCGATTGCGTGGTATGGCATACAAAGCACGAAGGCTCAATGTAATTTTAACAGACCTTTAGAAGATAATGGTCCTCCGTTTCGGAGTCCTTTTTGCATCTCTAGTTTCCGGTTTCACGAAGAACTATTGGCTCCATTATTTGTGCTATTTACAATGTATTAAGTATTATATATATGTTACATTGAGACTCTGCATTAGTAGTCCCCTATTCGTCTACTTTTATATAGTATAAACCAGTCCTCCCCTTAACATAGCTCACCCTCACCCTATCCCCAAGCCTTTCAAATATCCTCTTCTCGCACGTCGTCCGGCTGCTTCCGGTGTTCTCCAGCTTCCACAGCAAAGGCTGCAGTGCAGTCGCCAAGCCAACACAGCTATGATCCCTTATTGTCACCTTGCTTGCAATTATGGCTGCAATCACCGCCAGCAGCAGCTGCAGCCCGACCGTCAAACCCAAGATTAGATGTACAAAGGTCCAGCTGGTGATGTCCAGCTCGATGCCCTTCAAGGGCAGCAATCCCGTAGCGTTGACGTTTGAGTTGACTTGTGCCGTTATAGCAACGACACCGACAGCAAAGGCCGACATAAGCTGACCCATACCGGTAGTATTGCCTCCTTGGGGTCCACCGTAGAAAGATTCAGCCGGATAGCTCTGGAACTGGAAACGCCTAGTGCTGTTGAAGCTGACTCCGAGAGTCGAAGCGCCGTAACCCTGGAGGGCGATGGCTGAGGCAGCTAAACTGGTAACGTTGACGCCGACCTCCTGCACCGGGTACTGAACATTAGTAACCTGCCCTATAGTGATGTTACAGTTGTAAAACCACGGATCTGTTGCCGAGGCTTCAAACGCCAAGACATGCCCCCACGTCGGCCCGGACCCACGATACGGATCTACCATGAACGTTGTCTGCGACCCTCCATTCTGAGCGGGAATTACTATCTGGGACTTGTTTTCGTTGTCAATGGTAATTGTACGTTGTGTACCATCTCCTCCCTTGAGAACCTTCCAGCTCTGACATGTTGTCTGCGTAGATATCGTTCGGTTCGTCGCCACTGACTGGTAGTAATCCAGGTTATCTGGGGTTGTTTCGTAGAAGACGTAATTGCATGAACTCTCGTCACAATACATCAAATCTGCATCCGCGTTATAGAGACTTCCAGCCTTGGGCATCTCATCCATGCCGCCATATCCATATGCAAGAGCGACAAGACCGTAGCTGGGTTTTCAATATTAGCTACCGCACCCGTCACACCCTCGCGTTCGATACTCACTTGTTTGCAGTGTATCTCAGAGCACTGATGGCTTGTGAATTAGACGATAAAACTTTGCCTGTCTGGATATTGGTCATGTCTGGTACGGAGACAGTCCCCGGTGTGGTCACGGCGATTGTATCGGCCGAGTTGATGTTGTAAGTCAGGCCAAGTGTCGCCACAGCTATTTGTGAAGCCTAAATGAAGTCGCCACAATGAGCTCAAGTGTCCAGAGCCATATTTGATCCAGAAAAAGGACCTGAGGCATATTACTTACCACGTTGACCAAGACCCAGAACAAAACATACACCCTCACCCAGTGCCGACGTGTCACATAACCCAGTTGGAAGAGGCTGCTAAAATTTTCGCTCTGCAGAATATAATCGGCCTATTAATTTCAATGAGGCTCAAAATTAGCAAAGTGTTCCTTTTGGTCGTGGCGCAGCTTAATGTTGCCTTACCTCTATCGGCATCCACTCGTGCCAACTCAGAACCCACCACCTCAACTCCCTCACGAGATGTTTCATTGAACTCGCAATATTCAAACCCAGCGCAATAGACAGTGCAATAATCAGCGTGTTGAACTCCTTCTTCTTATTGCTGATCATGGCTGCCTCCCGCGAATACCGCCACAACACCAGGTACGTCCCCATCACCAACAACGCCGTCAAGAACCATCGCACCGCGCACGCAAAGAGCAGCCGCTTCAGCTGATTCTTGCGCTGGAAGTACTCGTTGGAGAAACTATCAGCGCGTCCGTCGCTGCGCCAACTGTCGCTGCGCCAGCTCAGCAGTGACGGCGGGATTTTCATAGTTGCCGCACGCATCTTGAATGTGTGTTTTCCTTCAACCGGAGCGCCCGCACTCGTTGGTTGAAATCGGTTACATGTTCGGGTGGACTCGATTCGACGAGGGTTGATGGCAGCCAATTTATGAGATTAATTTTACTTTGTTTCTCTTTTGTCTTGACACCGGCATCTGCCAATTGTGAAACAGGAGTTTACTCGTGAAGCAGCTGAAATAGAAAAATGGATTGAAACCGACACATTCACTTCTAGAAGGGCTGAACCGTTAGAGTTCAGACGGCACCTTTTACAAAACCATACTAGTATATTGATACTAGCAGCTGTCTGAACCACAAAAAAAACTGTTCGAGCAACAAAAAGGAAGGCCCCCCGTAGTTCCAGGCAGAATGCCCCATCAAATTTTGAGCCTCAAGTTGAGACGCGGCTCTCCTTCTCTCTCTAGTTGTAATTTTCATTTCGTTCTGGCTCATAGGTCTTACTCATTTGCAAAGAATTGTGGCAGTGCTTGTTTGGAGCCATACTTGATACGGACTCGTAACGAATCGCGATAGCCGTAGGGCTAGCCGTTCTAAGTCGCCGAAA
Organism: Trichoderma evansii; assembly: GCF_050947405.1. Taxonomy (NCBI): domain Eukaryota; kingdom Fungi; phylum Ascomycota; class Sordariomycetes; order Hypocreales; family Hypocreaceae; genus Trichoderma; species Trichoderma evansii. The sequence goes on from NW_028145204.1 coordinate 3,199,062, forward strand.
GGAGCATCCCCTGGTTTTACGAGGATAGATTCGGCAGATTTCCGCCGTGATGTAAAAGCTTGATTTCTTGTTTTTTTTTCAAGCTGTTGAAAGCTGGTAGCTGTTCAATTGATTGTGGTGTGCCGCATAGCTCTCGCCACGCACATAAGGTTATCTTTAAGGGCGTGGCGAATTGGTTCCCATCACACAATTAGTAACAGCTGTGAACAATACATACCAGATCCTTCAGTGAGCACTTAGCACAGTGTTATCTCGCGCTCTGAGGCCTCACGGAGTTCCTAATAGGCAGTCATCGCACGGGCCAGCAACTAAGACAAGTAATCGGCAGCACCGTCACGCCGCTGCGTTCCATCGTCTGTCATCGGCACGGCCCAGATTTCCTGATCAAACCTGGCTCAGGAATCTCTTCTCCATTCTTCCTTAGCTAATCAAATAACCAGCGGTTATTTTCGTACTTGCGCGTATTTGGTTCCGGAGGCCCCTGAGAGGCTCTTCTTCATCTCCTCGATCCATTGCATCACCGTTTTGACTTACAAAAAACACACGACGCGATTTTGTAAAATATCTCATACACGTCATACATCATAATGTATTCATATCCCATCAGGGTAACTATTCAACCGCTGTCTCGGAGCCTTTTGTTTCCCCTTCCCTATTTATATGCAGTGAAATGTCACGCCACATAACAATAGCCCAGCGCCCAACGGCACTTGCAAGCCAATCGGCGCCATCAGAGTCCCGCCCAGAATGCTAAAGAATCCTCCTGTGCCAAGCTCAGTATAGCTTCCATAGGGAGTCTGGGAAGACACTTCCGCTCCAGCGGAGAAAACTGCATCGGCGATGCTGTCAATTCAGCAGCACGATTACGCATTCATACAGGACCGCGGAGTAACTAAGAGGTATTTCTCCTTCTCTTGCAGTCTTCCATGATGCGTATTTGCCTCCCGTTGGCGCGATTGAGCTTGCAGTTGGCATATGCATCAGCACCCAGTTATGCATCTTGAAAAAAGCAAGCAAGCAAAAGAAAACGGCTGAGGAAAAAGGGTCCAGTTGTCCCCAATGGCCAGTGGCCAAATGCGACGTGACAACCTGGAATATTCATACATAATACTACCGCATCAAGATCCATGTCCACGATGCACGACCCTCTCAATCAAGAATCTCGTCTCCACAGACATGGGCCCATTCTCTCTCCACAAAGCTCGCATAAGGTGCTTTTCTGGTGTTCTCCATCTCTACCCAGGTTGAGAGAGCACGGAGCACGGGAAGCACTGAGACACACAGATTTGGTCCTTCACCAGGCAAAATGGCCCAGTCGCAGCATCTACTTCGTACCCAAAAAACACCTTCATCGCTTAGTAGGTAGTTACTAGCTTCTAATCTATCTACTGTATCTCTATCTACTCCATAAATCCTTTCACGATCCTTCCATCTCCATCTTTCACGTTATCACTGCCATCCATACACGCCCCCCTTCCGCCTCTGGCCATGCCTTACATGTAGTATGTATGTACATGTACTCTACTCGTATCCTCATTCTCCATACCATCATGCATCTTACACGTACCCGCCTCTCCATATGCACTCCTCCTAAAAAAGAAGTATCGTATATAAAATACTGCCACTAAAACAATACCAGTAAAATCAATAAAAGGCCCCCCCTCCGCCCCCATCGTCAGGCATCAAGATGTAAGACCTTATAAAAACAGCCACTCCTCTCTCAACACATGTTCCCTCTTCCCCCTTCTCATGCACATCCGCCCAAATGCACGACGAATGCACGTCGGTCGCTTGCTTGCTTGCGTTCTGCCGTGCCCTGCTCCTCTCATACGAGAAGCTTCTCCCCTTAGCCTAGAGAGAGCCACTCCCTCAACTCAAACTTCTCATGTCATACTTTCGCTATAGCTAGTTCCCTCCGTCTTCCAAGCTCGTCCGATAGGTTCGATGAGACGGAGAAAAATAAGAAAAGAATTGTGCGCCCTGAGATGAGATACTGAGATGCATATCACGGCCGCAGCGAGGAAGGAACAGAAGCACTACCCAATCCCAATGGCTCGACTATCATGCACATACTTCGCCCCCCGCAAAGTTGCCGAGCTCGTCGCCGCCAATGCTTACAAGCGCTTTCCTTTGAATGACGACGCTGGCAGAGATGCCGAATAGCGGAGGACATGCTGCCTCCCTTGTAGACTTTGCCAAGTACGACTCCGTAGTGAACATGGTGAACTACCGAATGGCCAGGATCTATAGCTCCAACTGGGATTTTGCTGGCCGTGGTCCTCACGCCACGTCCCCCCAAGCAAAGACCGCCACCAAGTGGGCCGTCGACTGGCCAAGGGAAAAAGCCAAGTCTGCCATGCAGCATGGACAGGTCATCACATGTAGTCACATGTAATCATAATTCACACAGGCGATACAGCATGGCACAAAAGCGGCGAATTGAGGAGCATAATATCTTTTTTTTAATCTAGGCAATTCCATTTATGTCTGATCTCTCTGTAGTAGTAGTAGTACCAGAATGCCTTTTGAACCAATTGAAACAATACCATTAGCAACCGACTTTTCCTTTCCCGTTTCCAGCCTGCTCGTAGTAGCCCAATGCACCCTGGACATAAGCACCAACCCGTCGGCCGCCTTTCAGTCCATTCCCTAAACAACAAATGAGAGCATCGACAAGTCATTATCAATTCGCCTGGTCCGCTTGTTCATAACGGTCTGGAGCCGTAAGAGACATGTAAAGCAAAGTGAGAGGAAAAAAGAAAAACAAATGGGAGATAAACCACAAAGGAGAGATAACCGTAGTGGCAAAGTTACTCCAATGCAAGACCTGTCATGAACCGAACCCAGAGCGCAAAATAAAACAAGAGCAGAAAAATGAAATGAGAGCCAGTTTCCATATGCCCTTATGAGCGCCAAGCAAAAGCAATAAAATATCAGAATCCCTGTCGTATGTGACCAAACTCCAAAAGCTAAAAACACAAAGCCGAAAAGCAAAGTAAGGAAATATAGAAAAGGAAAAAAACAGAAAAAAGATTCTCGCTTTAGTTGTTGCTGTGAATAAGAGAAGCAGAGACCGCAAAGGCGAGTCCAAAAAATGTTTGCTGATGATAAGCGACGAGGCCATGTGTAAAAGCCTCGAATTGTTAAACAAGGGACATTGTGTTGCTTTGTTAGCTGTCCAAGCCCAAAAACCAGTTGTAAAAATTTGTATCCAATCTTGAGTAAAAAAAAAATCCATTAACTGAGGAATATCCTGCATATCGCAGCTGTCCTCGTCCGATAGCCGCTACCAGTGGTCATCTAGCCTCGGATGGCGGTGGCGGTATGAGGCTCTCCGCCCCAGCGAAATCGCTGTTGGATCATCTGCTGGGCGAAAAAAGGAGCATCAGTTGGCGACGTGGAGAAGGATGGCGATGGCGATCTCATGTGAGGCATCGACTTGGGAGCCGATGGCTGATCCCTGCTGATGAGGACAGAGGACATGGAGTCGAGAGGAGACGAGTTCGATGCCGCGAGATAGTCGGCGGTCAACGGCCTAGTAAGTTTCATATCGATGGGGTGGTGGTGAAGGCTGTGGTGAGCCGCAGGGCCGGCATGGTGAAGAGGGCCGTGAGGAACTACTGCAGAAGGCACCGTTGTCGGGCTAACGCTCTCGTTCTCATCGGTCTTGTTCGCAGCCGCGGTCGATGATGTCTTCGAACCAAACTGTAAAACGAAAAGAAAAACCAAGTCAGCTACCAATTCCCATCCCAATTTTTAATTTTATATTTTTCAGACATTCCAGCCCATTTCACTTCCAGCCTCTTCCGATTTCGTTGCGTTGAACTGCACGAGTTCCTTGTAACCAACAACTAGATTGCGGCAGGCGGCTGGGGCGGTTGGGGGACGCTGAAGTGGTCTCCGGGGGTACGTACAAAGCAGTATTTACTGACAAGCTCCTCATATGAGGAGCTAGCGAGGCCGAGGCCGAGGCCAACACCGGGCGCAGGGGCGGCGGCGGTGGCAGCAGTGGCAGCAGCGGCAGCAGCAGTGGACTGGCTGTGCGCCGCAGCAGATGGTGCGCTCAGGGGAGGGCCAAAATTCATGGGACTCGGGCTATCGCGGACATTCCTCTTCATATACAAAGCGTCCTTGTCCCGGCTCGAGGTATCCTTGGCCGCCTGGACGGCAGCACTCAATGAGGCACCAAAATCATAACGGTTGGCAAAGGCCAGTCCGCTGGGAGCGGTCAGGCCCAGGCCCTTGGAAATGTTATCACTAGCCAAGTTGCTAATTGACTTGGTCTTGAGGCGGAGGCCGGGAGTGTTGGACTCGCCCAAGTAGTCGAGATGGTCATCAAACTTAAACTTTGATTTCTTCTTATCAAAATCATCAAACGAAGCAGCCATCTGCACAGACCGACCGGCGGCGGCAGAGTTTTGCTTCCGGTTGCTTCGCGGCAGACTGCTAGTCGACCGCGATCCAGCACCTTGGAAGGAGTTCTTACCATTCTGTGGCTTGAACTGCTTTCGAAAGTCGACCTGGAAGTTTGAGTTGCCGTTGCTGTCCCAATGCTCCTGGCCATTGACATTATAGCGAACACAGAAGTACAGTGTCTTTGTCTCCAGGTTGGTGGTATCCGACAGCTTGATAGAGAAGGTGAAGCGATCTTGGCTGATACGGGTGACGACGGGGCGGACCTCGTGGCTGAACTCAGCAACAACTTCCGAAGTCGTCTTCCAGTAGTCCAATGTGAATCGGCAGACAACAGTCTTGTGGAAGGAGATGTTGGAAACAACAACTGAACCCATCATCGACTTCTGATCCGGAGAAAGCCAAACTCTCTCTACACGGACAGGCTGCTCTCGTCTCTGGGGGGAGTCATGGGGGAAGTTGTTCGTAATCAGCTGCCAGTCAAATGGCGGCGATCGAGCAACGGGTCCCCTTTTCTCACCTCCAGGGAAGGGATATTCAACGTCGCTTTCATAGTTCTCCACTGGCGACGAGCCTGCACTGACGGCAAGAGGTCGATCAACCTGAAGGAAGTGGCGGATGTGCTCCAGATGGGAGTCAAAGTGAACGGCCTTGGCAAATACAGGGGTACCAGGCATGCTCGAGGGCCGCTTGTAACCCCGCAGAGCCGGTCGGACCAGTTCACCAGACTTCTTGCGTACCATAGGAGGCTTCGGCATGTCATCTTCAGAATCCTCCGAGACAGTCTGGGAGTTCTCTGCAGATGTCATGATGGCAGATGCATTGGGATCAGTGGCAGATCGAACATGGCCTTTTCGACGCTTGGGAAGCTCGCTCAATGTCATGGCACTAAAGCTAGTGTGGATCATGCTTCGAGGAGTAGAATCGTCATCAGGGCCTAGTCTCGATTCCTTGCTTGGGGGTGACGGTGTCCGGGGTTGCGGGATCTGGCTGACAGCATCCCTAAGCTTCCCCAGCTTCCTGCCCCGAATTTCCGGACGGCTGTCATCTTCACTATCGGATGATGCTGAGTCAGGCGGGGAGATGATGGCACCGTTTGGAATACCTCGATCATCAGTCACCGGCGGGGGGGACTTGCGCAAGCTCGCGCTCACAGGAGGGTTACCAGCGTTCTTGACTTCGTCGGAGGATCCATAGGGAGGAGACGGTGTGGCGTGAGCCTCAGTGTTGGACGGTGTGGCAGACGGTGTCCGACGATGCTTGTTGAGGTATGAGGCGGAACGAGGCAGCGAAGGCTTCTGGCCTGAAGTGACTGATGATCGTCGGCTCACATCCGGTGAAACGGTCGCTGAGGAGGCGGGAGATCGGTGGGAGGGTGGCGTGTAAGGCATTCCCAGAACTTTGGCTGGGGTAAAATCTGGGGAAAAAATAAAGGTTTCTCTGATACTGAAATGTAATGCGGTTTGGCAGAAATGGGCCGTGATAAACGCTAATATGTGCCCAAGTCGTCCCGAGTTATATCATAGGATAGAAAAAGACTAGGATTGTTGTCGGGTTGTAGAGGGTAGCGACAGGGAAGCTAGTATCTAGGTAGGTTGGAAGATCTGGAACACGGGAAAGTACGTTGTCAGCACATTGGCGGTTGAGATCTCAAAACCAGTAGTAAAAGATGAGGTATGGGAGACAAGGGTAGGGTAGAGGGCAACACATGGTTTATAAACAACCGAAGCGTGGCCTGCAGAAATAGTGTGGTGACAGCTCATTCGTGGCTTGCAGAACGCTTGTCGAAGGCGTTCCAAATATGATGCTGATTATTCTTTTTTGGCAGGGCTTGATATAATAAGGAAATAGAGTTTGTCGGAAGTTTTCGTATTGGGCAATAGGGCTTTCTGGAAAGGCAAGCCGAATTTCAATGGTGGAACTTACAGCAACAGGTAGGAGGAGACTTTGGGACCAACTTCTCCGCAGTGCTCAGGAAGCAACGACACAATCTCAAGCTCGGGCAATATTCCAGCAACCGAGCTAAAAGACTGTGAGGTGCAGCCGTGGAAGCACAAACCTAGGTGCGGATGGTGTTGTATAAGATCGCCAAACGATGGGTCTGGCAAATGATATATCCGGCTCGTTGGAGAGTTGTCGAGTCGGGCAGAAGAAGAGAATGGGGAAAGACAGATGACTATGACTCAACCCCAAGATAAATATCTGATGATAGCCGAGGTAGAGAGAGATGAAAACTAGAGATGCACAGAAAGCGCGGCGAGGTTGGCGGATGAGAATCGAAGGATGAGGTGATGGCACGGCAACGGCGGAGAGATAAGAAGACTATAGCCTCTGATGTGGTGCACGCTGACTGAAGGCGGGGAGAGCGTCGTGGACTGGGCTCCGGGGGAGTGAATTAGCCCTTTAAAGAAGAGAGGAGGAGAGGAGGAGAAGTATCAAGCGGCGGTGATGAAGCCGATGAGGATGAGGAAACGGGAAAGATGGGAAGTTGAAGACGGAGGAGGTGGGGAGAGGCTGTTTTTGGATTGCGCGAGACGAGCGATAGATACGTACCGGCTCAGCAGTTGTGCTCCAAGCCAAGCCAAGGCCTGCAGGCCAACAAGTACCGGAGCCCAAGGGAATGGGGACAGGGTCAGGCCAGAGGCGAAAAAAAAAATGGAAAAAAAAATTAAAAATTGACTAGAGCGAAGCCATCGTACAGGTACCTGCTAGTGGAAGGCTCGGACCCGGATCCAGGTCGCTATGCGCCGCAGCACCACACTTGTGTGTACTGCACTGAGACCTTAACTTGCCCTGCTCTAGCCTGCATTGGCCTTGGACTGGATGGGGGGATGCAATGCAAAACTTGGCTGGCCGTGGGAGGGGAGCTGGGGCCAGTGGCAGGGGTGGGTGATGCCGGCGGCGAAGGTTGAAAGAGCCCGGGTGTCTGCTCATCTCGAAATCAAATCTTGTCATCTCGTCGGCCTGGCCTTGCCGCCAGCACCGCCTACCAGCTCGCTCGCTATCGTCCAGTAGCCAAGCACCCCCTCCCTCTCCCAGCAGTCTCCAGCGGGCTGCCACACTGGTTCGATGGCTTGAGACGGTGGGCCACCGTCGATCGGCTTGGAGGGTGGCCAGTGTGCCTTAGCCCAGCAGAATTCCATATGGATACTAGGGAGGGTTTCCCTAGAAGACGACGCGAGAGGGGCCCTAAGATAGGCGGCCAACAGGGGGGCTTCCATCACGTATGGGCGAGCCGAGCAACGGCGCAAACAGGCGACCTGAACCCCAGCCAGCACCAACAACAACACTTCAGCAGCCCCATCGTCGAGCCTAGCGCACTTGCGTAGTAGCATCAGCGGCCCAAAAGCAACAGCTCTCGCCAGCACAAGCTCGCCTCGCCTATTTGATGCTTTGTACAAGTACAGTACCTACAAGCAGTAATCTGTAGATTGCTTGGACCTTTGATCTTCAACTTAACGGGGGTCCGTGTTAGCTCCATCTCGCTCGCACGTACGCTGGCTGGTTAATCTGCTCCTTAACCGGGCTTTGGTGCTATATTGATGAATACACCCACCCCCTCGCTCCTCTGATACACATCAATTGATGTTCAAAGCACAGCGGCAAAATACGAATGAGAGAGGCAAACCACCTGCAGGTAGAGCGAGACACACAGACTGTAAAAAACAAGAAGAGAGACAGAAATGGCGGCAAAAGATGTGTGCCAGCCTTCTTGTTTCCCCCTCCCAAAGCCGGGTGCCGGAGGGATTTGCCAGTCACCGTCAGCCAACGAAAGACTCCATCCTCCGTCCAGCAGTAATGCACCCTAATGTAATAAAGCTGCAGTGTCGACGTCGCATTCTGGATGCCCATTATTGCGGAGTACACTGCCTCGCTCTCTTGCGTGTCGTCTCAAGGTACCTATACTACTCCGTACAGGGTCATGTACGAGCATGTATGTACATATATGAGTATGCATCTGTATACATGCCTTAATTCATATTAATTACCTGTACGGAGTACATGGTAGAAGGACGGTTTTGATCGTGCTAATGCACATATCCTGTGCACCCCGTGCCATCGCCCTCGGAGTCCTTGTAGCATCCTGGGTGCCCAAGACAGTAAGAAGCTATGATACCAACGGAGCACCCCAGCTCTCCAAGCACGACTACACGCCAGTGAAGCTGAGAAAGAAAGAGAAAGAAAAGACGGAAAGAAGCGATCCATGGGAAGTGCCGTGATACGAATCAGCGCCAATGAGAGAAAAAAAAACGGCTCAAGTGTTCCAATTCTATCCAATACTCGTCCGTTGAACACCGGGGGACCCAGCCCGCGGCATCTGCGGACATTGGAAGTTACCGGAGTCGGCAGCAAAAGTAGTCATACAGGCACTGGGTTTGTCTTAATTGTCATCATCATCATGTCTCAAAAAGACGCCGTCAACTTTTTTAGAACGATTCTGATATCCTATCTCTCTCCCTCGTTCGCCCAGATAAGCGGTGCAAGACGAAGGGGAAAAGGCGTCAGTCCCAAAGCGGCCGTGGGCTTTTTGGCGTCGCCTGATAACAATGCGCTTCGCAGTATTAGTTAGGCGGCCTAGTATATCAAAGCGCCAAAGTAACATGTATTAGTGATGGAATGCATGAGCTGATTTCAATGTCATATGGTTTGAGATTTGCGAGAAACCATCTGGATAATCTCGCCAGGTGATGGCGCATTGCTAACATCTTATTTTCTCAGGCCGGATCAAACCTTTTTTTTTTTTACCGTTCTTATTTTTTCTTCGATTTCTTACAGTAATATTTAGGACGACCCCATCCGCACGCGCCCTCTCTCTCTGTTGCTCTCTTTACTTCTCGTCTTGGCTAAGGCGGATAACCGGTGAAGCCGGATATGGAGATGGGTACCACTACTAACGCTACCAGTTGACTTTAGCACCAGTTACTATCGCCCAGGCAATGAGAGATATCCAGCAATCTAACCAATATTCTTAATTTAGCTCATGTAGAACAAAAGCGTAGCTGTTTGAGAGCTCCTCCAGTTGGTCTCCTGGCGTGGCGGTAGATCGAACGATTTACAAAGCAGTCGAACGTGTATTACTCATGGGCTACCAACATCAAATAATGTCGTGCGTAATGCGCCGGTGCGGATTACATACACGTACTGCCCATTACTTCGCACCCTCGTACTCGCAAAAGGATTCGACTGGCGTGGATCTTGGCCGACAGATAAAATTTGCAAATTTTGTGCCAAATCTCTGCCCTTGTTGGCTGAACGCCTGCCGAATCGCATTGAAGGAGGCGACTAGGGGTGTGAAGAGGCGTTCAAGGTATTTTTCTTGCTTGCAGCCTTGCACTGCAGGCTCCGTGCATACTAGGCAATATGTACGCTGTGCCGGGTTCCTCTTTAATTTCATCTTTCCCTCTCCTGTGTCGTGCAATTGTCCTGCAGCGAAATGGGGATAAGAAGAATCCAAATTTCTACAGCAATCTGCAATGCTTCGCTGCGAGTCTGCCCATCCGACTCCCAAAAACCCATCTTGAGAGCTACCCTCACGCCGGTTGGCCTTCCAAAGGAGAATTTTTTGCGGTCGGCGCCAGGGGTTGGTTGGTTGGTTGCCATGGCCTGGGAATAGCGATGAGGACTAGGATGGGGTGGGCACTCCGGCATCAGACCCGGTCCTGGTGTGGCGCCCGACTCTGTGGTCCGTTGAATATCTCACCCCTGTTCTTCGCCAGAGCAGGGCCATGCCGGCCATTCTCAGCCGCTCATTGGCAGTGGCCGCCTTGGGTTAGCTGTTAGATGTCGAGATAATGACGTTGCCCGCGGTTTGGCTGAGGCTTGCCAGATCTCGTCCGCCAATCAGGCCACACCAGGCCATGTCGCTGTGCATTCCGCAGCGTCGCCTTCCTGTTTCACCTTCGCCTCTTTGTTTGCTCTTCTGCAACCTTACCAGTTCGTCTGGTGTCTAACAAGGAGGATGCCATATAATCGAGAGGGGGAGAGGGGGAAGGCGGGATAGATTGGTTTCGATTCGGAGCGGGCGCTGCGGAGTAGCCAGAGCAGCAGTACTTACTACTTTGGTGCTCCGTATGTCTGCTCAGCCCGTCGTTCGGGTGTCCGCCCCGGATCCGGGATCCTCTCACGACTGACATCCTGCACCGCCGTCGTCCACCTTCGACAGAAGGTTCGTAACGAGCTCCAGAGAAGTCAAACTCCTCCCCCCCTCCCCCCTCTCCGCATCCCCGAGCCCAACTGTCTGCTCTTACATACGCTATTTCCCCACGACGGACCGAAAAGCTTTTCCCCAGGCTGTCAAAACTCACGTCGGCCCTCGTGCTTCCCAATGCAGAGAATGCAGCTCTTAGCGAGTGCATGTCTGCAACTGCAATGCCTGCGCGCCCAAGATGGAGCTGTTTCGGGCTCAATTGGCCCCGGGTGCTTTGTAAACCATCACCGCTTTAGGCGCCTGGACGGCTTAGAGTGCATATGTGCTGTCTGGTGCTCGAGGCCATCCAATCGTAGGCGCCTCTCCGTGTATGCAGGAGTCACAAATTGGTAGTCTGATAACCGAGTCAGGCAGCGAGCCACCTACCGTTTCCGCGCCGAGAGGCATTTTGCAAACCTCCATCAGGTCCCAAAACGAGAGAGCCCATGATGGCAAATGCCAGTACGTAAGGCCATCGAGCAACAGCTGAATGGCGTGCATCTATCTTCATCTGGAACCCCTCTCCAATCTTGCCGCCGAGCCTTGGCCTTCCTTGCATGTCCCTGTCCACGCCATGAAGAGGACCAGTACCAGTACCCGTCCAGATAGCTGCTCCATATCTACAGTCCAATCTCCAGCCATGGCACCAGAGGCGTCGAATTGTGCGTGCGGGCCACAAGGCGGCGGTGCTTCCAAGGCACGAAGTCGTCCGGCGTCAGCCACAGCGTGTCTTTGTCATCGCGCCAAGAGATAAGGATGGGTCTTGCACGGGCCAATATTAAGCTTCCAGGCCCACCTTATGGGTCCTGGGCAAGCCACACGCACGGGCCACTGATAGTACCAGGGGTGGCTTGCTCCTACTGGTGCCCCCAGCGCTAAGCAACGCCAAAAACGATACTATCACAACGACAAGAAACTTTCTTTATCCTTGCTATCTTATACCATCTCCATTTTCACGCGCTCCCGTCCCGCGCCCTCGCTGCCCCGTTTTGAACTGTTGAGAAACCGCTCGTACGTCTAATTACCAGCTCGGCTACAAGCGTTACAGGGGGCCCCTTCCGTTATTTGTCTCGCGAAGAAGAGAGAGCCGCTGATGGAAAGTGCTTGGCATGCATGCCATTTGCGGCTTCATCCGATGAATACTGATTCGAGGACATCCGACCTGCTGAAGAATCTGCAGGAGTGCGGGCTTGGAGCCTAGCTACAGAGCTGTTTGCTTCTGCCTGCCTACCCAGCGCATCATCTGGCATATCGAATTACATGTAGGCGGCGCTTTGTACATGATGCTAGTGGCAGCACCACCAGTGGCATAAACGTCTCGATGCCGCCTGACTATTAGCGAGCGCGCGCCTCCGCTTGCTGAAAAAACCGCGCGTTCTTGTACATACAGACAGGCTGGTTGTTCGAGCCTGACGAGAGGTGACCAGCATATGTAAGGCAAGCAATGTAATGTACCCGTGCTTACTTGGTTTGATGCCGTACACACTATCCATGCCTACATACCTACTGCTGATGGTGTCGAGATAGATTACTTGTACGGGAGCTTGGCTTAGCCGGCCTGATGGTCTTAGTCTTAGCGGCCCAGAGCATATAGGGTGTGCTCAGGCTTGCTGCCTCTTGAGATCGCGGAGATGAGGATTCGCTCTTAGACGCCAAGGGGCCTTGCCTGCACGCACTAGGACTTCCACTAGATGGAACTCGTATCTCTACCGCGTCTCAGCATCTGCACGGCGTTCCAAGAACAAGGATGAGATGGCAAAATCCCCAACAAGCACCAAATCCTCCCTTCTCGTTCGTCGGCCATCGAATCACTGGCGTCCTAACGCACCACTATCACGGCATAGCGTTGCAGCGCCGGTGCAGCTCCCGCTCGCCAACGAGTCAAGTCTAACAATGGTTCCATTTTGAAAAGCATAGCTCAGATCACTGGCCACTGCATGTCATCCCATCGCACCACGGCGCCAACTGCTACCATTACAGATTCGTACACACAAAAACGACGCAAGCTTCGCTCCAATAACGAATGCTACTTTACAGCATGTACTACAACGAGGTACGGCTAATACGTGCTACTAGGTAGTTCTACGTCTTGCAGCCGCAGCTCCACCAGCCAACAGTAAGCGAGGAAAATTTAGAACAGGCCCACTTATATGTGCATGGGAGGCGGGGAGCACGACTGTCTCTGCTCTGTCTCTGGCTTCTGATACATTGAAATAATGCAGACGTTGGCGACACCACTGGCACGTCAGTATCTCCCTAACACAGGCATGGCATCTCCACCAAGAGAAGGTTCACATGGTAAGCAAATAGGGCACAAGTTTGGTATACAGATGCCTGCTGCCGTAAAATTAGTAATCTGGAAGACTACAAGGAAGAGGAACGCTGATGTCGTGATAGCTGCTCGCAATACGCAAGCACCTGAGTCACGACAAGCAGGAACACAAGGGGCATACACCCAGAGCAGAGCCCAGAGCAGAGCTCTGAGCAAATATTTTTCTTCGCTTTTTTCTTTCTTTGGAATCCATACAGGCATACCAATCAACTCCCAAACTATTTCTAGATCGAGTCTCGAGGGAATTCTCAGCGCCGGATAGAATGGGCTACCGACCCGGTGGCAAAGCTCCGCGGCGACGCTATCATCGGCCTTCTGCTTAGCGCTGGATGCACCGCAAACCTTGCAGCCACATCCCTTCAACTCACCAAGCACTGGCCATCAGAGAGACGGGTTGTTCACCGACCCCAAGCCGCAAAGAGGATAAAGAAAAAAAATTTCCCTCCTGGATGATAAGCGTAAGAAAGCTTACTCACTCCCTATGGAGGCTCAGGGTGTGTCCACGCACGCCACCTGAAACTGGATCCAAGAGCTGATTTTTTTTTTTCTACCGCAATTTCCTTCTTTGTGATACCTCATGTCGCATTGCACCCTGGTAGCAATATCGGCGTCTAATGTCGCTGCAAAGCCAATCTTGAAAATTGCTGCAGCTTGGATCGCAATTTCATCGACTCGAGAACAAAAAGCCCCCAGTAACGTCTCAACAGAGGGCCGGGGGGGCGCTGGCTTAGCGAGTTTCACGGCCATCGTTCGATCGAAATCTCGCCCCTTGTGAGGCTGCCATCTACGCTAAGCAGGGGTAAGCTTCCAGAGATGGAATACTAATGCGCAGCCAGCTTCGGCGGACGAGCCCTAAAAAGGAGAGCCTGGCTGGGCTGAAGACGTTGAAGAGAAAAAAATAGAAACGAGCATACCAAGGAAGTTGTAATTTTGTTATTCGCCTTTTTCTAAGTGACTCATGCAAATTTGCATCTGCGAGAGCCGGTTACTACATCTCAACCATGCTATGGTAGTATGAATCACTTATTCGCGGTAAACCCACTTCCGATAACAACAGCGCCGCCGCCCAAAATCTCCGACACACGGAAGCCTTATCTATCACTAAGGTCCGGTTGTCGCTCTCAATAATACATGCAGTCTACTGAGACATCGTTTTTTATGCATTGGCAGGTCAAGAAGGGGTCTTTTGTGATGAGTGCCCAAAGATGAATTTCTCTTGCATCCAGAAACCCATCGGCTAGGAGCAGATGCTGAAGACATCCGACAAACGCCCAACTTCAGGCCGTGGACATGCAAGTCGGAGCGATCCGTACCCACAAACTCCCGTGTCCGGCAGCCCCACCTCACGATGTTTTATGCCGTTGCGGGTTTGGAGTAGCACGAGTCGTACAAGTATAGTACATGTTGGACGGGGCTACTATATGGAGCACCAAAGGGTGATACCTCATAATACATCTCAACACTACATGCGAGCACTTGAACGTATGCGTGCACCTTGACCCCTACACGAGATAAGAGCGAACGCCCTTTACAAGCACATCTCCGGAAGAGCGTGCTTTGGCGAGGGTTTGGGTTTACGCAGGGATCCGAGCTTGGGCGGTAATCCGCTCTGCCATGCCATGCCATGTCATGCCGTGTCATGTCATGTAGCACGTATGGCGAGCATCAGCAGAACATCAATATGCATGCAACTGTAGTCACGGAAAATATTCATCTTCAAGAAGCACGTCTTTCGGGCAGATACTACTCGCATTCTGCCATCAAGCTGCGGGGGATGGAGGCCAGCTGACTTGAAGCAGCAGCAATGGCCAGCAAAGCGGGAAAGTCATGCTCTGCAGGCTTGTGATGGATTGCATAGCACGCAAATGCACATTAATAAACAAACCCACCTTCCCGGTACACTCACTCTCATTCTCTCTGCAGGTAGCTGTAGTTTGCAGGAGCAGGAAGTTCCTTCGCCTCCTTTGACTTCTTCTTTCTCTCTCCTTGCCTTCTGATAGGTACGCATCCATTGGACCCTGTGGCGAGAAATGAAGCAGAAGTAAAATAAACCTTTCCGGCACGACGGCTTTGGTTCCTTTCCGCATCACATCAATCTTCTAGACTGTTCGCCGTTGCCGCGTAACGCAAATCGGTGAGAGGAAGGATGGTAGCAGCGAGCCTTTTTGGTGTGGCATTCATCTTCTAGGTTCTACAAGCCGCAGATTCCAAGGCAATGATGCAGGAAGCTAGTAGTAGTAGTAGCAGTAGTAGCAGTATTACCACATCCACAACGAGTAAGTAGTAGCTATTACTAGTATCAGGACTAGTAGAGTGGGTGTGAAAGGCTGAGAGAGGAGCAAACCCACTTCTCTTCGCCTTCATGCCGTGTCGAAGGGGCTATATGACCTGGTTTCTTGTGGGTACGGTGCCATCCAGAGGATCTCCCCAATCAAATTAAGTGCCAGCCATCCAACAGTTTCTGGCCAACCATTGGTAAGAAGATGTTGTGATAGTTTTCCCCCCTTCTCCTCCTTGCACCCCAGCCAGCGCTACTGCCTGGGCTGGGACCCGGATGGCCAAAGAGAATGAGAGAAAGACAGAGGAGAAGAGATAGAGGTCTTTCCCCGTGGAGATGGTTTGCTCCTCGTTTAGGGCTTGGTCCACTGGTTCGAAAAAGATCCAAAGAAAAATACGGAGAACCAACGCGAGCCATTGCGGGAGCTGGGCTGCCGATTGATTATTCATGAGCAGTCAGCTTCCATCTTGCTATGCTCGCCAAATGCGGACCGTCTATCACGCTGGCCCCATCGACAATTGATATCTACCAAGTCGGCAATATCAGCCCAGATGGTCTCGTGGTTCGACAAGCTGCAACCCTTCAAGCCACCTGCAGCCGCCAGGTGGCTTGTCGTGCATTTCATCTCCCTCCGTACCTTATACATGGCGTTGAACTACTCCAAGGATAGGCCATTGGCGCCAGGGGTCGAGCTTCCCACCACCCTCTCCATGGGGATGCGTTTCCTGTCTAGCCTTGGTCGCCCTGCATCTCTGCTCCGCAAATGTGGCGCCAGGAAGAGCTCGTTTACTGCAAATTGCCCAACCAACCTCCAGCCAGGACGACTGATAACATGGATATCACATGCCAGGCAAATCCGTCTCATCCGTGTTTGGTTGCTGGTGCTATCAGTTTATTAAGCCTCCATCAGAATTTACCTTTTATTAACGTGCATATCACAAAGGGCGGGGTAAAGAGATGGTGGCATCTTTCTTCCACTTTAGACATTGACACTGGCAGCCAGAGCTGTCCCCCGGGAAGTTTAATGTTATGCCGGCGGCGGAACTGGCATGGCACTTGATCATTTGAGTCTGCATCGCCACGGGTTCATGCCATGCTGGGAAGCGCACAGGCGCTACGAGCAACACCAGCTAAGGCATGTTGAGATAGCTGCAACCACGTCTGAGGAACAGCTCCCAGCTAACGTTGGACGGAGCAATTTAACGGCGCACGCACAATCTGCGGACGAGCCCCATCGGTCTGGCCTGTCTGCACGAATGGCCCACCGAGATTGAGCCCCCAGCAAGCAGCAGCTCGCCGGCCACGAACTCGTCTCAGTCAGAGGACTTTGTGCTGCGCTGCAGCGTTTCAAAGTTGCGTGCTGCAGCGGACAGGGATCAGAGGCGGGGCTGCCTCTGCCTTGGCCGTGACCGATGACGACATGCTGATGTGTGTTACAGTCGATTCAAGCGCTCATTCTGCCTCGTGGTCAAAGTCTCCGGAGATGAGCTGGAAAAGATGTTGGGCCTCAAGCTTTTGCAGATGCACGGGAGAGTGCCCGAACAGCTGGGCAGTTATCTCGGGCTCGCCACCGGTACGGGAGACAACTAGATCGGGGGGATCAGCCAACTCAAAAGTCTAGAAGGTCTGATCGACGGGAGGCCGAGCAGCTACAATACTACCTTCGGGGCGTCGAGACTAGACTGATAGGCGGCGCGCAGCGAGCATCAGGGGCTCATTGGCATTCCAATGCAGCGCCGCGCAAATCTAGGGGACAATCCGTGATTCAATCCGTCGAGAATGCGATGGCAAATACTACTAGCTAGCAAAGGGTCTGCGCCAAATCCTGTTATCAAAGTCGGGGTCTGCCCACCATCCCGTGCCGCGAAAGGCCATGATGCGCGCCGCATTCTTTGGCTCGTCCGCGCCGCATCGAATTTAGATTGCTATCCGTACCGTATACCGTACGTTGAGCAAGAAAACACCACGCAGATAGCAGACGAAGGGCGAAAAAAAGCACACCCCTATGAGCCACGTCGAATTCCGCCGCAGCCGACCGCTGTTACTCGTGCCGTCGTTACTCATGCATTGTGACATCGTTTGCCTCCTCTCCACCGGCCTGAGTACGAAGCGAAGCAGTAGTAATAGGAAAATTTTCCTTTTCCTTCTTCTTCTTTACGTTTCTCCGCCAGTTGACCTCATTCTTCCAGCATGTAATCTTAAAAATCCATTTGCAAATGCGTTGGGGCCTGGGTATGCGAAACACGGATCCTTTTTCGCCCCTCTAGATCGTGATGAGGTGCATGCCAAATCCAGCCCTGATCATGGATCACTATGAGGATCGAGAAATACGTACCCTGTCACAGCAGTGGATTCGCGACGATCACAGAGTTATTTTCTCTCTAAGAGTGGCTCTTGGGTGCCAAAATTCGACTAACACATACTGCTGGGATACCAAATCTCCAGGACTCCCAATTGCGCTGGCCAAATAGGGTAACTAGCTCTCCAACACAGCTCCGCCTTACCGTGATGATTACAATTTTTTTTGGAGTTCTTATGCAGCCCGACCTGAGCTCTCTCTCTCTACCGGGACTATTCTCCCAAGCTCCTACTACACCCCCCTTTGAGTTTTCTCCTCACCCCGGCTGTCACACCGACTTCCATTGGCGCCGTCTGTCGGCTGGGGGCTGATGAAATCCCAGCGCATGCTAGCTAATGCTGCTGCTGCTGCTGCTGCCCGTATGGAGGCTACGAAATAGGTAGTGCTACTACTAATATTACTGCTGGTAGGTACTTGTACATGCTTCTCCGGGATAACGGCGAGGACGAGGGAGGAGATGGAGCTAACGCCTGCTGTAAGCTTCACCCGTGCCATGTCATGCTCAATTGCACCCCCTCAATTGCTTCGCTTCGCTTCTGGTACTCGTACATACAGCTAGTAGCAGCAGTGAAGTTATATTACAACCCTAGCATGTAATCAGCTCAAAGCTCGAGGCCCTTTCCCCGCAGTCCAAGGTTCAATTCTAATTAAATTGAAGGCCGAAGCTATTGACCATCGTCTGCAGCTTGCTAATGGGAAGAAAGGGCTGCAGCGAGAGCTGCAATGCACGCTCCAGATTCTCTGGCGAGCAACGCCACACCGATGCAGACGGTTGCACGAATACTACGGTAACTACGCCGTATTGGGCTGCTTAACGAAATTGAAGCACATACGAAGCGCCTACCGTACATACTTAGTGCATCGTGGTTATTATTATACCTTTTCCCAACGGAGTAGGCTTACCGTTACTAAACTAAACCAAAGGCATGGATGTTAACAAACCGAGTGTGCGTGTTCTAATGTAATGGTAATGTACACGCATTCGGCCCCACTCGCTGCCGGTGACGGATGAATGATCATTTTTGTGATTGATGCTATATTAACACAAACGGGCGTCCGGGACATGGGGGATGCTTGGCCTCTGCGCAAAGGGACATCGAAGAGAAAAGAAGAGGGGGGCTAAAAATGGCCAGCATTTCGTCGGGCAGCGTTTAACAATACTACTACTACTGGTAGCAGGTAGTTTCATGGATGGAGATTTCGGGCTTCGCTTTTTTTTTTTTTTTTGGCTCATTTCTCTCTCCCGTTTTTATTTTCACCAGCCGTTCTTTTTTGATGGGGTCTGGCTTACGGAGCTCCTCTTCTGCTGACGATAGCTTTCTCATGACAGATATAAGACGTCATGACCCTAGCTGAGTGCGGCAGGTCACGATAAGGCCCTGGGAATCGGTCGAGCGCAGCTTAATATGAAATGACGAGCTGGAGTGCACAAGGGAGGCATTAGAGAATGGAAAAGTTTGATATAGAAGGTGTATCTACGCAGTACTCCGTATTGACTCTTTACCTGTCGCGGACTGGGGGAGGGGCAACAGACCCGAAAGCTTAGACGGATTACATGGGAGACAAACTGCGCTAGATCGAATTCAAAAGCAGATCGGTGAGCTCTTCCAGCCATAGGCCAAGGACAAAGTCCAAGTCCATTCTTCTACCGTAGTCCTTGACCGCTAGTCCCAAAGACACACACGTCCTTACCCTGTAGTGGCTTGCATTTGAGCAATATCACCATCTTTTTGGCTAAAAGACGGTACTACCAATTGATGGTGCTTGGCTTCGTAAGCTAGCGTCCCGCGTATACGCATTGTCGCCCTCCCAATTGTAGTACTAGCAGTATATTACTGCCGCTGCTGCTGGGAAAAGGCATTTGTAGCAGTACTTGTACTAATTGGTGCCAGGATTACACTCTCTCCTTGCATTCCCAAGTGCTTGGATGATGCTCCTTCTTCGGCACCATGATTGCATATACATTAATCTGGGGTGCGGCACTGGCGGCCTTTACGAGCTGCGGGAAGGATACGCGTGACGTTGGAGGTGCATCTGGCTGAAAGCAATTGAGACGTGTTGGTTCGTTCTGGACGGCTCGCGTCTCTGGGGTATGCCATGTAGGATGTTGAACTATCACATCAGCTGGCCTAGCCATGCGAGATAAGCACATAGCTGGCAGAGGGAAGAGTGACGGCTGAAAGGCCCGTTCCCGTCAACTGCCATCCCCAGGATTTCCCTCACCGACATGACAGCGGTAGAAAGTCAAAGGGAGAGAGCTGCAGAGAGGCTTATCCCGCTAGCAATGTAGATGCAATGCAATGTATGCAAGTATAAGTCAGCTGCGTCAAGTGACAAGTCTGCGTCTTTGTGAGGTATAGCTCCGTAAACGTGGAAGAATATGGGGAAACTGGATCTTTCTTGGTTCGTGGGCAGTCGAAGCGAGGATTCCGTCACGAGATAGGAGAGACGCAGAGGCAGGGGTGCTGAAAACTTTACTTTCATCATGCTCTCTCGCCTTTTGACTTTTTGACAGGGTTCTGTATGGATTTTGAATCCCTTTTCTGTTCTCGCTGTCTCGATTTCGATGCATTGGACGACAATTTGAGTTAGAAGCATGACTGTTGCAGTGGATGATAAAGTTGCAACATGCATATCAGAGATGTAATAACTCAGAACTCACATTGCCTGTTTTTCTTCGTATCTGGAATTGTGATCATGAATCTATACCGCTGCATTGACAGATCTATGACGTTTGTATAAAACATTATCCGCTATGCAGAGTATATCTAGATAGGCAGGGAGGCATATCTTGTCGCGTGGCACATAGGAAAACTTTGTTTACCTCCTTTTCTGCGTGGGGGCCATGTTTGAGTTTTTGAGTCCAAGCGAATTGACGGTGAGCTGTCTCATGGCCTTTGCTTCTTCCTGCGGTGAGCACAAGGAGCCGTTTCAAGACTCTGGTTGGTAGTCAGTGCGCAGTTCAGTTTGTGAAAGCAAGGGATACCAATTCTTACCCTTGTGTTCAGTCTTTGCAAGTGTTGCCCCTTTTGTGAAACCCTCGATGATAACGGTATTTGGCATGAATTCGAGCCCTTCTAAGACAACTGGACGTGTGTTGTTGAGTCAATCTTGACAACACAAAAGAGCAAGCAACGACAACTTGAGTTTTCAAAATTCATAATTTATTCAGACAACTATGTAAATTTTGTTTTCCGCCATCATCATTCATCTCAAAACACCTGCCACCAAACGCCACTCCTGGGGTATCCAAAATCCATTTTTTGTCCTTATCGTGAAATATATATATTTAAAAATTAAAGGGTTAAACTCGCTTAATCTTCATGCACAGGGGGGCCGGCATAGTTCTTGTGGCCCCATGCCCAGTACCAAATACCGGAGACGGCCGTCGCGGCAATGAATACAACGGGAGCATAGTTGACTGTTTCGGGGGTGACGGGGATGACAGTCGGCATGCAAAACAGCGGCATAGCGAGCAAAGACCAAGCTATAAAACGTATCAAGTTAGTCATTTGGCGTAGCAACTACGGAATGAACAGAGAATAATGCTTACCAACTGTGACAACATTGCAGAAAGTACCAAGATGGCCGAGATAGAACTTGCCCCTGCGGACTTGCTTCCTTCCGCGTAGCAGACTGATGCCAACGGGGGCTCCATATGCGGCTGTCAGGCAAATGACACCGACACCAGAGAAAGCGTTGAAGGCGGCGGAAGAGCCGAAGTAGATGACTCCGAGAATGATTTGTACAACCATACTGAGCATCATGGCGTTGAAAGGCACATCGAGAGTCTTGTTGACCTTGACCCACCACTTGGAACCAGGGATGGCACCATCCCGAGCAAAAGCCCAAGTGCAACGAGACGCAGCAGTGGTGCAACCAATACCGCACATGACGGCGAGGACCATGATGGGAATGAGAAGACCAATGGCGCCTCCAGAAGAGCCTACAGCGGACTTGATGATGGGAGGCACAGGCTGAGCGGAAACAAGCTCAGCGAGAGCCTGAAGGTCGTCAATGACGAAGACGAGGGGTACGAGGAAAAGAAGGCCAGCAATGGTGTTGATGACGATGGTGGCAACCATGGCCTTGGGGACCTGAGTGGCAGGGTCCTTGACTTCTTCGCACATGCTGGCGTCCATGTGTTAGTCTAATTGACGAGAAAGAGACAATATCAAGACAGAGACAAAGCACTTACGAAATAATCATTCCTGTTGAAGAGGTGGCATAGGCAGCATGAAGCAGACCAACACAGAAAGACCAACCGCTAGGCCAGCCGGAGAAAGACTCGAAGTGGCCAAACACCCACTTGGCATCATTTCGACCCTCTTTGGCAATGACCAGAATGGTAATCATGAGGGCAATGACACCGGCGAATGTCCAGAAAACAGCGGCAGTCTATTATCAGCAGAGTTAGAAATTCGTCATCTCCAAGATTTATCAACTGGGGGTGGATGAAGGGTAACACAATGTGACTAGCCTTCGAGCCAGCCATAAAAGAAAAAGATAGGGAAGGAAGAAAAGTCGTGGGAGACTTACATCTAGCCAAGGGAGCCACTTGTTGCCAAACGCAGACACAGCATTGCAGAACAACGTCAGGGCCAAGAAGATGAGGAAGACCTGCCATGTTTCACCTGCGAAGATACCGACACCAGGCTCCTTCTCGAACACATTGATGCAAGAAACGAAGAACAGGGTAGTACCAAAGTTGACGGCCAGGGTGATTGTAATGTTGCCAACAACGAAGAGCCAGCCGGTGATCCAACTTGCAATACGTCTCCACTTAGGATCAGCCAGCATAAAAGCTTGGTAGTAGACACCTGGAAAAAGCAACAAGATTAGCACTGTGTTTATTATATTTTGCGGTTGTGGAAGAGCTCGCGACGAATGCACCAGGCGTGTCGCAGAGCCCAGGGCAAAAGAGCGACTGGAATTGGCGAGATTTACCTCCAGCAGTAGGATAAACACTCGTGATTTCACCCAGCGAGGCAGCGACGCAGATAATGATGAGAGAGACCAGGACCCATCCCCAAATAATATCAACAGGGCCACCTCCCAGCAGAGGGTAGTATAACGTCGTGGCTAAACCGTACGGGATCGAGGCGAGGACGAAGGACATGAAGGCGACCTGGGCCGTGGATCGATTGCGCGACAATTCGGGTGTATAACCGAGGGTCTCGAGGAGGTGGTCGGCGGAGTCTTCGACGCTGGACAGCTGGTTGCTCTCCAGCTGCTTCGAGTCCACCACAGGCGGGCTTGCACCCAGCTTGGACGAGGAGGACGACATGACGGGCGAGGACAAGACCGTCTAGAGAAGGACGGAGGGTATCACGACAACAAGCAGAGCTGCGAAAAAAGACGTCGCTAAAGGCACGAGGCGAGAGAGGAAGATTTAAGAGTTTAAGAAAACAGAAGAAGTGGGTAAATAAAAGAGGAGGAGCAGCAAGAGAGGCACGTGTGGTCTAGACTTTGCGACAGGCTGCGAGATCCAACAGTCGATTGTGTTGAGAGGCTGGTGGCGCCGAGCTCATGCAGGTAAGCAGGGTCAAGGATACCAGGATGCTATCATAAACGAGCTGAAGTCCATGTGCGACTAGGCCGCATGCGATGTCTGTCGCGTGCTTGGGGGTCTCGAAGCCTTGTCTAATAAGAGATGGAACTTGTGAAGAGAAAAAAGAAAAAGAAACTACTATATTATAGTGTTTCTTTTTTTTTTGTGGGGGAAGCACAGAGTGTCTCTAATTCCAAAAGTGTTGAGGGTCGGAAAGTAGAAGAAAAGATTAAATACAAGTTTAAGTAGGACGAGAGAAGACAAAAAGAAGAAAACCTCCGAGTCGAGGAAATCACAAAGTACCAAAAAGGCATGTCTCTCTCTTCTTTTTTCCTACCGTCCCTTCTCTTATTTGGCACCGGCGGGGCGGCACCGGCCAGTTTCAGTAACAGGAACTTGGCGTTGATCGACGCTCCGAGAAGTTCGCGCTAAATAGGGAGAGAACAAGCCGTGTCCCAATCAAATGCAGCTTCTAACTAAGACATGAGCAGGAGAGTCATTCAGCGGGCTAAAGCCTTGTCCCCCAGAGCTAAAAGGCGTGAGAAACCTGGAGTTGATACCAAAAGTAGGTACTGGGCTTGGGCTCACATGCTTGAATAGTACATATCTAGTACATGTCGACTACTTGACCCGCGAGGTATTTCCCCCCCAGAGATGATCCATAGCAGCGTAGGCGCTAGCTCGAGTTTTTCCATCATTATCATCATGGCATTATGGGTTTTTTTGGATGATATGGCGCCGTAACTGGGGCGGTTCCCCAGGCTAGCGAAGTAGCGAGGCTCGGGGCTAGACTGGACTGGACAAGGGGGAGGCGATTAAAACTGGTCCTGGATGGCTTTGCATGGCTTTGAGTGGCTGTCGGCGGCTCTTTTGTGGTCCTAGGTGGCTTCGTTAGTGGAAGATTGGTCCAACCTTGGCAAACTACGTCAGAACTTTGGGGCCCAAGAGGCGGTCTTGGCCGACGAAACCCATCCAAGATGGTGGTGTGAATGGTTGTTTCTATTTGTTTTAGTTTTTCTAGAAGACCTTAAATCCAGGGTGCTGCGTAAGACGTGTGTAATGGGCGTTTTACTACGATCTTGATTTTTTTTTTTAGAATGCTTACGAGTGACAGCGGGTTATTTTTATCGTGTTACAGATTCCCAGATTAGATTTGCGAGAGGTGCTTGTGAAATTTGCTCTCGTATTAGTGCAGCACGCACTATTTGTTGATGCTTGAAGCCCACCGCGTTGGTGAGGCATGCTAATAACACAGACAAGGTATGTGCCTACAAAAGGACGGGTTAGTAGTACCAGCCACGATGTACTTTGAATGTACATGAATACGAAGCGAAACCAATAACGCAGAGACAAAAAAGACAAAAAGAGTCAGTACTGAGAAAGGCCGTGAAATAAGGACCCGCAAGCACATGCAAATTCGCCAGAGACATCCAAGTCGCCGCTAAGCCCCAAAAAATCGTCTCGGTGGGCTGTTGAGGAAAGACTGCACGAGGGCCTCTCCACGCACTAGCCCCAAAGCGCGTGGGCTGCCCGTGGAATTCAACAAAGTTGATCCCTGGAGGAACGAACTGGCAGAGTCTAGACGATAGGCACCGTACATTAGAACCCGTTATCTGCCAGTACATTGCGGGCGCCGCCAGCTAATACGTTCAACTAATGGTATCTACAGCGGTGCCTCTGCGTCTTATTACGGGCAAGTAGGTATACTTCAAGTTGCCCATCACGAGCAAGGTACACCAGGACAAGACAGGTGCTTTCAGCAGTATTACAGGTATTACTACATACCTATAGAAACAAAGTAGTATTGTGTACTTGGCTTACATGAATCGATACTACCTTGGGAGCATTGGCAGCTGATATCTCGTGTATAATAGACTCTGTCTGTGTGTCCATCCTCTTATCCTCGTCTACAAGTGCACACCGCATCATCGTTAGTTTTTCTCAGAACAGCCCTCCCGTATCCAGCCATCACAACCATCCTAGCCCAGCTTAGCCTCGTCGTCTCATCCTATCCTTGCATCCAGTCGTTCACTATTCCATTGTCCGTGACAAGCCGCGATCCACCGCGGTCTGGGCGTCTTGCGATAATCTCGGCCCATCTGTCCTCTTCAGAACATTGTGGCCGATTTGCTCGCGTGAGTTCCTTCTCTCTCTTTACAGCATATCATGCTGCTCGCCTGATCCCTTGCTCTGGTTTTCCTTTTCTTTTATCTATTTTTGCACGTGATCGTTCCGTCACTACATGTCATCGTCGTCAATCATCGTCAGTGTCATCATGCAAATCCGCTAAGTACAAATCGCGTATGTATATATAGTCTATATTGATATCCAGCTTTTTTGAGCTCCCTCTTCTCTTCCGCGTCCATCTATCCATCCATCCGTCCATTCTCCATTCTCTCTCTTGTCTCTTCCACTGCCCCCTTTCTCTTCACATTAGGTTCATCTTCACAGTCATAGTAATAACCAAATTAACCTCGTCCACCATTGTAATCCGCGCCTCCAGACTTTCTCAATTGCTTCACAAGGTCGTCCTCTTTGAGCTCTGATGGCTCTTCCGCCGTAATGGCCAAGTGGTGGTGGTTCAGCACCTTCTTGACCTCGCTGCTCTCGACGCTGACTCGCGCTCTTCGCATCACCTTGGTGTTCTTGCCGATCCAAATGACCAGCACAAACTTGACTCGTGTGCTCTCTTTGTCGTTGGCATATTCGATTCGTACGTAGCCGTACTGCACCTGTCCGTCGTCCAGCGACGCAACAAGCTCGCTCAGGCCGCCGGTTCCAGTCTGGGTCAATGCCAGCGTGTTACCCACGGCTGCCGCATAGGAGAGGAGCATCCAATTGGTCTCCAGCTTGTCGTTGCGCACATCGTCGTACGCAGCCACTATATCGGAGGCGTCGAGTCCAGACATGATTTCACTCTCTTTTTTGGTGTTGTAGGTGTGATATAGAGTGATGCTTCGTAGAGCGACTTCGTGGCGGGCCGCCGATCGGGAGTACAAGATCGGGTTCGGAGGTTTGGTCGGCACGTGCGGGATCTGCCAGAGACGGCGAATTAGCATCGATCTGAGACATGCACTTCTTCATCTTGAATCTCTCTTGCTCTCCCTGCTTAATGTTTCTCGTACCTTGCAGACTCGACGGGCGTATATCTAAGGGTTGGGAGAGCAAAGGGCGGGCGGGGAAGAATCCGGACTATGTTCGAATCGTCGGCCACCAGAGCCTCCACCGACAGCCCCTTTCGCCAGCTAATCGATTAATTAGTCCCTGGACGCACTACGCGCCGTCAGCTGCTTACCCTAGACTTTTTTGAAAAAGGAGCAGGGAAAAGCAGAAGAGTACATAGTCCAACAAGTCCAGATCTAAATGGACATGATCAATAAGTTCTGTTATTTTGTCTTGGTTGAATAATTTCCTTTTTTTCTTCTTGGCAAAGGCGGCAATTAGGCGTTGGTGATATCTCTTGTGTTCCAATATTGCAACCCTCCAAGGCGACTAGCGCCATCTACATGATTCTACCGAGAGATCTGCTTTGCGATCGCTGCTCCTTGCATATTGTCCTAGAAAGTTAAAAGAGTACTTTCAAATGCTGGAGAAATGCCATGTAACATTACTTGGATATATATTTAATATATCTACTATTGTACTCTAACAGATTGGCTCTACAGTCGAGTGTATCCTGGCGAGCATATACCCATCTATCAAACGCCAACGTCCGATCTAATCGTCTAATTACAAGTTCCTGTTTTCTGTAAATCGGCTACAATACTTGAAAAACCATTTTCCTTTCCAATTTCACTCCGGCAAATCATTACAACTCGTCCACTTCTGCCTTCACCATATCCCAGCATTTTCGCATCCCCGTTCCCATCGATTCAAAACCACCAACGTCAACAACCCATTGCCTGGGGTGTTCCCCGTCGTCCTCTGTTACCATAGCATCTTCGCCTACAGTAAAGAGATGAACATGCATTGTCAGCTTGATGTGGGTAAACTGCCAATCTATGCTGCCCAATTCGCCCTTGTATGATATCTTTGGCTTTTTACCGGCTTTGCTGCCATGTAAAAGTCCTGACACGTATTCGAGAGATAGCTGCTCTCGTTTCTTTTTGTCCACCTTGGCTGGGGTTTCGAGTGGTTTACTAGGGAATTCCCATAGCCCAGCCAACAGGCCTTTCAGTGGCCGCCGCTGGATGAGATACTGGCCGTCACCGCGGCGGATAGCACATACAAGCGTTTCCTCTATGCGGGCTGCTTTTTTAACGGCCTTGACGGGAAACCTGCGGGCGTATTTCGTGATCACTTCCATAGTCTCCTTGGCAGGGGTTGAAGTCGCTGTTGACGGAGAGGCAGAAAGGGATGAGGAACTGCTGATAGTTTTCTTCGTGAATGCGAAAGCTGTCAACGTGGCCTGCTTGCTTTGCTTCGCATCGGGTTTCTTGGCCTTGCCACGCTTCTTATCCTGTGCCGAATCGTCATCGCTGTCTTCGACGTCACCCTCAAACGGTTCACATAAGGTGCAAGCATCTTCAATATCTGGTATTCTGAGAGATGTTTCCTTCGACTTCTTGGCCTGCAGCTCGCCTTCTTTATAAACACGGCAAGTCGATGTAATGGGGCACTGAGAGCAGTTCGGATTTGGCGTGCAGATTGTGCTGCCCAGCTCCATAAGTGCCTGGCCCCATTGTCCTGGCCTGTCATTGGGCTCAGAGTTTATTAATCCATCATCACCGTCCAGCTCGGACGTAGCTTTGACCAGGGCATCTGCCGCAGCCCAGATAGTATCAATGACAGTCTTGTCTGTTTTTACGTTTCCATGGATGCCCAATTGCCTGCTCAACACTCTGAAAACGTTGCCGTCAACCATAGCGCTTGGGTTGCCAAAGACGATGCATGAGATTGCGCCTGAGGTATACGCCCCGACTCCCGGCATCTTCGCTTCAAGCTCCTTTGCGGATGATGGTAAAAGGCCTTCCATCTCTGGGTCACCAACCGCAAGCTTTGCTGCTTCATGGATCCTCGTCGCACGGCTGTAATATCCCAGCCCACTCCACATAGCAAGCACATCTTCAGATTTTGCAGCCGCGAGGTCGTGTATCGTTGGCCATTTGGCCATCCAGCGAGTCCAATAGTCAATAACGGTGGCCACGCGAGTCTGCTGAAGCATGATTTCGCTGATCCATACCTCATAGGCGCGTTTCTCGAGCGTCTGTCGAAGATCGATTGGGTCTGATATCATTTTAGGATTGACCCAAGCTTTTCTCCACGGCATAGATCGTGATTCGCTAACCGAATGAAACCATGAAAGCAAGGCTTTACGACCCTGAGATCCGACATCTTTATCTAAGAGCAGGGGCCTGTGATATATGATGGAGTGCTGGCGAGCAGGCGGCAAGCATAGTTCTTTTGACGTTTCTGTAGAATCCCGGGCAAAGAGCCTTTTACGCAAAGTGTCGTCCAATTTAACTGAACGTGAAGCAGAAGCAGTCTTTCTCCTCTTAGTGCCGTTCTCTGGTGGGCTGAGTTCAGCTTCAATCTCAAAGTCAGAATCGCCACTTAGCGACGCGGCATCTTGAAGCTTTTTTGATCGAGAGATTCCCCTGTCAGACGAATTTATTTTGCTTTTTGAAGCTGCTCTAGCTGGTGGCCTTTGACGCTTTGTTGCAGGCATGGCTTAATTCAGATAGCTGGTACTAAACAATACCCTGCCATAGATTGATATAAGTGCGATGAGATGGGAAGTACATGTAAGCTTTGGTCGCATTTTTGGTGGTATGAAGCGCGTCTGGCACAAGCAATCGCGACGCGCACGGACCACTTCAATTACTTGCGACATGTACCAGTGAAAAAACACCAACAGCATGTTTGATATACGTGTATTTTCGCATCTCCTAAGCATTGGGAGCTCTATTGATGTATCTCTACTGAATTTTTTTTCGATTTCGGATTGTCGAAAGAATTATATTTAGGAAAATTTATGAATGCAAGATGCAGATATAACACTCTACATGGACTTCTCCTCAGTGTTCACACTCAATTAGTTTGCCAAGATTTGTAGATATGTAAAATTTTTCGCTTGGGAGCGAATGCTAAGACGTTTTATATAATGTAGAAGCTATGTACAGGTGTGATATTATGCATCTGTGGCATTGTATATCTCAACTTCTCAAAGGCCAAGCAGCGTGGCCGCGATGGACACTGCTGCTGGGATAGCCTGCACATACAAGATCCTCTTGCTGGCCGTCGCCGCGCCATACACGCCGGCAACTCCTACACATCCCAAAAAGAACAGTCTGATTTGTTCTCCAAAAGTTTCCACCGGGTGTGCAAGTCCCCAGAACAGCCCAGCGGCAAGGAAGCCGTTGTATAGACCTTGGTTGGCCGCCAGAACTTTGGTCTTCGTGGCGAAATCGGGGGCCAGCTTGAAGGCTTTGTGGCCGCGGGGGGTGTCCCACAGGAACATCTCCAGGACAAGGATGTAGATGTGGATGGCGCCCACGGTGCCGGTGGCGAGTTTAGAGAATAGAGCCATTGTCTTTTTCTTCGTTTTTCGTATTTGATTCCCGAGTTGCTGTGTTTCTGAAGCGAGCTCCGCAGGCGGGCTGAAGGCAGCGGTGCTGGCCCCCCAATTATCGGTTGGCCGAGAAGACTTTAGCTGAAAGAAAGTGGCTTTCGGGGAACCTGGTGTCGCAGGCGATTGGCTGGTTTGGCTTGTGGCGTCGTACTTTGAATTAGCTGCGGAATGAATACCGGCGAATCTGGATTGTGAGAGCGGAATTAAGATTTGGTAAACATTGGTAACGAAATGTTACAATTTTGCTGTACCATAAAGGCTCTTTAATATGTGATCGCAGTAATGCCCTTTTCACGGAAAAAACTAGCTGCATTGACTGCGCCTATCGGACTGAGCGATGGCTTACTACAAACGGACGTCCCTGTAACCCTTCAAACGGCAATACGGTGGGTCTGGCCTCGTTCCTCGCATCAGATTGGCTAGCTAATTTTGTATGTACCGTAGTAATCTGGTAAAGAGAAACGCTGTTGCCTGTAGGTGCCGGCAATGAAGCTTCTGTGCCGAGGCAAGTCTCCGTATGAGCGACTTACACTTGCATAGAATTGCCGCTTGGCTATGGCTTTATCATTGAGCCAGATAGCTGCGACAGAATATATAATTTTGCATATCGTGATCTGAACACATACTTGACCAAAAATTTGCTTCCAATTGATCCATCCGCGACCGACTGAACGCTATGTCTAAAGCCTAGAGTATAGATTTATAAAAGCATAGGAGCTATCAGTGGAATGAATTCAAGGCCGCTGTCAAATCGCAGTGCAGTCTCTTCGTCCAGTGTATTAAGACGTTGAGACGATGAAAGGTATAAAATATTGGTCAAACGGGATCAATAGCGATCTAATCCTTCATGAGCAAAAAGTGGTCGACAAGGGCGACGGCGGATGGAGAAATGATAAGGATTTGAGGCCTTTATAATATATAAATGCTGGAGACGAAACTAAGAGCTCCCAGATATCATGCCCCGTACCTGTACTTTAAAGGCTTCTAGATTCGAGCTTTATTGGCCAGCCTTAGTTCAGGACCCTATTCTTGAATGCTTTCAAGATATCTGACTGGCACGTCGGTTGTTCTTCGCAGTATTAGACAACAGAGCAGTTTGATCGTCTGGAACAGGCTCTCAATCGATGGAATATGTTGAGCTGAGGCTTCATCGTACTTGCGCAAAAATGTTCACCGAGTTCCCCTTTGAAACATATTTGTAGATGTGTATCCTATCAGAGGCTGGTAGTAAACGGTGGGGGAAGCGCCATCATTTCAGCCGAATATGAATGCAAATCGGCGCTGGAGAAGTTGCTACATGTCGCGGCTGGAATGATTGCCGAACCTGCGTGACCCTTACGCGTCAAATCGATATCTTCCCACTCTACCCCCTCGTAATTCCAGCTGAATGAAGTTCACGTTGCAGCAAGGAGCTATCCGATGCCAATTCTGGGAGAGTCATCCGTTCATCCGTTCACAACAGGCACTTCCACCTCCCACAAGGTGCCGCAATAGTATGTCGGGTCGCCTTATTATCTAACGGCGGTCACTTGATTCCGAGCCGTTGTTGGGGGTCCAAGCCAAAATATTGTCGTATACGCTCCTTGCTGCTATGTTTTCTAGTAGTGAACCGAAGCTTTCAATAGCGTGTTTTTTAGACTCCAGAAGGAGAAATAAGAGATGAAATAGATAGATAAATAAAGTTAAGCTGATATTTCTCTTGTGCCCGTCGCCTTGCTGAAGAGTCACCTTTCCGGTCTATTATTAGGAGCCTGTCTCGTCGAAAGATGCGACCCCATTCTGTGGGGGACCGGCCAACCCCAAGGCATGACCAGGCTGAGATCATGCGGGGAAGCTACTTGGTACAGAGACTTAAGAGAGCAAGCGTAATAATACCACAGATAGGAGATGGGTTCTTGTAAGGGGCGCGAGGGCGGTATACATGTACTGAATTTCGGATGCTTGATATTATAGGTATCCATATGGAGCTTCAAGGTAACGTCCGAACTAGGCCCATCTCCATTAAGATGCATCTCTTTCCCCAAGATAGCTTCTAGTTTGACAGCTCTACGGAGTACGGATAAATATGACGGATCTCGCCTTGTTGGCCCGAGGAAGGCCCCATCCCCGAAGCTCTGGGAGGAGCGGCCTCGTACCAGCATCCGTGGGGGTCGAGCTCAAAGCCAAGGCGTGCCCTGATGGAACGTTCTGATCTGGGCTGTTTGGTCACCGCCGACGATTAATACACGGAAAATGCTGTGCCAAGAGACGCTTCGCAACGTTGGGGTGATGCATGGGGGGTCTGGTTGGTGGGGTTTATCATCTACGCTGGAGAAAAAAATGGGCGTAGGATGATAGCCTGATAAAGAGCATCTGGCGTCGTTTGGAGCTGGTTATCTTGCTTGATATCTCGAAAAGTTACAAAGCAATGCTCGCAGATAACGAATGATGGGCGCGTGAGCAACACCAGCCGGGGATTAGTGAGTAAACGGATAAAAGCCCAGGGCTCTAGAATGAGGAGGCCGGAGCAACTTGAAGACGGCCAGCCAATAGCAGTGCATGAATCGAGCAAGAATGTCCATATCCATGTCCATGTTTATGCAGTGAGCCGCACCTCTTTGCTCGCTCATTACTACATTACTACTGCAGAATGATAGACGTATGCGAGCACGGAGGAGAGAGAACGCATGTAAGTATTGATTACGAGTATACATAAGCCCCGAGCCACAGTAAAATGTGGTAGCCACTTGTGCAAGCCCTTCCATTACTAGATAGTGCTATAAGCAAATATTCGAGGCACAAGTCTAATACTATTTCTTCATACGGCGCACTTGCAACTAGACTTGGTGGATTACCACGTTGTGGGGGTCAATAGGGCCAATAAGCCAGTCTCAGCGTCAAGACAAAGGCCTGAACATGCACATGTACTTTTGACGGCTGCCGGTACCTGAGATGATCGTGGCTGAGTAGACATCTCAGCTCGATTCCGCCTGAATGAAGAAGCGAAATTTGAGCCTCATCTCACCGAAGATGCGATTTATTCATGCCCTCGTTTGTCTCATTGCCAGTTGGTGAAGTCGTCCCCGCATGGCGGATGAAGGCGTCTTGTGAATAGCCGGCAAAGTCTCACCGTCGGGACACAAGCCCACCAGCGGGCTGCCCATTTGCGATAACTAACCAGAAATGGCACTTTGCACGCACGTATCAACAGCAGGTTTTACCCCATCACTCCGCGAATTCAAAGTCTTGCCGCCGCTAGCCTTAGGCCCAGCTCAATGGTTCGAGTGCTTATTGCTCCCTGGCGCTTGGTGGGGGAACGAAAGATGGGGGAATAACTGCGGAGACCGAGAGGTGTGGCGCTCTGGTCTTGCTTGTCTGTCCGAGGGCTGGGACTTTACGCGCAAGGAGATAGGCCTTTGCTGCGCCTTTGGGCCAAAGTGGATGACGGATTGCAACCTCCATCTTGCTTCGTTGCATACCCCTGGTCAGAATTCGGCTTGCCTCGTGGCTCGTCGTGGAGCCTGGGGAAGACATAGTTGTAGTCCGGTCTGCTGCCATCACCTTCGGATGCTGCCCTTCGCTTGATTGCGCGAAACCATAAAGAGATCTTGACCCGCTGTCAATCTTGCGTATATCCTTTCCCCTTCATCAGCCTTCTCCCTCTCCCTCTACCCTACCGACATCCGTGCTCTACCAATTCTATAAAAGATACTATTCACAAGGGTCGAGGAGCGATAGCGCGATTACAGCAATGGCGGAGAAGGACGAGTCACGACCTGAGCCGGTCGTTGACCATGGTTCGCTTAACGGCGATGCCATCGATAAATCTGCCCTTGGAAATGTTACCGAAGTCCAGGGCAATACACATTTCCATGAGGTAGTCACCGCGGCGCCGCTGGATCCATTGTCATGGACGAGCATTCAGCTGTATTTGATCCTCCTGGTGGCAGCATTTAACGCGACGGCATCTGGTTTCGACGGCGTACGTAAAAATCACCTCTACACCATGATAATACATCCAAGAAGTGAGATATGATGTCTAACAATGCTTCAAACACAGTCCATCTTCGGTGCTATCAATGCTATGCCACAGTATCAGTCCTACTTCCACCACACAGAGCTTGGTTCATCCACCGGCATGTAAGTTACTCCATTCTGAAAAAAGGTCGCTCTAATAGTGTACCCTGGCTCATATGTGTTCTCTTCTTTGGCAGCATCTTCATGATTTACACCATCGGTAACATGATCGGCTCTCTCTTCACTGGCGTTATTTGCGACCACTTCGGACGTCGTGCTGGTATGATGACCGGTGCTGTCTTCATCATGGCCGGTGCCATCGTACAAACCGCCGCCAAGTCTAACGCCTACCTTTTGGGAGGTCGTTTTGTCCTTGGATTCGGTGTCTCTATTGGAACATCGTCTGCTCCCACCTATGCCCTTGAGATGGCTCCTCCCCAGTGGCGAGCCCGTGTCGTTGGCTACTACAATACCTGTACGTGGATCTTTTTTTCTTTTCCAGCCCAATGCGAGCAACAAAAATGTTCTAGTGGGACCGTTGAAGATTTTTGAAAACCGCTGACATGGGATTGATTCTTAACAGTCTTCTACACTGGCTCCATTCTCGCTACCGGAGTCACATATGCCTCTGCCAAGCATAACAGTGACCTTGCCTGGCGCCTTCCTATGGCCCTCCAACTCATCCCCCCCATCGTCATTTTCACTGGCGCAATCTTTATTCCCGAATCCCCCCGATGGCTCACTATGAAGGGCAGGAAGGACAAAGCTGCTGAAATTCTGGCCAAGTATCACGGCGGTGGCGACAGCAACCACCCGATGGTCCGGCTTGAGCTGCAGGAATTTGAGGCCTCGATCGAACTACAAAAGGCATCTAATCTGTGGGATTACTGGGCTCTGATTAAGGACCACAATTCCCGTTGGCGATTCACAATGATGGCCTTTATGTCCTTCTTCGCTCAACTTTCTGGAAACTCGGTCTTGACGTATTATCTTCCTTCTATGTACAAGCTTCTGGGTATCATTTCTGTTGACCGCAGATTGCTGCTTAATTTTGCCAACTCCATCGTTTCTGCCACTGGTGCCGTTGCTGGCTCTGCTACCAATGATAAGATTGGTCGCCGTACCAAGCTCTGGGTCGGCAGCATTGTCCTTGCTGGGCTATTCGCCGCAGTCACTGGATTCTCTAGCAAATTCGAGCATGGATCTGATGGCATTAGCACGGCTTATTCGAATGCTGGTGTTGCTATGGTAAGTGTCGGCTCTTCTGAATACAGCATAAATAAAATCGAAGCGTTATGGCGGTAGATGCTAACAAGATTCGTTTCCATAGATTTTCCTTTTCGGCTGCGCCTACTCATTTGTTTACACCCCTCTAACCGCTACATATTGTGCGGAAGTTCTTACCAACCCTACCCGTGCCAAGGGTATGGGAGTTGTAAGTCGAGCCCTATCACCCTCTATTTTCTATCAATTATTCAAGAATGCTGACTTTGAGCGCTTCTTATAGCACGTCATTTTCTCAAACTCTGCAAATCTTTACAACACCTATGTTACTGCTATCGCACTGGAGGCCATTGACTGGCGCTACTATCTCGTCTTTGTCGGCCTCAATCTCATCTATGCTATCGTCTGGTTCTTCCTTGGCGTTGAAACTCGTGGCCGTACTCTAGAAGAGCTGGATGAAGTCTTCGACGCTAAGTTCCCGCCACGTGCTGCTTTGAAGAAGCACGTCATGGTCAGACAGCAGGACGGACATCTCGCAGGCCTTCATGACGATGAGCTTGTTCGAGAAGTTTAAGTGGACAATGCTGAAGGTGGTATTTGGGCACTGTCATGTTAGGGTGTGGAAATGGGTTTTATATGCTGGCTAGCCGAAGCGAGCAGGAAAAATTAATATTCTTATGAAATTAATATATGAGTAATGATATGCAGAAAATTTAGCTGCTACCAAGTCAATCATAATAATGAAATTCATTCTGATTAAATGTGAAATTGTGGTCCAAGCTGCTCATCGGATCATCCAACCGATACGCCGTGAATCTTGTATAGCTGCGCTTATCATTGGTTCATCTCATCTTTTAAAAGGCTGTACATATTCCCATGGCCTGAGAGATAGTCCGCCAATCCACTCTCATGTTCATCACTCCCTTGCACCTCATCTAGAGTTATCATATTCTCGATAGCCCACGCCACCCTCTCTGCCGCAATTTTTGCCCCTCCAATGTTTGGTGCCGCAGGACCAAGTTGAAGAGCCCCCAATCTTCCAGCTAGAAAAAGGGGCACTCCGTCTTTCCACATGAGATCCTCATTAATGCATGGGAACCCGCCATGGCCGTGGATAGGGTACTTCTTCAGCATGGTTTGGAGATACGGTAAGCAGGTAAAGTCTGTCTGGATACCCGTAGCGAAATATATGTAGTCAAATAAGGGCATCCCTGCAATGGGAGGTTCTGTCTTGATACTCCAGAATTGAGAGCCATCAGTTTCTTTCATCTCCGCATCCACAATTTTTGTATGAGTATGAAGCTCGAGATTGCCAGACGCGATGCATTTTTTCAGTTTCTTGTAAAAAAGAGGCGTAAGACTGCCACCGCCGCGTGCCTCCTTGATAATTTCAAGGCGTTCAAGGTCCGAGTCAGCGGACCAGAATCGCGCATGCTCGGCGTTTTTGTATTTACCCATCCATGAAAGGTCGACGTCAAAATGCTTGACGCGCAGAGGGCCGCGCATAAGGTGCCATATTTTGGTTACTCCCTTTCGGAGAGCAAGTACCGCGAGCTGTGCAGAAGTAAGGCCGCCGCCAATAATGAGAACGTTGGTAGATCTACCTGCGGCGATGCGTGACTGAACAAGCGGATCCGGAAATTCTTTGATCTGCATACTATGGCATGCCTGAGGAAGTCCACCGCTAGGTGAAGGAGAAGCAGATGGGAGGAATGGAATCTTTGGAGTATTGGCCGGCCCAACTGCGAGGACCACCGTTTTCGCATAATATTGACGAGTTGCATCTGTAGTGATGGTGAAGAGTTTTACACCGTCTATCGAAACGCCCTTTACTTCGCCAAAGTCGATATCTTGGAGCGTCTCTTTGCGGATGAGCTTCTCTCCAAGGTTATATCGATCGGCAACTTGCTCGCAATGATCGCGAAAGAGTGACTGTGATGGTGTGTAATAATCGTTTCGCTCTCTGAGATTAATATCAATCCTCGCTTCCTGCCTATTGATTCTTTTGTCAGATTCTTGTATATGAGCTCTGGATAATCACAATTGACATACTTTCCGCCGCATACTCGACATTTGGCTTTCTTTTTGCTTGCGTGCTTACTGACCTCTTTTCCTACGCAGTTGCGGATCTCAACAAGCTCATCTTCACGTTGGTGAGCGTACGTATGAGCCAGAAGTGCATCTCGATCGAGGGGATCTACATGCCAAAGCATTGGGCTGCGTAGATGCGAAATGTCATATGTTTTGAAGAGATGATTCCAACGGCCGAGCCACTTATTATCCGTGGCGTCCAAGACAAGCATCTTGTATTCAGGCCGGCATGTTGTAGAGTGGCGAGCATGAGATACCTTGCCACTTCTTACATGCTTGAGGCTAATCTGCTTCCCATATTTACCGATCCAATGGTAACGGCGGTGTTCTTCGTCCGTGAAAAGAGCGGCTGGGGTATGCTCGCGGAGTCGTGAAGCCGTGGAAAGGCCACAAGGACCGGCGCCGACGATAATGACGTCGTACACCTCCTTTTCTCTTTCAATCATACTCATTTGGTTGATCTTGGGGTTAAGTTGTTATATAGAGGATACAATAGTTGCATATAATGAGGAAAATAGTTGGCGAGTGCTCAAGTTAAGAATAGATGCAAGAAGGAAAGTAGAAAACGTTAGTCTTGTGTCTACGTTCTACATCCTTTGGATATATAGCTGAGGACCTTGATGGTAAGCGTACTATATCTTTTCTAGCTGCAATTCAGTACACGTTTAATCAATCTAGTAGCTATGTCCAAATGTGGCACTGTAAAGATGCGTCGGTGAACCTTGATGGGTTGGCGGAGCAAGACATCAAGGTTGCTTGTCGCCACATATGGAGGCTGATCGAAACTTCAATCATTAATGAAGAAAGATAGAGTAGGGCATTGTATGATTGTAATTCCTTTTGATGTGTTATTCACCTCAAGGTATTTATGCTTAGCTACAATTAAGACCGTGAGCTGCCCTGGTTTTGTACTAAGCCGTTGTGATAGCGGCTGGTTCTGCGCATAGCGTGTAGTCTCGCTGCTACCTACATGTACTCATCTATCATTCACACACGCACACACATATATATATTTATCTTTATTCTCACATTTCTACTTAATACTTGGATTCTATAGCCCACTTATTTTTTTCCTTTTCTTTTTCTTTCTTTTACGTCTTCTATTTTTTCTACAATGCTCCGGACATCAAAGCCAAAGCGCTCCATTTTAACGACTCCATTATCGTTGACGCTATTCCCCACCTAAGCTGCGAAAATTTCACGTTCGCCTATTGTAACCAATATTTATCAAATTTATGCTGTTGGGACTCCATCAAGCGGATTCAAAGCAATTTGGCGCAGTGGAAGCGCGCCGGGCTCATAACCCGGAGGTCGCACGATCGAAACGTGCAATTGCTATTCCTCTTGATTTTTTTGCTTCTTTTACCATATATTCGAATTTCTGGATAGTAATTATGCCTAGAGCATACAAA
Source organism: Trichoderma evansii (assembly GCF_050947405.1). Classification (NCBI taxonomy): domain Eukaryota; kingdom Fungi; phylum Ascomycota; class Sordariomycetes; order Hypocreales; family Hypocreaceae; genus Trichoderma; species Trichoderma evansii. Next base: position 3,237,476 of record NW_028145204.1, read on the forward strand.
TGCGATTTTTCTTTTTCGTCATCATTGACTCATACATCATCGTAAAGCGACTCAAGCTTGTGTGGAATCCTGAACACCATCTACCGCCATTTTTTCCATGTGGAGGAGCAATAGAAACTCGTTACCACACATATTATTCCCAAGAACCAGCATAAGTGCCGCCACTCTTGATTCGTGCTGAAGTGGAAAATACTTCCACAGGCTGGGCCCAGGAAAAGTCCCAAAGCCCACGCCGTGCTTAGACCGCTTAGCATCATCCCTGGAGTTAGCACTCTCAACTTCCAGCTTAGTTCCACACCACTGGATCGAATTTGTGCTCTTAGCGTCTCAGCTCTCCGTGCAGCTGCTGAGATGGCCGTGGTTTGTGTTGTTGTGCCGAAAGAGATGCAGAGACCAATGAGCCCTATGTTTATGACAAAGAGAGTCTGAGTTGTTGGATCATCGCCCGTAAGGCAACCCAGTGTGACCATGAAGATACCACTCGCGAACGATGCCAGAGAGCTAAACCACCGAGGACCGTTCAAGGTTGTAAATTTGCCGACCAATGGGCCGCCTACCATGGGAAAAAGGAGAGCGAACATGACGCCCCCGCCAGCAGACGAAGTCCAGCCAAAGTGGCGAAGGACATATATCGGAATAGTCTGTTGAGATGCGTTAGTATGATCTTGGGTGAGGTAATTTGATAGTAGACTCACGGCTTCCAATGCTGACCGAACGATGCACGCAACAGCCGCTCCAATGACACTCGAGAGCCAGTTCCATCCCAGACTGCGCAACTCAGACACAGCATCAAATCCATCTTCACAGTTACCAGTCTTGTAACATGCTGTGCGGTCATCTTCCTCGCCGCACTCTACATCCGTTAATAAATTGCGACTTATTGTTCCATGAGATATCGCAGCTGAAGCTTCTAACAGAGACTCTGTTTCAGAAACGCCTTTCACAACCTCCACTGGGGTATGTTGCAGAGCTGTCAAATCTTTCTCCTTGACCAACAATCGAAGCACAATGTCGGCTGCAATCACTATCTCTACGACGCCGAAGACAGCCCAGTGCCCTAGCTTTTCGTAGAGATAGCCTCCTAGTAGAGGTCCGATCAGCTCCCCGATCGTAGCACCCAAAGTTGTGTAACCCATACACACTCCCAGATTAGCCTCGTCTACTTGTGAGACCAGAAAAGCGATACCAGACACCCATACAAGAGCTTCTGAGGCTCCTTGTAAAGCACGGGCGAAAATGATGAGGTATGGATCTGTGGCAAGGAAGAACAGAAGTGTAGCGATAAGCATGACACCAATACCAGCGAGAAATGGGCGACTTTTTGAGACGCTTCCGTCGGCGATATATCCAGCAATCCCTACCGCAGGACAAATCAGCATCTCAGGAGGCTTTTTGACAAGAAACTGGCTGACTCACAGTTCGTAATAAGTAATGCCATCCCGAAGGACTCGAGGGACAGAGCAGCCCAATTGTCAACTTTGATCCATTGCCACGTTAGCCAACTTGGAATTCACTGCTAATTGAGATATGGATTGTATTAACCTTCTTCTGGTCGTGTCTTCAGTCGCCCTGTGAAGAGCTCAGGCAAGAAGGGTATAACTAAATCATATACCAATCCGTCCTATGATTTGGTTACTACCCAGATTTTCCATTGGATTTAAAGCCAGCTCATATTTACTGTAAACACTGCAAACGCGACAGCAAAGGTCACTAAGCCTTCTGAAGAGCGCCATGGCGACGTCCCTGCTTCCGATTGACGACCCATCGCACGCAGCTACCTGGAAGGGATTGGAGTTGCAAAAAGAACAGAGAACCAGGACTTCACAACAACGTGGGCTAATGATATCACTCTCATAGATTGCGAAGGAGAAATGCTGTATTAATAACTAAAATCTAGGCTACCAAAACAAGAGGCAGGATCAAGGGCAATGAGAGGTTGGGTGGGCGACACAGTCGATTTTGGAAGGGTGGCCGCCCCGGATACAATATGCCGAACTAGATATCCACAAATCGGCGGGCCTATTCTCTCTTCTCTAGAAATGGAGGATTAATGGCACGTACGACAGGGGCTATTTGTTAACATCAATGTATGGCGTATTCCGAGGCCTATAGAGGACTGGAGAAAGAATAGGTCAGGAGACGAGGTGGTGGTGGGATACCCAGGAAGCTAGCGAATTAGATAGCTCACCGTCCTCTGCATGTATGTCTCACAATAATAAAATGAGCAAACACGATAAGCGTTTACTTATCGTAATTAGCCACTGTTATAAGGAGGCGATAACGTCCCGCCTCTTTCGATAACTTACTCCACTGCAGGGAGAGAACGGACTGTGTATAAGTGGCATCTCTTCGCCTCATACTTCGTACTACACATCAAATCAGCACAGGTAGCGATCGCCAGCGAGAAGGTGACCAATTACAAGCCCTGCGGAGTTTTGGGTATGAGTAAGTGAGAGCTGATGGACGAAAACCCTTGATGCAAATCCGATTCTATTACACCGACTGCGGAAGCAGGCTTTACGCTGCTAATCAATCTCCACCACTAAATCGACGGCTGCGAGATGTTTGTAGCTAGACGCCGGAGCTTATATAGAACAGGAAGATGCATACGCAAGCTGCAGCACATCATGGATCCCCGCGGCTCATGGCGAGCTAGCCCTGCTGCTCGGCAGCCATGGGTGTAGTCTAGACAAAGAGAGCCGCCCACCTGCAAGCGAGACTGTTGCGCTTTAAAGTCGGTGATACAAGTTGTCCTGCGTATAATTGGGATTTTTTTTTTTTTTTATCTTCGAACAGAAATGGTCTTGAGCGCCGAGCTATACTTTTCGTTTGCTGTATGATGTTTTGGAGATGGGCATGTGTAACGTGAGTGGCGGTGGCGCTGGTATTACAACGCTTCAATATTAATCGAGCTGTCCCGGTCTTCCCTAAATTTGAGTTGTATCGCGAGATCCTCCCAGCCTATCCCTTCTGAGATGGTCGCACAATGGACTGAGCAGCTCCTTGTCGCTCTTAGAGAGCAAACAGCGGCAAATTTTCAGCGGGCGTACCGTTCTATTGAATTAACCTGGTTGTTTTGCATTCGGCAATATACGACAACCCCCGCTATCAGCCATTGAGATCCCCGGATCATCCAAGTTCCCGAGGCCTTCTCTGTAGATATGAGGATTCAAAAATTATCCATCTGCGAGATGCGATTTTTTTGCCCTAAAATGGACACGAGGCTGCGTTGCGAGTAATGGCTACATCCCAAGGGTTCCCAAGGGCTCCCATGCGCCCACCTGCGTAACCCCGCGCTGGATTCATTTTGATGGAGCTGGTTGATTTGTGTGACCAAAGAGGAGCATTAGCGATTGGCTACTACCTGCTGTACATGGCCATGGGGGTAAAATTCCCTCAGTCGCGGGAGAACGAAAACTAGGTATTACTATTACGACTGGGTACGTACGGGAGTAGTCATATGAGCTGATGAGGAGATCGGGGGGGCCGCGAATGAGCTGCTCGGAACGCTTCACGCTGCAACGTAGACGGTCAACAACTGGACTAAGCAACTGGGCCGGAACCTTTATTTATAGCATTTGCACCCAATGGTGGGAAAGATCCCTTTACGTACTCTATGCTCCGTACGAAGCATTAATACACGTATATATATAAGCATAGCAGGGGCATTCACGTATGCATTGGCGGTTGATGCTCCATAGCGATCGACCTGACAGGAGAAGCTAAGCGCAGAGACCATTAAACCAATGTCGGCGCAAGACCGAAAATATATAAATACATGAAAGGTGAATAACCCGCGGCGAACACTCACCACACTCGCCACCGCCTTTCAAAGATGATCGAGAATTTTTATTCGCTCCTCCCTCCTTTTTTACACTGTAAAAGCTGGCTAATACGTTTCTTCTACATCTGCATCCACGCTTTCCAAGAGGTGCATTTTGGGCCAGCGTGCCGCTGTGGCTCACGGGGCATATGCGGCACTTGTGATGGAGATAATTTAGCGCGTGTGAAGCGAAATTGAGTTCAATGTCATTTTCTCCCATCATTGTAGCTACGAGCCGTATATGCTTCAATCATTCTTCTCAAAAATTGATGCTGCCAATATAACCGACTGTTTATTTCGAATCTGCCAATCTGCCAATCTGCCAATCTCGTCATTTTCGTCTTCGTGCAGGCATAACGTTTTTGGCTAGCCCTGGGGAGTGCATATTATGAGGAATTATGATATTGACTTACCGATAGCCTACGTAGTGTGTAGTAATTCTGGTACGTAAAATTGGATCGCAATAATTTGAATCCATAATGTCAAAATGTAAGAATTAGCAGCTAGCCCGTATCATCCGCGGAAAAGACGACACGCAATTTGAATTGAGTGCCTGATGGAGCCTCTCTTTACAGAAAGCATCGCCTTCCCTTGCTTTATGTGAGACAAGCATCATAGGTTTAGAACTGGTGGCTTCCCAAACAGCACACCTGGCATGCAGGTCTGGTGAGCGAATAAATATTACGATAACATATAAATGATCTAGAGTATAGAAGTATTGTTAGCTCTTCTATTTTCGTAATAGAAAGCAGGGATGTAAATTATATAAGTAATCTTGCAGTGAAAAGTAGGAGAGGATAACCCTGGAGAGCATACGGCTTTGGCCGAAATTTCACATCAGGACTGCATAAGCACAGAACGCCGCCTTGATCTCCACGGAGATGTAAGTTAATACGTGAATATAAGTGTTCGGCAGCCAGCGAGTGTCTTAAATGCCGGATGTCTGATGTCTTTTGCACTGCTCGGCAGTGACTGCGTATTTTAGAGCATTGGGCTCTAAATTAAAAATGCAGCTAGTTGACAGTTCCGTAACTTTCAGACGTGGTAGAATGCTTAGCCAGACGCTTAACCGCAACAAAGTATGGCTGGCAAGCTAACCTGGGGTTATTTTATCTTTGCTTATAACCCGCTGAAACTAATTTCTCACGCTTTTCGCTAAATAGGAAGCTTAAAACTCTAATAATTAACCAAGTTATTTGCGCTTTTGATGCCTCTTTCTGGCCGCACTGCCACCTTGGATAAGACAACGCCTTGCCATTCTAGTGACTTAATCCGCTCCAGTGCCTCCGATATGAGGGGTAGAGAGCCGGTGGTGGGAGATTGGCCCCATTTGGGATGCAGAAGGCCTCTAGAGAGAGCTCTTGGCGTAGTGTTAAGATGACCTATTTCGGGCAGGTCGGTGACCCATATGGAACATTTGGGAACTTGTCGTCTCGGCATATGCTCTATGACAGGTTGAAACTAGCTGATTTAGTTCCTTACATCGAAGGATAGTATTGGCATTACAAATGGCGTTATGTATGGAAGTGGAATTGCGTATAAAGGAAGCCACCTCTCGCTCTTGTAATTGAGATGAAGCTGTCCGTCTACAGCACTAAACTCATAATCTAAGCAATTTTTATAAAAAAGAGGCATCGTATTTTCGCCATGAAGCTGGCATCCATCGTTTTTACCCTTGTGCCTGCCGTTTTGGCATTGCCGGCCTCCGATGGCACCTTGGGCCGGCGGCAAACCAGTCTCACGGGTATCACAGATCAGCTACTATTTAGCATATCGCTCCCTGAATTCATTACTCGCCGCAATGCTAAAAATCCTCCTAACCTTGATTGGACATCTGATGGTTGCACCTCCTCACCGGATAATCCGTTTGGATTCCCCTTTGTCCCTGCTTGTAACCGACACGATTTCGGCTACCAGAATTATCGCATCCAAAATCGGTTTACAGATAGCGGTAAGCTCAATATCGACAATAACTTCAAAAAAGAGTGAGTGAAACAAGACAACTTATAAGCCTATGGCTAGTGTGGAGATGGAATGCTGAGAATAGTCAATTAGCCTCTACTTCCAATGCCAATCATCGAGTGTATCAAAGGTTTGCGAAGCATTTGCGGATGTTTATTATGCTGCGGTAAGAGCATTTGGAGGTGGTGACGCCTCTCCCGGAAAGAGAGAAGAATCACAGGAGGATTTGATCAAGGAGTATGAGGAAAAATTAGAAATTTACCACCAGGCCGTAAAGGATGCTCAAGATAAGGGACTGCTGCCGATTTTAGAAAATGCAGTATGATCTTAAATAAATAAATGAATGAATAAATAAATAAATATTGCGATTAATGATACCGAAATTAAAAGAATCATTCTTATGGAAATGATTTTGTGACGAGAAAGTGAGGCCTAGCAATATCGTAAAGTGAACTGAATAAGTTATGGCAAAGTCCTTAAACGATCATGCCCAAGGAAGTGTGTAATGATAGTCTCAGTAATATATACATACATGCATATGTATACTGTATGTATACGGCTTGTGTCCATGTCGAAGCTATGATAGCCAGAGTATTCATTTGCATCAATTATGATCTTATGAAAGATGTAGTAATATAGTGAGGGAATAAGTGACGAAAGAGAATTAAAAATTGTAAAATAACATCACTGGAGCAGTTCGCCTTGGCTGCCCTCGGTCCCGTCTCTTGGCCCTATATACATAATATCATGGAGAATCTGTATCCATCCTTGTTCCTCTTTCCTCCACCAATACTGAACTTTGACCAGGAAGCCCTCACCCCCCTCATCCCCCTCTTCATCCCACAAGTCGACTCTCATGCCTACCCATCCCTCAGCTTTTGCTTTTTGCTTAACATCCTCTGCTGCTACAAACCCAGCTGGTTTAACATGTTCATCAGTGCTAAACTCGAACTCATCTTCTCGAAGGGGCCGGATCGTGTAATAGCTCTTTTTGGGCTGCTTATTTATTGCTTCAGTAGTCGATGATGAGTTGTTGGGGTCTTGTCCTGCCGATTCGTAGAGATATCGCACAATCGTCTCTCTATCGCGAGCTGCAAATGAAGGCCGCGGACGACATATCTGGAAACAAGTAGAAGAAAAGAAGTTGCCTTTCAAGCCTATATCGCTGGTATGACGATAGGCAGCATAAAGCTGTTTAAGATGGTTGGTGAGCTCCGATGAAGAGAGTTCCAGCGTCATTTTGTTTATTTAGAGATAATTAACTGGAAGCCTTAGAAACAATTTATAGACTATGAAGCTAATGGCTGCTGTGGCCGCCTAGTTTGAATATCTTGTAAAATCGTAAGGTTAGAGTGAGTATGAATGTGACTCAGAGATATGTCACCCAACCGAAAATGGAAACGAAAGAGAAAGAGAAAAGAGGCGTAAAAGGCAGAAGAGGGAAAGGTCCTAAGAGTGGGACTATAAGAACTATAAGACCTGGTATAGAAGTGAGAGAGTGAAAGAAAAAAGAAAGAAAAGAAAAAGAAATAAAAATACTTCAGAGTTATTAGGGGACCAAGTTAATAATTCCTAGCTCTAGCGATCTATCAAAATTAAAAGACTTGAGAGAGGTCCTTCATAAACATATTAAACATTTCGAGCCAAGGATCATTTATTAGCTGCTGAGGACCTGACGGAGTAATAGTAAACTACACACTCAAACCCCTGAATTTCAATCGGCTTTGGTGATAATTATTGCGAAGAGTCAGAAATCCATTAAGTTTGCAAGTGTCAGTTCTTTACAGAACGTACTTTAGATAGCAGCTAGAGGCCGTTTGAAGGACAGCAAACTAACCTAGCTAATTCCCTCAAAGAGAGAGACGTATTCATTTTTGTATACAATTTTGCTATCCTTCAGCTTATATGGCTTACAAATCTTTTACCAAGTGTAAGCGCTAATAGAATTTATATCTGGACATGATGCTATAAGGCGTTTCCCTTCGTTGTCTGGTTGACTAAGCGGCCACCGGACTTATGCTGAGCCCCGCAGTTAATACGAAGGTCTGGGGAAGATGGGTCGGGCAATGTATCAGCAGGCTCAGAATAAGAATACTGCTATACATGTAATGTTAGTGCGAGTATTAACGTTTTACACATCTCGGCTTTGTGCTGGGACTTGATGTTATCTTAGTTCTTCTACCAGTGTCATACTGCGGAATATTTCCGAGGGCGCCAAATGGCACATATTGTGGGCCATGCTTCTGGATCGGATGGCAGATCTCCGAGAGCCCCCTCCAAAATGCCGCTCAAGGCGGGTTAGTTTGACTATATATGCCTAGGTAGACCCCGTAGGTTCGCTATATATATTGCCTCAATGAGAGATAGAACACTGAAAGCCTGCGAATTCTGTTTGCTATATTAGGACAGTCAGAAGAAGCCCATCATTTTGCTTAGAACTTCCGCCCTGGCCTCATCTTCCAGATATGTCCGCTCCAGCCCCAAATCCAGTTGTAGCGCCGGACCATGTTCTTGCGCTGCTCGATCGTCTACATCAAGAGTCACTTACACAAGAAGCCGCTCTTCCATCAACTTATTTGGGATCTAATGACTTTGATGACTTGATGAGAGACAAATTTATTGCCTTGGATCAAGATAAATGCCAGTTTGTCTATCAACTTGCGAGAGCGATCGGCGCTCGTAATATTGCCGAAATCGGTACCAGCTTTGGGGTCTCTACTATCTACCTCGCCTTAGCAGTGGGAAGTAATCTCGACCACCTGGGTGGTGAGGGTAAGGTTATTGCCACGGAAAAGGAGCATATCAAGGCCGAGAAGGCTCGCCAATACTGGCAGGATGCTGGAAATGATCTTGTGGCGCGCCATATCGACTTGAGAGAAGGGGATCTCCTTGAAACGTTGGCAAGTAACATCCCGCAGGTTGATCTCATTCTCCTTGATAGTAAGTTGACACATATGGATATTGTAAATTTACATAACTAAGCTCATCTAGTCTGGGCCCCCGTTGCCCTTCCTGCATTGAAACTCCTTGAGCCAAAATTAAGGTCTGGAGGCGTTGTTATTATTGACAACTCGATTGCCTCTGCCGCCAGATATAAAGACTTATTGGATCATTTGAGGTCTCCAGAACATGGCTATACAAATCTGACACTTCCTTATTCTAAAGGTCTAGAGATGTCTGTTAAACTATGATGGAACAAAGAGCGCTAGTTTGATGTAGCTAGGCTTCGTCCACACAGATCAGTATTAATCTCAATATCCCCTAGGCTCGTTAAAGCAAATTCTTGGCTCATTTGCATAAGCTCTGCTAGGCATTCAGGTGACTGGCACCACCATGGTAGCGTGGGCTCAGTATGGTCATCTTCGCTCCTTGGTCCCCCCTGCCCTGGCATTCGACGTGAAATGGTAAGGTTGTTGGCGCATAATAGCAAAGGTGTTGGCATCTTGGAGATTGGGGTATGCGTAGAACTTTGACCTGTTGTGGGGGCTGCTACGTGCTGCTGGATTGATCCTGAAGCTAATCCATGCCCAATCTTGAACAATGTTAGCCACTGATCATTGTCTGCAGGAGTCTGATTCAATGAATCATCATCCCCATAGAGAATAAGCCGCGCCTGGCGACGAAGGATATCACAATTGATGGTAGCGCCACTTGCTCGTGAGGCGGTCACAAAGTCACCAAGGCGGGCTGTAAGTAGCTCAAACACGTTTGGAGGGTTCTGAGCGCCTGGATGTGTGAGCATCTTCTTCATAACGCCCTTTGAGGCGCTAAAAGGCTCTATATCTAAAGACTCGGCACCAATAAGATAGGGCGGCATTGCGCTTTGGACAAGCATCGCAATGGAAGGTTCAAAACCTCGATCCCCTTTCCAGTCTTTCATCAATTTCCCTCTTCTAAAGTGATCGGCCAGATGATCATTGCGGTCCGTCCACAGAGAAAAAGTCTCTCCGCAAAAGCCGCAGCGTGACTTCACTTCAGAGATTTTCGAACTCCAAGAATTCATAGATAGTATCATTTTATCGATGCCGTGCGCAAGACGCAAATGTTGGTGCAGATGATCTTTTCTGTGGAAACTTCTCAACGAGGTAGGTTTCGCTATACAGTCGGAAATACGATGAGATTGAAGGTGATCATCAGAGGGATCGCATTCATCACAGAGGGAGCATTTCGGAGAGGTACCTCCGAAATCCCATCTTTTCGGCCCTGTGGGAAGACATGCCCATTGTTCAAGAGCTAAATGGAGCGTCCCCTCGTGCCTTGTCCAGTCATACCTGGTTTTGAATGTATCGGTGCAGAAAGTACATTGATAAATCCGAGAACTTTTATCCTCGGCTGGCCTATTGCCCACACTATGTCGTGATCCGGAGCGTTCATTTTTAGATTGTTGATGATCTGCAATGTCGGGATGCTCAGAGGAGGGAGAAGAGTAGTTTGAGGCGCTTGAGGCAATAGTATTTTGTGAATCATCGGTGCTGGTTTGAAAATTTTCAGAAATGTCGACTTGAGAGCGCGATTTGGTCAATGTGCCTTCAGACACCGCCGGGGGAAGAGCATCCAACGAAGCAGACCGTTCTGCTCTGGGTAACGAAAGAGTTGTGTGGCTTTCACTACTGCCTGGTTTTTCGTATGATTGCCCTTCACTTCTCCGCCTTGCATTCACAAACCATTGTGATACTTGGCGGATGCTCAGTCCAGATCTGCCACTAAGTTCTTGCTTCTCCTCAGCGCTCGGATAGGGCCAGGCAGAGTTAAAGGTATACCACTTTTTCAGCACATGCGTGGAGTTCCACGGGTGCCTGGTTGTTGGCTTTGCCAGATTATCCGGTGACTCATTCTGCGACCTATCCATAGTGGATGTGTTATACTGCGTAGCTGTCGCTAATATGAATCTTGTTTCCCGATCTCTTTCGTTACAGTAAGATAGGGCATTTCTGTAAGTGGGGGAGATACTTCCTAATATGAGATGCTCATGAGTCGAGCGCACTTTAGCCGAGCGCCCTTTGGAGAGTACGAGAAAAAGTTGGCGTTGGCGCTAACGGTCAGCAGCTAGCAAGGATGAAGCTGAGCGCATATGAGAAGCCAAGAACATGAATATAGGCCGACGAACTCCGAATTTTCCACTCTGTTAACATGACGCCACCATAATAACCCACCTAAGTAACGATTTGCTTTCAAGAGTTTCCGAATTTGGAGTAGGGTTAATAACAATTGACAAAGAAGAACGGAGTTTAATCGCTTGCTTATTTATCATCATATCAGCGAGCGTTCTCCCAATCTCCGGATTGCTCTATCATGCCACTTCAGCCTTTGCTTCATTTTACATCATTTCCTTGTTCATTGCGAAGAGATTATCTTTTCGCTCACAGCAATTCTCTGCTAAGTGTTTTGTTAACTTAGGTATCGTTGCACTTATCTCTAGGGTTGCGAAAAAGTTACTGTTGTAAAGAACAGTTACGAACAGGGTTGCGAAAAATTTACAAATACTCCTCCTAGTATTTACAAATATAAACACTATTTTTTTTTTAGTAGCCACGCAACGAAATACTACCTACTTTTTTTCGTCTTTCGTCTTTCGTATATTAAATACTAAATGCTTGAGCATTTTACGCAGAATGACTAAAAAGAACTAGCTACTAATGAAATACGAACTTGGGAATAGATATTATGTTCGCACTCTTGCAACTTCTATGTAGTCTGTTTTGGATAACTAATCAACAAACCAAACCTGTTCGCTCGATGTTTCTTGCATGGTAATCGTGTGAGAAAAGATTTTAGGAATAAATGCCCACATGTATTCCTCTAGGCCAGTGCCAATGGTATTTTTGATGGTCTGAGCGAACTCTGGGCTGGAATTCAATGCTTCCGCTACCGCTTCTCTCATCTTAGTTTTAATCTTGCTCATGCAGCTCTTCCACTCTTCGCTATCACGATCTTTGATCTCTGATAGGTTAGATGTCTCCTGATATGATGCAATGGTAGAAGCTAAATCCCTAAAATTCGCCATCATTCGTGCTTCTTCGTTACTAAGAGGAGATATGATCACTGTCCTTGTTCTATGGACTCTTAGACCGGTGTCGAGTTCTCTTGAAGTAATCGAGCTGTGTTCAAAGCTTTCCGGAATATCTTCTATGAGCGCCATACACGCTACTACCAGGCCATTATTTCTTGACTTTTGGTCATAGATTAAGACGCATTTCCCAGAGTCTATTTCCCTACAGAGAGGGTCGTTTTGTTCTCTGTCAAAAGCTGACTTCTCGTCATCAGTCCAAGATGAGAGCTTTTTGCTACGATACCAATCAACTATTCGGTACCATTTATCGCTTTCCTCTTGACGGATGATGATTTGATCTTCTGAAGGATTAATTGCCCCAGGCCATGGGTGCAATGAAAGGCCAGCTGCTAGTGGGAGAGGAATAAGACGACATCCTGGGAAGGCGACTTTCAAACCTAGAGGGGTTGGAATGCCTTGGACGTTGGGGGCACCAACAAGACGTAGCATGCGCTCGTCAAACCCCATAGTTGGATCTTTGACAGACGATCCCAATAGACTACGGGGGGCCCATCGCCATCCAGGTGTGCTCAACACTTCATCCGCGTAAAATATGAGTCGCGGCGGAAGGCCGTTATGCAACTTGTTCAGGAGTTCCCAAGTGCGAATCATTCGGGTTTCGGTATTGGAAGTAGCAGCAATGTATTTCGTGTCGAGGGACATTAGAGTAGAGATACAGAGTGGTTCATCAGATGCAACTGATACTGTGCGGAACTGCAACGCTCGTTGAAGGGTGAGGAGTTGCGGTCTAGCCGGCTCCGCTCCTCCATCTTGAAAACGAAAGCCTTGAAGTTCATTATACTGCCGCGGAAATCTATTAGATGGAACCTCTTAAATAGCTTGAAAGCAGTAAAAAGATACTTACTGAATTTGCTACATCTTGCCAAATTCGCATGTATCGCGAATCGCCATTGCCAGCGGCAAATAGTTTAACAAGCAAGTCATAGCCTCTAACTGCATTATTTGCGAATTGTACGAAGAGACTCCTTGTGAGTGTACCCTCTAATTAAGCAGCTTGGCGTTAGCGAAAGAAGCATCAACATTGTTGAAGATCTACACCACCATACCTTGAAGGGTCCAGAGCCGTCTCATCCAAGGAGACACTCCATATATCCGCAATAGCAGCTCAGCAGGATGTGTGTCTTGAGAATTTATTCCAGTCAAAGTAGCATCCAGAACAAGGACATGAGCTGCATTTCTGTACACACCAGCAATCCTTTCAAGTGCGATTAATTTACTTTCAAGTTCAATTGGACAGCAGAAAGTGTCAATCCAGATTCGATATTGAGTTTTGTACCCTGTTTGCTCCGCTTCTACTTGGTCTTGTAGCGATGCTATCAATTGAGCTACTCGTTTTACTTGGCACCTTGGGAGAGAATTTGCTCTTGGATTCCCTAGTCCATTGGCCCAAACCTATTATATTTCGTTAGATCGCCATCACTGGGCGTTTGCGAATGATTGTGCTTACATGGGACAGCGCGACATAGGGGACGCCCGGCTCATATGGTTCGACCACCAGTTCGAAATTGTCCAATTCATCTCCTATTTGATCAAAACGGAGGATTGGATAAGTATCAGTGCTGCGAAGAATTCCTGAGGTGACTCTCTCATCAATGGTTATGAGAGGACAGCTGCAGTCATCTGAGATGTGTGAGGGCTGATAGGTCTCAATGTCCATTTGAAAGGCTGTGCATAGATGGCGTGTGCAGTTTGAATGGTCTTGGTTGGCATTTGGCTTCTGTAATTGTGAAACGTAGTGCATTGTGTGCAATCCTTGAAATTGAGATCGAATCTTCTCGGTCTCACTCGGGCACCACCCCCGCTGAAGCATTTGTTTGTCTATGGTGCCCCCCGATTGCATGTAGCCTTGATGCCAGCTAAACGCTAAGTTAGGCACGTCGATTTTGGGATTTGATTGTGCCACTACACTGGATAGACCCGTGGAAAAATATTCCCCAAGGACGCATATTGAATAACGCACGGTTTCATCCAGATTTAAGACGGAAGGAATCATTAAATTGGCGTAATGAAGACAGTCGCATATATATATGAGTCTCTCCCGTTTATCAGGCGCAAGCCTCTGTCTTTCTGCAATAATCTGGGTTGATTTTAGCACCTCTTGGGCACTGATATACCGCCTATCATCACCATCGCTAAGATACACGGTGTTTGCATATAAGTTGCGAATTCCTTCAGCAGCGACGGCATTTTCAACAAGATGAATACCAGGGCTGACCTCATTCAGGCCCAGCATTTCAGCCAGGAGTCCAAACCAGAGCCAGGTCTGCAGAAACGGCTGTATCTCTTCTTTAGGCGTGGGATACAGCGTTTCAAGATATGGCTCAGTAAATGCATCCGCTCCTAAAAAATGCCGGAGACGTGGAGGAACCAGCCGAACCTTGCCTTTCCGGATTGGATAGGTTTTGAACGGACCTCCATCCCAAAGTTCATCACAGACATATGGTGTTTTTCGGGGAGGGGCTGCCGGGGACCCTGGCTCGCATAATAGATCCATGGATCTAGGGGTGGGTGTTGTAGTAGGCAGTGGCAAGGAATAGTATGTATTAGAGAAAGGTTGACGGGCAAGCGAGAGTCATGGGAATACACGTACTGAAGAGAGGAGTAACAGGAGACCAGGCTGGCTCTCTTGATGCTGTGACTTGCGGGGATTTTCAGTGTAGCCCCGCGCACCATCGCACGCTTAGTAAGAACGGCGGCTTTCGTGCTGTATTTTCACGCAAGGACTCAAAATAGGTACATGTACATACATGTAGCCATGGCAAATGTTGGGATTTCTTACGCTTACAAGAAAGTGTACATAAAATATGAATCAAAGCAAAAATTTCCCGCGTCTGTTCCATCCGAACCATTCAACTGAGTGCTTCTTGCTCTAGCCAATAGTGATGATAACAAACAGCTATGAAGAAATCCTGTAAAGGTTTCAACGCGGCCAAGCAGCCAGTTTAAGGGCTCGTGAATAGCCATGTTCTCAAGATGCGGTCATATTAAAAAGTCTACTAAACGTTTTTATAAATCATATATTCGTTTACCGCTCCCTAAAGCTGCTAGAAGCAAAAGCGCCGTGTTGGCTGAATTTGCCTGCCGAGGCAGTGTGAGTATTCCAAATGCACTGTCATATACCTAGCTTAGGTAGTACACCTTTTCAGA
This sequence comes from Trichoderma evansii, assembly GCF_050947405.1. NCBI lineage: Eukaryota > Fungi > Ascomycota > Sordariomycetes > Hypocreales > Hypocreaceae > Trichoderma > Trichoderma evansii. Next base: position 3,252,478 of record NW_028145204.1, read on the forward strand.
CCAACCAGCCTACGAATGTCCGATTTGAGCAAGTACTCTGCAGGGGTTTACCATTAGTTCGCTAAATTACATTTCTTATTCTATATGAGCCATATAATTTCGTATGCCGAGTTATAGATACCCAGATTAGGCAAGACGTACCCCGGCCGCACGGCGTTGTCCTCGGATCAATAACAGGGGCCAGATTTCAATACATCAAGGATCTGTTTATATAGTTATAGATATTGAGAAGATACTTGTCTTCATCTACTGGGAAATACAAAGAAAAGTATTAAGTTTGATCTCAGATACATAGGAAGCTGTAAAGTTGCACAGCAGTAATTTTACTCATTCAAGCCGCCTAGTATTTTAAATGCGCCCAGATATTTGATCCCCTAATGTTGTGAACTGGCTGCATTCTTTCTTATGACCTCCACCGACAAGAGTAGCTATAAAATGATCTAGCTAGTACCTAGGTACTGAGAGTTCTTATTTTACATCCCCAATATCTCCAAATAGGGGCTGGACTGAGGCAAGCATTCTTCAGCCATAATATAATTCTCAATTACTAATTAATGTGGAATCTATCAATGTACATCGATGCATCGTGTAATATATTGTAATTTTACAGATAATAGGGGTACAGTCTTTATCACAAGACTAATTGTAAAATAACCCAGCAGATACTGATAACTAATATTTTTGCATCTCCGATATCTTTCAACAGGGGCTCGACTGAGGCCCAATACATTATCTTTCAGCTGCTCAGCCGTGATACAATTTATAATTACTAACTGGTTTGGAATTATTCGGTTTACACCGAGATAGCGTGTGATATGTTGAAATATTGCAAATTTAAAGATGGTAGAGGTACAGCCTTCAGATTAATATATAAGGGCGGTGGTATCGCGTCGTGTTTATGCCACATAATAACCTCTTTTATTCTTTCTTGAACTGTGGCACAATTTATAACCTGTTAAATTTTTATTTATCTCTCTACTCATTGAAAATGATTGGCTTCAAGGCAAAAGACCTCCTATTTGTTTCGGCTATTTTCCAAGGCTTGTTGTTCGCCAATAGTCGTGCTTCGCCTGCCCCTAGGGACGTGTCTCAGAATACAACAGTCATTGCAGGGGTAACTGTTATTGATACTCTCCTTGTCCGAGATGCACAAAGCTTCGCTCGTGAACATATGCTCGATTCTATTTACAATCATGTGATGCGATCATGGTTACTTTCTGCAACCATCATTAACGCAAACAAAACTCTGCATGATACTATTGATCTTGAAGTTCATGCAATAGCTTCAATTCTTCACGACCTTGGGCTGGATCCCAATGCCAATTCTTCAATCGTTAGCCCAGATAGGCGCTTTGAGGTCGATGGAGCTTTTGCTGCCACAAAATTCGTCAAAGAACACCAGGAGGGCCAAAATTGGGATAGTCAACGGCTGCAACTCCTTTGGGATGCTGTTGCTCTGCATTCTACATTTACGATTGCTGATTACAAGGAACTCGAGGTGCAGCTTGTGAGTAAAGGAGCTGCAGAAGATTTCACAGGACCATCTCTTCCAGTAACTCAACCTGATTGGAACACATTGACGGAGCAATTTCCAAGGACAAACTTTAGCAACAATTTCAACGAATCCATTATTCATCTTTGCATGTCTAAGCCAAACACGACATATGGTGAGAAAATCTTTTCACTGGTTATCAATTATAAAATGCTGACACTCAAACAGATAACTGGATGCAGGGATATGGAGATCTTTATGCGCCAGGCTACTCTTCTAAAGGCCATGACTTGGTTGATTTACCTGTTTATCCCTGAATATCATCTATGGATATACTTTTATATGACAAATAGAGTTATACATGATAAACTAATAGCTGGCTACACAAAATCCCAGTATCAACATATATTTTCATTACCTTCTTCAGTGACTACCTTAGTATAAGATTCTCCATACTTTAAGATCTTTATCCTTTCAACCTTTATATGCCACGAATTCAATCTCAATATCTGTTCCACCAGCCGGCAGTTGAGCAACGCCTACGCTCGTTCGTGTAGGGCGAGGCTCAGGCATCATCTCTTCCCATACCTAATTTTATACTGAGTGAGAAATTTAAGATTGACACAAATTTATGAATTGATGCAATGTGTATGTACTAACCTTGTTGACTAAAGGGAAATTCTCATCAAAATTCTTGATGAAGATAGTCGCCTTTACAACGTTTTTAAGGGTCATTTCCTCAGCCGCCAATATCTCTTCGAGGTTCTTTATGACTTGTCTTGTACGATCTTCGATCTATGAAATATATTATCAGCGTCATTGCTTTGCATAAAAGGCAACCATGAGATACGAACCGTCCCCTCGACCATAGTACCATCTGGACGAGCGCCAGGCGTTCCTTGTGTATATAAAAATGGACCCGCTCGCACTGCTTGAGCAAACTGCGCGATTAGAGTCAGTCAAAATTAACTTGATGTCAAATAACGAGAGACGTCAATAAGCATACCAATCCTGGAATTGGCGCTGCAGGCGCATTTTTTGTGACGATATGCTTTAACGACATGATGGAATCTATCGCGTGGCCACTCTTATGGAATAATTTTTCTGCTTAGACTTTTCCTTGTAAGTTCCCAGAGCGCTCACCATTTGCATGAGGCAGTAACGTTTATATATTCGAACGAGTATGAATGCCTGATCTGACGTCAGGCCCGTCTACTTTTAGCCGACATGTACAAAATGACTAATCACGCTCGGCGTGAGCACGATATCCAAAGCAACACCAAAGCTCAAACTAGGTATAATGATAGTTAACGATGCATGTATTATTATCAATTGAGACTAAACTATAGCTAACAGAAAGACTATAAATACAGATCTACTGCATCAAAATAAAGCTCCACCACGCACGCGCTTTTTTATTTGTCTCCAGTGGTATTTATTCTCACATTACTACTGTGTAGTCACGACGGCATACGTGAATAAAGACATTTCACTAGTCCATTTGACTACCTAGTTAAATTACACTACAAACTTTTTTTTTTTTTTTTTTAATCATCCGCTCAAGCTGGCACCATGTTTACGGTGCTGTTTGAAGTTCATCCCTCCGCCGATAAGAAGCTCCTCTATCTTGATATAGGAAAGACTCTCAGGCCAGAGCTCCTTCACATAGAGGGCTTTATCGACAATATCCGATATGGATCTTTGAATAGGCCTGGATGGATCCTATCGCTCTCCACTTGGAGGGATGAAAAGTCGCTCGTGAGGTGGCGAACTCAGGGGCGCCATCACAGCGCCCAAGAGCAGGGGAGAAATGAAGTTTTTCTTGACTACCAACTGAAGATCTGTGAAGTCATAGCAGATACAAAAGTTCCAGTAGGATATGAAGTACAGGAACAAAGGCTGGACATTACGCGCACGGGCGATGCAGAGGCGGTTGTACTCATAAGCATCGAAAAAACGGGCTTACAGAATCCAAGTTCTAAAGCTGCACTCCAACATCTTGGCTTACAGCTAGATAAAGTGAAAAGTCTAGTATCATGGGATATCTTCGACTCCGTGCTAAGCCCTGGAGATTTGATCGCTTTTCTTTCATTCAAGACAGCCGAAGATGCGTCAGAGTTTGCTCACACATATGCACCACGTGATGATGTTAGAATTAGACAAGAAAGGGTTATAAGGGATTATGGGATGTATAATAGATATGAAGCCCCGCAATATTATCCAGAGGTCGAACGGAGGGTTACATAGCTATATACATACAATACACAGCGCTCACATGGCTGCTTGTGATATTTGACGGTTTTGATAAGAAACAAAGACAGTTTTTGAGCACTTGCCATCTTGTGTAAGTTAATATTAATATAATTCTTGGTTTAACTATCAGTAGCCACTATCCTATCGCAACGCAGGCGGCCGCAGCGGCATTTGAATCCAATATCCAACATGTTATCTGTAATTAAGCTACTTTTTCACATAAATATTGAATTAAAAATACACATAGATACATAACTGACTAAATGATGCATCTTTATGTCGATTAGAGACAAGTCGGGGTTTTAAATCATTTCAATTGATCATTCTGCCAAATATGGTAAATTTCCACACATCAAATTGACTGGTTTTACTAGATCAGGCCAGCTGCAGGAAGCCAGCCAGTTCGATCCTTGAGAGGAAGTGGCGTTGTCCAACGATGAATATGGCCGGTATTCTCAATGACTCTCAAGGTAGTTCCCCAGCCATCTGCCTTGACACAGGCTTTTTGGATCTCATCCCAAGCGTTCACAGCTCGTTCACGCCCAAGATCATGGTCGCGGTGGGCCTTGCTGCGCCAGCCAGCCGCAAGAACTCCACACTTGCCACTTCCCAGCGAGGCAAAGCCGTGGTAATCGGTGAGAACTGGCTTATCTATTTCACCCCAGAGATATCCAGTACAGCCATCAGACTTCGCAACAGCTGCAAAGAATTCAGGCGCAGTTTCAGCCCACTTCTCTTCATCAATTCCCCAAAAGAAGGTGACCGTTGTGTATGGAGCATAGTAAACTTTGTTGCGATCATTGGTGTTTGGATGAATAACGTAGACGTTGGTATCACTCTGAATGTCTAGGAGCACCGGCGGCGTTGGTCCATTGATCAGAGCCTTGTGAACATCGTGCTCCTTGCGGGTGTCATAGTCTTATTATTGGCGTTAGAAAATAGAGCCTTATAAAAATGGCGAACTTCAGACCTACCAATGAAGTGGATAACTTTCTCCGGATACTTGTCACTTCGACCCCAACAGCCGCGGGAGCAGCCAGGAATGGTAGTGGCAGCGTCATAGAAGGCCCTCTGATACTTCTTTCCATCGTCAGTAGTCTCATCTTCGACGGTGTGGTTTCCAACAGTTGTAACTGTCACTTCGATAGCTGGGTAAACCATTTTGCTGGGAGAGAAAACTTGGGTTTGATGTATTGTGATGTTTGTTGCTTGCAGCCCAGTATATCTTATTGCCGAGGTTGATTCTTAATGTTGTGTTGCAATACCAAAGCCGTTTTATGAGATTCTACAACGACCTTTAAATACTTTTGATCGCATAACACAAAGTTTTTGATATGCCTCTTTACCAATACCGAGCTTCCAGAGCCATGCTCATCTAGTACGACAATCGCGTCGGTAATTACTAAATTGTGGGCTCAAATAGCTAAGACATAGGTATCTATCACATCTTGATACCCTTGACGCCACCCTAAACTCAGTATCACCGTGATTATCGGAACATTTCTGCATGAAAAGTTGCCTGGCTACCGTGTTGCTTTTTAATCGGTGAGTGCGGTAAGTCAAAGACGGACCAGCGGACGAATGCACCACTAATTTTCTTTATTAGCGCCCCGCTCATTACTAAACTTTAGTACTTGTATGGTGGGACAATTTCATAGTCGATTTTTACAGGGCGCTCTTTTCTAGAACAGGTAACGACGAGCAAATACAAGCCTAATTAGAATGATGTATTTTGTTTGACAAGAAAGTTGAGAGAAGCATCTTGAAAATAGTAATTGCTTGCTTGAGTGTTAATGTGCAAAGCATACATGTACACGTGCTACTACCTGTAGTCATTAAAGAAACGACGCGAATTCTAGATTGTTAGTCTACCTTGAATGTTGAGCAATGCCCACCCACCTGCCATTGATTAGGGATCTACCGTTCTACCAAAATTGGGCAAGTGATTAGGAATATGCGATGCTTCCTCGCTGCAGCAATCACGTGTACGTCGCTTTTTTCGATCTATTGTAGAAGATAAGAAGTTTTCATCGCTTTCCATTTTCTCTTGCATTTCTTTTTTTTAGTGTTGCTTTTTAATACATTCTTACCCAAGCGCACATACTAAAATGATAGTAAAATTTCCCCAGTTGCCGCAGCTATATATGCTGGACTCTATAGTGGTGTATCGCTGTTCGGTGTGTAGCCGCAGACTGCGTGCAGCTCGATGTGTGGCTGTGTTGAAATCAAAGCTTCCTTTTTTCCGCTTCTATATGAGGACGAGCACCAGATTATGTTATACTAACAATTTTGATTTATGGATTCGTCTTGCTTGCAAATATTCGGTCGACTTCGCGAAAATACGTCTTTGGACTATCATCTCCGGCTTATTACGCTAGCCTACTGCTGCACGATTCTTTACCCTTCCATATTCTACAGTGACGAAAATCCAGGATCATGCTGTGCCTCTGACGTACTTCTCCGCATTAAGGTCTAACTCTACCCCTCAAAGATTGCATGTACTACTGCTACAAATATCAGCCGTACATCAATGACCAAGTTTACCATATAATTTTTCTTCAACTTTTTAGGTGGCCTATAATAATATAATTGTTAACACTCGTCTTGTTGCTCTGTAATCAAGAAATCAATGCGTGGCATCTTACACGCCGCGTTCATCAGGGTAATCAACACCGGGCATCATCGTCTTGATAAACAAATAATCCGAACAATGTCTACTCATTATGATGCCGTAATTATTGGCTCAGGTCAAGGAGGAACGCCCTTGAGCACTGCCTTCGCGCAAGCCAAATATAAAACAGCACTGGTTGAAAGTTCACACGTTGGTGGATGCTGCATCAATGAAGGATGTACTCCCACCAAGACTCTGATTGCTTCAGGACGAGCTGCATATCTTACACGGCGGGGACCACAGTTTGGTATATATAGCAATAACGACTCTGATGCTGCCAATAACGAAGTCCGGGTAAATATGGAGATTGTGAGACAACGTAAACGCGACATCGTCAATAGCTTCCGGTCTGGAAGTGAGCGCAGAGTCTGCGAGGCTGGAGTGGAGTTGATCATGGGAACAGCATCGTTTAGAGACGAGCGCACGATTCAGGTACTCAGTGCAGAGGGCGCTCAGAGGGCTTTCACTGCCGATCGTATCTTCATTTGCAGTGGAGAGCGCCCAGCGATTCCAGTAATAGATGGATTCAATCCTACCTCATTTCCGCCGGGTGTTATCCTTGACTCGACTTCTGTTCAAGAACTTGGTGTGGTCCCGTCGCATCTGGTGGTTATTGGAGGAGGATATATCGGCCTCGAGTTTGGCCAACTTTTCCGTCGACTAGGCGCCGCCGTTACAATTATACAGCGAGGTACAAAATTGGTTCCTCGTGAAGATTCCGAAGTGGCCGAGTCAATGCTCAATATACTACAAGAAGACGGCATCAACGTTCTCCTTCAAGCGACCCCTACAGCGATTCGTGCTAGCAGCAGTCAAGATTTGACAACGGCCGTTGAGTTATCAGTCGCAGTTTCAAGCCAAGATAGCCCATCTGAGCTGCTAGCCTCCCATGTTCTCTTCGCTGCCGGTCGCAAACCTAACACTGAGATGTTGAATCTAGCTGCAGCAGGCATCAATACTACTGCTCGTGGTCACATCATTACCGATGCACAGCTGCGCACGACTAACTCCCGTGTATGGGCACTTGGCGATGTAAAGGCGGGCCTGCCTTCACGCACATATCTTATGATGATTTCCGTCTGTTGCGTACTAATTTACTTGAAAATGGAACACTTACTACAGCAGATCGAATTATACCTTATGTTGTCTATACAGATCCGCAGCTTGGCCATATTGGTTTACATGAGCATGAAGCCCGCGCCAAATTTCCCGGACGCAAGATTCAAGTCGCTAGCATGCCGATGTCCTACGTTGCCCGGGCATTGGAGACGGACGAATCTAGAGGAATGATGAAAGCAGTAGTCGATGCTGAATCGCAGCAGATCCTTGGATTTACGTGTTTGGGGATGGAGGGAGGCGAAATAATGAGTTTGGTAGAAATGGCGATGATTGGAAAAGTTAAGTGGCCAGCTCTAAGCAATGCTATATGGACACACCCGTCACTAGCCGAAAGCTTGAACAATATCTGGGGTTTCCTGAAATAGATAGATAGGTCTGCAAAAGCTTGCCTCAATGGTACTCAACTTGAATCATAACCCTGGTACACAAACAATTAAACGCGAAATCAAGGCTCATTCTAGGAAAGCAATGCTGAAATTACGTCACCTTGCCCTACAAGTCCCCTGAGTTTGAGCGCCGCAGAGGCGGTTTGACGTAGGCTCGCGTTCATTATTTCCGAATCTTGCGACTCTATGATATCGCGCGCTCGGACGGAGATAAGGCACGATTGCAACATCCGATTGCCTTTGAAGCCAGATAGCTGTATCATAAAAGGGCTTTATCCTCCGTTGCAAATTATTATATCCTTTGTTGAAGATCAATTAATACGAAGCAAATTATCGGGCGCACTATTATCTAATATGGCTGACCTTGAGAAAATGTCACGCGAGACTAATGCCGCGCAATTCATCGAATACATCCCACCTCGCCGCAACTTATATCCCTTCATTGATCCCACCAAAAGTAATTTAGCTGGGAAATCTGTTTTCATCGCTGGTGCCTCAAAGGGCATTGGCAAGGCCACTGCCATAGCCTTCGCAACTGCCGGCTGTTCTAAGATTGCAATTGCAGCGCGTTCAGGACTAGATGAAGTCATAAAGGCCATTAAGGATGCTGCGGCTAAAGAAGGCCAACCGGAGCCTTTGGTACTAGGCTTGTCAGTGGATGTAACATCGGAAGAATCAGTGAAAGCTGCAGCTGAAACCGTTGCTGAAAAGTTTTCTGGGAGCCTCGATGTTCTAATCTGCAATGCTGGCTACTTGGAAGAGTGGCTTCCAATCGCCGAGTCACGGCCTGACGACTGGTGGAGGTCATGGGAAGTCAACGTCAAGGGTACATATCTATGCCATCGGTTCTTTATCCCACTTTTGCTCAAATCACAGACAAAGACAATTATAAATTGCAGCAGCATTGGTGGGCATAGAATCATGCAGGGTGCTTCAAGCTATCAGACCGCCAAGTTTGCGCTCGCCCGATTTACCGAATTTGCGGATGTGGAGTACTACCAGCAAGGATTGATTGCTATCAACGTGCATCCTGGAAGTGTTCCCACGGAATTGGCGCTTAACATGCCTGAATATATGCACAAAGCCTTGATTGATCCACCTGAGCTAGCAGCCCATACGTTTGTCTGGCTAAGTAAAGAGAGACGTGCGTGGCTGTCTGGTCGGTTCATCAGCGTATGCTGGGACATGGAGGAGCTAGAGAAAAAGAAGGACGAGATTCTACAAAAGAATGCACTCAAGTTTCGCATAGTACTATAACAGAGAAAATTAATTGAGGGGTTAAAGGCAGATAGCTATAAGAAAGTCATTCGATTATAACTATTTACAAGTGTACTAAGACTTGCTTTTATGTTTGTAAACCTGACGTTGATGTTAGCGCTTGTAAATGGACGGGGCAGAGCGCCGTGTTGTAAAGTTCAAAGTCGCTCGGGGTAGCTAGAAAACTCATTCTAAGTACTGCGAATGAATGTATTTAGATTTAGAAGAATTACCCTTCTGCTGGCTTTTACTGAGTAAAATTAACAGCAGTGGCTACCCAGGTTCAATGGCAGCGAATACTTATACGGCTGCCAATCTCGTCTATGAGGATGTAAGCCAAAACATCGCGAGTGGCAATTGCTTTCTCAAATGATAGGAGCAAATTGCTTTGAACTAGCAGCAGCCATTAAATCCTTTTCAAAGAGTCATTGGAAATTTATAGGGCACTCATAGTAGAAGGGAAAAATAATGCAACCTGTTTTATAGTAAGTCTTGGCACCAAAGATATGTAATCTATGACAGGAGGACCTGCTAAAAAAATTACAGCGCGCAATTAGCGTCTAAAGATTTTAAGCGAATGACAAATCGGGACAGCCAAGGTTTGGCGCTGTACTGTACGTCAAAAGCCCGGCTGATGCAACAGGGTCGATATACCATTTATCCACAGAATAAGGAAGGACGGATAAACAGGGTGCAACTACGTCGAAAGGTTACTGGCCAAACCTAACACATGCTGAATTGGGAGAGAGCAAGCAGACAAGTTCAAGCTATAAGTCATAATTATGGAAGCTAAACGGTCGCCTTTCTTTTTCTTTTTTTTTTAACCGCGGATACAGTTCCTAGTAATATGTTAAGGCCTATGTGAAAACTCCCGTCGTATAAAATGCCCAATACCATCTATACCAGACCCCTGACAATGCAGTGGATGATAAATTGCGTGAATGGAGCAAAATATCACTCAATGAGGAGACAGCAGATTGCGTGATAATGCCAATATTTCCCATCATTTATTTCTCTTTCCACTCAACGCATCTTATAGGTTTCTGTCTTTAGAGTGATAGTACTCTACTATCTCGGTATAATTTTCGGCCGACATCTCTCTTCGTAAGATAGTATTGTGGGATGGAAAGAAATGAATATAAAGACGAACTTCACCTGCTTGTTCATAATTCTTCCATCTCAGTCACTGCATCCAGGAAAGGAATCGTCGCATCACCTCGGTGGTGACCAGAATCATGAGGCTCCTAGCAACTCTGGCTCTTCTTGTGCCACTGGCGGCATCGCATTCTCTAGAAGCAGACTCACCAAGTCCACGTACAGCTAAAGTCAGCTACGATGGACATCATCTTTACAGAATAAGAGCTGCAGACCAGAAAGAAGCCGAATTTCTGACGAAACGATTTGCTACGTACCATACAGAAGTTACTTCTCGTGGGTTTGAGGTTATTATTCCCCCAAATGAAGTTCGCAGTTTCAACGAACTGGGTCTCAATGCTCGTCTGCTGAGTGATAACATTGGATCTCAAATTCGGGATGAAAGCAAGACACCAACTTACAAGCGCGGACTACACAAAGTTGGCGAGCTACCAGATTTGAGCTGGTATGATTCATACCATGCATATGAAGATCATCTCCAGTACTGGGATGACTTGGCGGCTGCTTTTCCAAAGAATTCCAAAAAGTATAATATTGGTTCTTCATACGAAAATCGTACAATATATGCTTTCCACTTCTTCGGCGATAAGGGTATAAAGGGAGATAAGCCCATCATTTTATGGCATTCCACTGTCCATGCAAGAGAGTGGATTACAACATTGGTATAGTCGCCTCATATTCGATAAGTCTATATTATCTAATAGGAAATTTTGACAGGTAATCGAATATTGGGCGTGGCAACTCATCAATGGATACAGATCAAGAGACTCAGACATAACGAAGTTTCTCGACTACTATGACTTCTGGCTTGTCCCATTTCATAATCCAGATGGTAAGAAGAGTCGTGATTTAATAGCTTCTTATCAAATGCTAATGCCATTTCTGTCTGCTGCACGCAGGCTTTTATTATACTCAAACTACTGATCGATTATGGAGGAAAAATCGCCTGCCTCGCAGCAACACTACCTGCATAGGAACAGATCTTAACCGTAATTGGAAATTTGAGTGGGGAGGCGAGCCAGGCACAGGAGCCGCATCTACAGACCCATGCGATGATACTTTCCAGGGTCTAAGCCCAGGCGATACTCCCGAAAACATCGTTGTATCAGGCCTCTCGAACAAACTTGGAGCATCACGGAAGGGAATTCGCTCATATATTGATCTTCACAGTTATGGTCAAAAGATATTAACGCCACCTGGGTGGACATGCAACACTTCTCAGTATCCACCTACGCTTCCTCGAATGCTTGAGGTTGCAGAGGGTTTTGCCAATGCTGTAAAAGGGTTTGACAGCCGCAATGAAACTTACCAGTATGGAGCGGGCTGTGATATTGAGTATTATTCGGCTGGCAATGGCCGCGACCACCACTACGGTGAATATGGCGCAAACCACTCCTGGACTCTAGAACTAGATCCAGTGACATCTAGTCAAGGTGGCTTTGTCCTGCCCCCAGAAAATATTTGGCCTGTAGTCCAAGAACAGTGGGCCGGGGTGTTCTGGCTGCTCAACAACGTTTGGCTCAATTAGTCGACGCTAGGTAGAACAGGTTACAATACACAAAGTACACTTTCATTGATTTGACCTATGGGCTGTAGTTGGCAGATTTTATACTGAGAGAATAGCACATGAACGTATTAATAAATCATTATATTATCCCATACGATGCTAAAAACAGGACTGAGTTATATCTTGTTTATGTGTATTTGAATTGGAAAGCAATTTTTGTTGATGTATGAGAGTTTCCAATGACCTTTGAACAAAGTACCTTGAGACTATCTCAGCATCCTTGGAGCATTTTAGTATTCTTCCAAGCCAGTCTTCAAATTCTTCTCGAGTTGCCTATGGTTTTCACTTAGAAATGTTACTGCAGTGCATGCGTCAATTGAAGCGAGTACTGATTTAGTCTAGTCAACGTCTGAATCGGAAAGATTTCCGTTTATGATGCTGCCACAAGACACTGCTCAGGCTTTGTATTGATTGAAAAGCTCTTCTGTAAATCTACATATGAACTAGAAGCCCACAGAAGAGCACGTTCCCGAACATACCTTCCAATTTACCAAAAACGGCAACAATACCCGTCTTTGGGCAAGGCTAAGACGTTTTTAGCAGCATATCGCGATCTGAATAAATCTATAACTGGTTGTTTGTAAACGTTTGACTTTGACTACGTTGTATATTTTATTTAATAATCTTGATTAATAAACATCCTTGCTGAACGTCTTTTATTATTCTTAACTACCATATAATAGCCAATTTTGTTTATTAATTGTTGAGATTACAGCCAACCGTGTAAAAGATAGCCAGAAATCGACAAGTATATAAACGATGCATCTCGTCAAAGCTAAACGCAATTTATATCTATTTCATTATTTATATATATGTTATAACATGTATGATTCTACAAGTTTTATTTTTACACTCTTTGGAATACTGGCCATGGCGAGAAAAATCGTAACGGTTGTTGGTGCCACTGGTGTTCAAGGTGGATCTATTATTGATATACTCCTCAACAACCATGTCCGTGCTGTCACTAGGAGTCTTGAAAGTCAATCTGCCAAAATTCTTGCCGCCAGGGGCGTTGAAGTTGTTCAGGCTACAACTGATGACATTCTGTCTTTGAAGGATGCATTTCAAGGGTCATCCATTATATTTGGTGTAACGGACTTTTTTGGTCTTTTTACTTCGAATGGCGCCCCAAGAGCCATGGAAATTGAGTCCCGTCAAGCTCTCAACCTTGCCAAAGCAGCTGCGGCAACGCCAACTCTCGAACACTATATATGGTCAACTCTACCTGATGCAAAAACACAAAGCTCAGGAAAGTATTTGGTCCCTCATTTTGAAAGCAAGAATATCGCCGATCGCTTTATTTTGTCGCAGCCTGAACTAGTCGCTAAAACTACATTTGTTATTATCGGCTACTATGCAGTAAACTTCTACTGGCAAACGCATAGACCAATCTTCGTTCCGACGGCTGACAAGTATATTCAGCTGAACGGGTATCCAGCTGATACTCCCCTGCGTCCGATTGGTGATGCTAGAAAAAATATTGGAGTTTTCATAAGAGCTATCATTGAGCAGCCGCACAAGACTTTGCCTGGAAAGTATGTACTGGCTCACACGGAAAACATTACTAGCGGGGAAATGCTGCAGCTTTGGGCCGAAGCGAAGGGGAAAAGGGCAGAATATATCGAGCTTGAGCCATCAATTTTTAATAAAATTTGGCCGGGGTGGGCAGAAGAAATAGGAATCATGATGCAATTCTTTGGGTGGGCTAAAACGGCCAGGTCGCGAAATGAAGGCCTTGTAACAAGAGAAGACTTGGGAATAACCTCGGAGCTTGTGAACAATAAAGAGGCATTCTCTACCATGAAGTTCTAGCTATCTAATAATATATGACACAACTATTGTATCAAGACACAATTTCCCAGTCGCAACCAGCCCAGCCACTGTTCTATTTCCTAGCCCACCTTATAGCTAATTAATATCGGTGCGGGTACGGATTACCTAATGCTTGCAATACAGCTTTCTCGTTGAACCTGCGGGGTAATTGCAAACTACTAATAGGTATTGCAGCAAACATATGCTGAGGACTGGCTATACCAACGGTGGTATTAAGACGTACCTCATGGGAAGACGTCTTCACAGCTTTGGCACAGGGGCATTATATCTAGATCTCTGTTCGGCTATTGGCCAGGGCTGTAATGATGTTGCCACCACATTCTCTTCTCCCGCCTAGGATGCTCATAAGATCTCTGTTGGTAGCTGGGATCACTAGCCACCCGATGCTACTTGCTCCCGGCCTGTCCATCTTGAACTTTCTGTCTAAGCCACGGGGCCCTCTTTTCAATGTTGAGAGAAACCCCATCTTACATGCTATACTGAAAAGCTTTCTGTATAACCACTTCTGCGCAGGAGAAAACGCTAGCGAGGTCAAAGCTACGATCCAAAATATAAAGAATATGGGATTCCGCGGTGTAATCTTGACTTACGCTAAAGAAACCTCAGGAAAGACTTCTGATAAGAAGGATTTGTCTAATGATGAGTCACAAAGTGTTGATACCGAGATCATGGCTTGGCATCAAGGTGTACTACAAACAGTCAAGATGATCGGCGATGGCGACTTCTTAGCATTAAAGTAAGATTTTCACATTTATCATCTGTTATCATGAGCGCGAATGGCATTCTAATAAATTTGGGAGAATAGATTAACTGGAGCTGGAGAAGCGGTAACATCTGCCCTTTCTTCGGGGAAACTTCTTCCTAAGCAGATGGAGAGCGCTCTGCTCGATGTTTGTGATGAAGCAATTAGTCGCCATGTAAATGTGTTCTTGGATGCAGAGCAACACCACGTTCAGCCAGGCATTGACAAAGTTGCTTTAAATTTAATGCGCCGATATAATCGAGATGGCGTAGCTGTGGTATTCAATACGTACCAGGGATACCTAAAGTCAACACCACGTATTCTTCTTGATCATTTGCATAATGCGAGAGAAGAGCAATTTGTTATCGGCATTAAATTGGTCCGCGGCGCATATATGAGCACGGAGCCTCGCCGTCTTATACACGATACAAAAGAAGAGACAGACATATCTTACGACAGTATTGCTGAAGGTCTTATTCAAGGTCAATATGAGAATTGGACACAAGACGAGTCTTTCAGCTCTCCGAAACTGGAGCTATTTCTTGCAACTCATAACCGCCCAAGTACTCTCAAGGCACAAAAGCTGCAAAACTCCCGAATGCATGCCAAATTACCTCTTATTCGAATTCAATATGGCCAATTACTAGGAATGGCAGATGAGGTAAGCTTCACGCTTCTTCAGTTGAATAAAGAAATTGCCTCAGCGGCTACTGAGGTATACAAATGTCTCACATGGGGTACACTGAATGACTGCATTTTTTACCTTTTACGGCGCGCGAACGAGAATAAAGACGCTGTGACCAGAACTTTAGCGGAATACAAGGCCTTGAAACATGAAGTGCTTAGGAGAATGACGAATATTTTCTCATCCTAGCGATTGCTGGGGGGTCACTTGTGAATCTGCATTGGGCGCAGCAGTTTGCGAGAAGTAGAGTGTACTTTTATAAAATGAAATAGATACACAATGCTAAAAGACTCATAAATCACTTTATCGCCGCAAATATTAAATTGAGTGCTAAGTTAAAATAATTGCGCAATGTTAGGCACCTCAAATCTGCTTATCTAACAAAAGAAAGACCCAGAGATGTACTTTGAAGCTTTATCTGAAGTATCCTAGCAGCCACTTGGTTGCTTGTGCGGGGTATTGAAACCTCCATATTATAAAGCACCATATAGTGAGAAATTGCATCACATTGCGTATCGATCACGCATTAGTTGCTTATAAAGGGGACGAGGTCTTCTTGTCTTTATTTCGGTTTGGACGAGATAGTAGTTTTATCCTTTCTAATTAATAAATTGAGCGTATAGTCTGCACATAATCAATTATTACATCGCGCACGAAATGGCCGCAACCATCAAGCTTTATACCAATCATGGCTGTCCTTGTAGGTTGCTTGCTAGGCCTAGGTTAAATGCATGTGTGTAATTGCGCTAACAAGGAATGACAGGGGCTCACCGGGCTCATATTGCATTGAATGAGCTGAAACTACCATTTGAAGAAGAAATTATCGATTTGAGCGTTCCTCGTACACAAGAATACCTGGCTATTAATCCCCGCGGCCTTGTGCCCAGCCTTTCATATAATGGCCAGATTATTACCGAATCTGCGATCGTCGCCCAATTTCTAGCCGACGCTCATCCATCCCATTTAGTTGCTACTGGTGGCACACCAGAAGCAGCTCTTGCTCGTGCTAGATTAAACTTCTTTGTCGATACGTATTTTACCAAGGCAAATTCTCAATACCAAAAAGCTATCTTTGCCAAAACAAACGAAGAAGCTGAAGAGGCCGCTCAGGAGTTTGTGAAGCAACTTGAAAAAGAAGTTGAGCCACTATTGAGCGATGCGGCCCCATATTTTGGAGGAAGTAAAACATTGACACTGGCCGAAGTATGTTGCATGAAGATGGAAGATGTTACCATGATCGTACTAACTTTGGGAACAGGTACTTACCGGATCATTCATTCTTAGACTACTGGCTCTGCCAAAGAATGGTGTTGGACCAGAGAGCTTGATCAAAGACTTGCCTACTAAGACTCCCAATTTCTACAAGTGGTCTAACGCGGTGATTGAGCACCCCAGCGTGAACAGTATCTGGGATGAAGAAAAAGTGGTATCTAAGACCAAGGCCATACTTGCGAAACGGAAGGCTTAGGGTTATCGTCGCGAGATGTAGTCTTGTATTATTAGCGAAGTAGATAGCTAGAATATCAATATGCTAAATAAGAACATTAATTTACGAGAGCTTAAGACAAACCGTATAGATCAGCGTAACTGTCAAAGCAAGACATGCGTCCGTATATCTCGCGGTATTTATATGCCGCTGACACTAATCTGATACACTATTAAAATTCTACAAACGGACATCTGAAATAGGCAAACTAATTCACTAATACTAGTTTTACCGATAAATGGGCGAGGGGGATTCACACAAATAGCATTGCTTATCAGCAAGACCATTACACTACCTATACATCCGTTGCTAAGCCCTGTATTCTGTCCAATATAACTTATTCATAACTGGTATAGATTATGCTTGCTTCTGAATTGCTTTCAAACTTTCAACCGGCAGCAATAGTACGGCCACCGCGGGATAAAATTTGCGTATACATTCTTGGTCGCGAAGTATCCTAGTTAGTAGCGACGGAAGAATTGTTATTGCGAAGTAAAAGATGATTAAATAGCGTAATGTGATGTCTTTTGTGTATCTATATACCTATCAGATAAACCCATCGTGAAAAAGGGCGTAAAGGATATAGAAAATCTGTCCGTATGGCCCAAGTTTCAGTTTTTTTCCAGATAAACATTGTTACAGATAGTCCCAAATACATCTAACGCGTGAGATAGGTATTCCTGAACAACTTTGATCCTAGCGGCCAAGTCTCGGCCTAGAGGAAGCGCCCTTTCTGCTTCATGACCTTTACCAATGCCTTCTCCTGCGACAACCTCATAGACAGCTTTCATAGCCTTGTCTTTATCTCCATTAGGCGTAAATTTCCCGGTAGACATCATATCCATTATCTTTTCCGCCAGTGATCCTTTATAGTCCTCCGGCAGTGGGTTTTTACCCAGTACCGTGGCGTTGCCCATGCCCGTATTGAAAGTCCCAAGAAGCACGGTCAACACTCGAACATTGAATGCCTCAACTTCTTTTGCAAGCGCTTTTGACATACCTACATACTAATTAGCATATTAATCCAGATTTTAGTTAAAGGAAAAAAAAAAACTTTACATACAATCTAATGCGCCTTTGCCGGCCGCATAAGCACCCATTGAAGGATTTGACTCCAGAGCTGCACCGCTGCTCATGTTGACAATAATACCAAATCGCCGCTGACGCATATGCTTAACCGCAGTTCGAATGAGACGGCTTGGGCCAAAGTATAGTGTCTCCATCAACGAACGAACTTCGCTATCCGTGAAACATTCCACTGGATTGTAGATACAATATCCAGCGTTGTTGACGAGAATATCCACAAGCTGTCCCCGCTGTTCAAGCTCTTCTATCACCTTGTCGCATTCAGGATTGTTAACATCCAGCTGAATCCATTTACCACCTTTGCGTTCTATTTCAGAAACAAGATCGGGTGTGCTGGAAGGATCGCGAGAAGAGGCAATTAAGTTATGCCCGTTTGCTTGAACGACACGAGCTAATGATAGCCCAAAGCCGGACGAACATCCAGTGATCAACCATGTCAATGATCTCTTGGGGGTAGAAAATGTAGCTGACATGTTTATATGATAGGATAAGCCGTGTAAAGGTGTTTATTGTTGTGATTGTAGATGTGAAAAGACTGTCACAGCATGGCGAATCTAGGTGCTTTATATACTTATCTCCTGAGTACACATTCTCCAATAGAATACTGTTATTTTGTTCGTCAATGTTCATTGAGACAGTTAAATCCGCTACATTCGGATTTAAATGTCTTAATCCCATATAACCAAGTTGATAGTCACGGTATTGAAATATTCTACCGTCAAGAAACACGATCCTGAGTCCTGAGGACCGTGTGGCGTCGATGTAATTGGCACGGATTTCCTTTTCTGGAAATCTTTCCGGAGCATGCCCCGCTATAGCCCACTTATATTTTGGCATACTACGGAGTGCCGGTACACGCAGCGCTACAGAATGCAACATGCGTAA
Source organism: Trichoderma evansii (assembly GCF_050947405.1). NCBI lineage: Eukaryota > Fungi > Ascomycota > Sordariomycetes > Hypocreales > Hypocreaceae > Trichoderma > Trichoderma evansii. The sequence continues at coordinate 3,271,095 of NW_028145204.1, forward strand.
CGCTATTAGCTACCTCTTCTGAAGGGATCTCGTCTGCAATTTCAACCATGGCATCTTTCTTAAATGCCAAAGAGACTGCCCTGCATGTAGTTCACTTTTTGTGCGCCCCAGCTTGTGGTTATACATACTAAGGAAGGATAGACGAAATATTATAGTTGCACAGCAATTATTATTTCGCCTATCGATTTTTAAGCTCATATATAAAGCATCGAATGTTTTTCCGTTTTTTAGATAGACGGTAGTATATTATCTAAATGTTTTTATTCTAAGTCTCTTTGACCTATGTAGTAGAACCAAACAATGGTATGGATTTTCTATTCGCTATTAGAAATCGCATCATGAGATAAGCATTTTGTAACTGAGCATTGAGAACGAACATGTAGAGAATGTATATGCAGCGTTAAAATTCTCACTATGCCTCATCTCTCTATTCTATTTAGACTTGCACAAGCTTTTATCAGGTCGAATAGAGTAGACTACTGGATTTATAGAAGTCCGTGAAGCAAGCTGCACAACAGTGTTCGCAAAGGCTAGGGTGATGATGCCTACATATTTTATCTATTATAGCACCTTATGTTTATAACTTAATATGTCATTTGAGTAGCTTAATGTAGTGAAATTAGTAAAACATAAGATAGATGGGTTTTTCTTTTTAATGTGCAATTTATACCTTCCTATAGCAGAGCAAAATCGTTCAAAAACCTAGGACCATTTAATTTCTGGATGAACACATTTCCTATGCTTTTAACAGCCAATATATTCCAATATATTCCCTCAAGTTCTAAAGGCAGGCATTTCATTGTGAAATTGAGCTCCAAACCTTGGTAAACCAGGAGATTATTAAATAATTAAGTAAAAAGCAGCGGAATGATATTATATTGTAAAGAACGGGCCCCGCTCTTAAAAAACGGCATTATTATCCTTATATGGGATATCTATTCCGACATATTAGGCTATCAGTTTAGTATGAAGCAGGCCACTAGCATCTATATTTAGAACCCATGAGAAAATCCACCCAGGAGAGGAAAAAAAGATGTTATTTATTGAATTAGAGTGTATATATTAATTACCCGAATAGGTAACTCATTCCGTATGAGCGACGTATCGATTATTTAACCAAAAGTTCAGTGGAAAATAGGCAGGTTCATTTAGATTCTTGCTCCTATGGAACCTAATCAAGGATAGGTAAGTGTTTATATCGTTGTGGGTCGTAATAAATAAGCGAGATCAAAGCTCGCATCATGGAGTGTCGAGTAAGACTACTCCTCTCTTGATTTGAAGATTCCCCCACTATATAAATCTTGGCAGCAGCATCAAGATTAGCCGAGACGATATCGGAGTAAATCAGGCCCTCCAATAGTGTTCACCGGAAGTTAGATGTGGGCGTGAGGTAATAGCTACTTATACCACCTTTAATTCGAATGTTTTGCAACAAGTATTCAAGTTTGGGGAGAGATTGAAGCTCAGGAGATATCAATTCAGCAAGCAGATAGTAAATCTCCGACGTCCCAAGAGCCCTTTTTAAGGATATTGGCATTGCTATCATTTCGGCTTCTTATGTTTAATTTCCACGGAACATGAGAGAGAGAGTAGTGGATCTAAGAATAATAAGAGATTGGGCAAACGATCGGCAAATGGCGGATATACGCCTATAAAAGTAGCGCTTGACCAGCTCTGTAAGCTGCTCGTAATGCTCTATTGTGTGTGCTTTATGCATTCAATTTGCCGCTTTTATTATTTCTCTCTCTCTTTATATTTTCCCTCCTATTGGATACACACACTTGGCGTGTAGATACGCAACATTTTCCCTTAATGGTATTGTTGTTGCAGCGGCAAAATATGTCCTCTTTATGCCGATGTTGGCACGCACCTCGCATTTTCCTTCCATCGCTAGCACGATAAAGCCCGGCGGCTTCGGCCGACTTCCGCCTACTGTATGCAAGTTTCACCATTTAGCCCACACCGACTTCCGGCTGCTCTATGCGTCGGCATTGCGAGCATGAAATTGATGCCTCCATGACCATCCGGCAAATTGCATTTTCTTCTAGTTTAGAGAATTGATGGCATTGTTCTCAGCGGGGAACATCCACGCTTCCAGCCTGCTTTGGGAAATATGAGAGCCAATCAACATGTCACTTACTCAGGTAGCCTGCAATGGACTAGACTCCATTGCCCCTTCACCACCAGCTTCGACATCAAATATCACCTCAATATTAAGTACAACGTCGACGATATGTTCTAAATATTTATATTTATGCTATAAAGCTTTAGTCGTCTATCGCTCATAAACACTTTAGGCAACTGTATTCAAGGCAATAATACCGCCAAATCTCATCCATAAAATTTCTTCCAAGTAGTCAAGATTGCCAAATACTGACTCTCTTCCGTTCTCGTCACACATCCAGCGTTACATCTATGGATTTCGATTGGGTTTATTTTACTAATTGGACAAATTTTGTCAGCATTACATAAAGCAAGTATTTCATCATCAACCTTACAGGGCAGTTGCATCCGCAGATTTCGCAGCAAGTGGGCTCCTCAAATGTTCCGCATCCAATGTTAGAGTTGTAGCAGTTGTCAGCGTCGTGAAGGTCGCTCTGAAGAAAATTGTTAGATGTTATGAATATGCTTAAACTATCGTGGTCTGTTATCTTACGTCGCAAACGGTGAACTAATTGCTCAAGTTAGCACTTTGGCTATGGACATCATACCACGAAATGTGTATATATTCAGTCTACTCACACAGTCACAGTCAGCTGGAGTAAGGCTGGCAGCATAAGTAGCGCTAATAAAGACAGTAAAAAGGAGACGGAGCTGCATTTTGATAGAAGGAGATTTCCTGAAGCTGTATGTGGCAGTGTGATCTTGAAATAATCGTATCTGCAGGATACATTGACTGTTTTATAGATTTCGGAGCAAGCTCTAGGTGGATCAATCGGAGTTTTGCCATGATCACCGCCGGTTTGACTAACTATCCGACTTTAGGCCAAGTCTGGCAAAAGATGAGGAGTTTGCGGCAATGGATGTGGATTGTAGGCGCTATGTACGAGTTAAACCAATCATTACATCCAAAAGATTAATCAAGGCATTACTTAACCATTTTTATAGTACAGGGGAGAAAGAAAATACTATATGTAAATTAGGTTGCCTACTATATGTCAGGCTAAATAGGTTGTCGGAGCTATGAATGAAAATTGCCTCCATGCCTTTTTCTTAATCATCATTTACTAGGAGAATAATGCCGTAATAGGTGGATCGTGCAATTAAAAGAGGCAAGAGCTTTCTTTAAAAGAAAATCTACTTCTGTTCGCTTAGTACATTAAGTTTATCCTATTAGAGACCGATAGATCGTGATTGGCTACATAGTGGTATTTTTCAGCTCTTTGACAGAATAAGCTTTAAAAAATATTTAAATTATTGGCCACTATTGTGCTAACATCAATTAAACCATTATAATTTCATTGGCACAAGTAAGTTGTGTGGTATAAATCTCGGATAGTTCACCAATCTAGCAAGTGTATATAGTGCATATTTTCTCACGCCGATGAAGGTAAGCTTTTAAATAACACAGTGTTGCGTAAAATAGAGCAGGTAGCATGAATTAAGCGTTTAAGAATACATGAACCAGCGAGTTCAGATACTACGCAGGCATATACCTGATTGATCAAATGTTCTTCCTTCCTTCCTTCCCTCCTTCCTTTCGTTCTTTCATTTGGCGAGCTCAGGCTTCGTTTATCCGAGTGAATGTTAAGGCCTCAGGTCTGGCATAATTCTCAGCTACTGGCACGTCATTAAAATTCTTAAATGTAAAGTTAATAAATCTTTTTATATAAAATGTACTTGTAAAAGAAAAGCTATTTACATATCTCAAGTATTTACAATCATATGAGATAAATAAGATACCAAGAAACAGAAAGTCATGTACGTCGACTGTATGGAGCATATACAAAAAAAAAATGAAACGTTGATGTTTCTTAGTTTGTATCGATGCCGCAGCTGCTAGGGTCGTTATCGCAGTTGCACTCTGTTGATGCATTGACCCAGCCGGTCAATCGGTTTGCAATATCACTGGCATAGCAGTGAGTGGCAATACCGTTCTGAAGCTGGCCAGTGCTTGAGATGGAGCCCGAGTTGTAAATACGAGCAGCTCGGTAAAAAGCCGACACATCGTTGGTGCCAGACTCGTTGATGCAGTTAGCAAGGCCATCGCCAGAGTCGGTACCAGCAGTACCATCGGTGATCATCTGATAAATAGTTGCTGAGGGGCAAGGGTTCTGGGGGTTGGTATCGTCCTCATTGCAAGTGGCGCTACCATCGTGGTCTTGCATGAGGCCAGGGTTTCGAACTCCGTAGTTGGTTGTGTGAACTCGGACACAGCCGTGAGACTCCTGCATAATAATAGCCAAGATAAATCGATGGTCGACACCAGTGGCAGCAGCAGCCGCCTGAATTCCATCCCAGATAGCACCCTATAATACTCAATTAGCCTCTGCTTGACATTATGATTGAATGAGATCTTGTTCCACATACCACTTCTGGGCCGCTGTCGTTGGCTTGGGGAGTTGGCATGTTGGCGCAAGCATTGAACATCTGATCTTTGTAGTTGTTGAACATGTTCTCAAAGGAAACCCATCGGCTCTGGTCAGGCCAGCCAGAACCGGTGGTTCCATCGCCCCAGTACATGGTATACGAATCGACACCGTCACCATTGCCATCTGTGATGTTGGAGTTATCGAATCGAGCAACGCCATTGTTAACTGTCTCTCCTGAGGCTCGCGTCTTAATCTTGTCGCTCTTGGCCGCAGGCGCATCTGCAGTCTTCGAAGCCGGAACTTTGCTAGACTTTGAAGGCATGTAGTTGCCACCATTGGGCTTCTTAAGAGAGAAATCAACGGTGTGAGGGACAGAAGATTTAGGATTCTCAGCGGCAGATGGAGGATATGGCACAGCCATGGCGGCGCCAAGCATCAAAGAAGCAACAACAATCTAAACATATTGTTAGTTTAGTTCAAGCTGCAGTAGGGGGTTATTACAGACTTTCTTAACCATCTTGAATGATTTTTAAGTTTGTAAGAGAATATATCGATTGATCGATGCAGCTGAATGACTGGTGATTGTGATGTTCTCGTTGTGAGTGATGAGTATAGACAAGAGTCGAGATATCTGCTCCTTATATATTCACGAGGATACAGCAGCTTACGGGCTTCAAGACGCCTAATTCGTGAACTCCATTCCAACTTCCTCTTAGAGGAAAACTCGATTCACGACTGTTACATCAATGTAGGGCTTACTATATGTTCCGGGTGTCGGCAGTTGTAAATTCTTACATAGTCAAGTCAGATGTTTATGAGCGGGCTGGTGTATCATCAAGCTTCCAATCTAGGTAATTGTGCAGGGCCTATTTCTTTAGCTTGTTAGAATCTTAAGATGGTCCTGAAGCTACTACCGTTTTAGATACATTCGAATATTATCCTATATTAAACGCTCGAGAATACTAAGCTATAACAAGTAAGTTGGAGAGGTGAGTTTCTCCCATTTTGGGCTGGGGAAAAATATTCCGAAATGCCACGCTACACTCTGGTAGTTCCAGCAATTTGGCGGTATATCGAGTGTTTATTCATCACCCAAGCAGCGTTTATCTTGATATCGATCTCCATACTCTGAAATTATACTACAGGAATAAACCTATCCAATACCCAACAACCATTTTTTATCTTTTGTTGGAGTACATTAGATATACTGCGTAAGTCAATGTAGCTAGGGAGACTTGTAAACGGAAGTACAATCCCATGGGGCTCAGATCGGTCGCTTGAAGCCGGATTTGCGACTCGCATAAGTACTAGTACAAAAAAGTTAAAAATAAGTATCCATGCGGCTTTCAAGACTTTCTACTAACTGGTCAACTACAATTCGAACAGGTGCCCCGAACCACTCCAATAGGTGGAGCATGGTCAAATTAGACACATGAATAGGCTCTGTTAGCCAGGGGCACATAGTCTTAGCTCAGCCTCGGCACATTTTGCGGCCAAATCCCACTCAGCGGTACAAGAGGGTAGCCCTAATTGGCAGGTAATGGCAGCTGAACTTTCGCCTTAAGAGCATGTGTAAATGAATCGGTGAATAATTTGCAACCCCGTGCCTGGCCATAGTACCTATGTTTAGTAATCCAAAGCTGTCCGGCTTTTGTGTGCCGAGCAATACAACGCCAGATCTTCATTATGGCGGCTTGGCCGTAATATCGCCAGGCCTTGCTCATACATTACAATAAGATGTTGTATTTTTGGTTACTCTTTTCGATGGCCCTTGAGTGGAGAAAATTGGAACTGGCAAACTGAAACTCTGCCCAGCAATTCAGCTGGTCGTTCACTCATATCTTACTGCATATCAGAATCATTCTAGACGCATATTCTACTATGTACTATCAAATGCACATTTCAAGATTGCTTAGGCTACCAAATGTCAAAATTCAGAAGTTCTTTGACATGGATGCAATTGCAGCCGAAGAGAATACGCATCTCAAATGTACGATATGCGATTACCAGCTTCTGCATCTGTAGTTCATGCGCGACTTTGACCAGCTAAGCGAATGCATGCAAGTGCATGTGGAGTCTAAGGGGGCATCACGATACATCGCTACCTAGTTGTATATGCCTTCAGAGATCTCTGCTCCTCCCCGATGGAGGCATGCCCGCGGAACAGGCATTAACGTTGAACTAAACGCGTGCTTACTTCTGCCACAAATCCACCTGAAAGGGCAGTTTTCACAGCGCACGGGGCGCCTCGGAGAATACCAATCTGTAGATGATCGACAGACCTTCGCCACCTTTTTTACTTATTATCCTTGCCACCGGTGAAGAAAAGGCAGGAGCTCGTACTCCGCCCGCACTGGTGCACCGAGTGAAATAGGCTCGCCCGAGAGAAAGCAATTTGAGCCAGCCCAAGCGCACGTCCAGGCTGCTCCGATAGTTGGTGCTAATTCTTACACGAGCATTGTACTGCATTAAATGCATTTGAGCTTGGTCTTGTTATATGCCTGTAATATGGTTACATGTCTCAGCTTCCTATATAAGTTTTTATCATTTTATGATTAGCTATTATCTGAACGTATCATGCCCTCGACTCATTAAACACAGGCTTTTATCCGAGAGAGCCGATCTTGGCTTCATCAAACCATAATTTCTTAAAACTGAAATAAAGAGAAATAAGAATATATTGCACGCCTAACAAGGAAATTTTGATGGTCACCTAGGCTTAGCAGCTAGTCCAAGATTTGTCGCGAGGCTCACTGCTCCAACGTTACATACAGCGTTATAATAATCACTCGATCGTATTGCCACCACACAAAAAAGCCTCTTTAGGTGCCTACGCTTGTAGGATGCAGCAAAGTTAGCGCAGCAGAAATGAACTAATGGTCTTCCGCCGCAGCGATTTCTTCTCTAGGAAATTGACAGCAACTATATCCAGGTAGTCGAGCTAATCCGAAGGGCGACTTCTTCCCCTGTTATTAGGCAGCCTGAGACCCAGCGCACGCGTGCGCGCGTTAATACTTTTTAGACTTGGAGTTGTAAAATTCGTACGTAATAGCAAAGTGAGAAACGGAAGCTCGTTATGGAATACTATGTATTCTAATAACTTGATTGGCTCAAATATCCAGATCAAATTTTCAGTCGTTCCATAAATGTAATTTTATCCAACAGTGATGCCCATTATGAGGATGCATACCAGCAAGCCTACCATGCTCAAGGTCTTACTGTCGTACGATTATTATTGATACAAATATTAATGCTAGTACTGCCGGCATTTGCTGCAGGCAACGTACCGACCGTGGGAAATGAATTAGATCCGATTGGCATCGCAACCCAATGCTGTATGCGACCATGTGGCGAAGTTTATTCTCTCTTTCCTAAGAGTTATGCCTAAGTACTTTGATGAGGCTTTGCAGCCTACCTGCTAGAGTAAGGAAGGAAGCTACCTAGGACAAATATTTATCCCGGGCTTAGGGTCCCTATAGTTCGTTGAACGGTTGGCTTGCTGACTGCTGTGTGCCTTGCCGCAGCGATCAACTCGGGGCTTAGAGCTCTTATAACTTGCTGATTAGTTAATTACATGTAGTCTACTAGAAGCGACGCTCCCTAGAGCAGCGCTGATCCAAGTCCCAAGGTCCCTGTGGTTTAATAGTCTTACAGGACTTCTAGTCTCCGTGGCGGGTTGGCTTATTGCGAGTTGGCTGCTGGGCTATCCTGTTGGTCGGATCATTCCGGCCCCTGGAGTTTCCAGCGTTGGTGCGTTTCGAAGAATCTCACGGTGAGTTGCGCCGCTATGAGTGCCGGTGATCTCAGCCTTGTTTAGTGCCCTTAGGCATACCTAGCAGCAAGATTCTAGTTTCTTCTCTTACCCGGAAAGTAGGCTGCAAAGCCTTGTTAAAGCAGCTTGATATTAATAAACGTATATAATATATAATATATTTATTAAATAAAAATTGAGTAACACTATTAATAAACGTATATAATATATAATATATTTATTAAATAAAAATTGAGTAACACTATGTATGCTATTTAAATTGTGTAAATAAGCTTTAATCCGCTGACTTTACCTTGGCGCAGCTCTTTTAGACTTACTAAATTCCTTCTAGGCCGCTGCCACCGCAGTTGAGCTCAATCTTAGGAGGCTTGACCTTGCCTTCTTGGATCAGCTTCTCTGAAATATCCCTGAAATGCTTTGCAAATTCATTATCTTCAGGCTGGCCTTCTTTATAAGAACCTCTTTCAAAAGGGGTTCCATAAATGCTGTAAGCGTAAGTTCAAGCCCTTTCAAAATTGGGGTTAATTGCGTGAATGGTGTTGATATCGATAAGCAGCAGTGTGCCTAATTTTTCGCCTTTTGGTGAGATAGAGGATGCACTAATTTTTAACGACTCTCCTTCAGAGATGCAGTTCCAGACATAAGTTAGCTCCCCATTAGCCGCAGTAATAATATCTTCAATAACAGTAGGCGAATTATAATTGAAAACAACATTAGCCCTCAAAGACTTTAGGTAGTTGAAATTCCTTGGGCTAGCAGTTGTAATAACCTTATATCCTGATAATTTGGCAAACTGAATTCCCCAAAGGCCAGATGCAGTGCTTCCGCCATATATGAGAATTGGGGTGGGAGTAGACACGGGATTTGTCGGTAGCTGTAACTTTAGGTTTTGGTATAGACCTTGGCCGTGAATGATAATGAGAAGATATATGAGCAAAAAAACAGAAATTGTCGATTCTGAATAAATCTTAACTTACAGCTGTGAAGACTGAAACTCCTAAAGACGCTCCCTCTTCATCACTCAGGGGGTTATGGAATTGAACGTCTGCCTGGACAGTTATATACTCTCCAAATGAACCATCCTCTTTATCAAGAACTTTGCTATATGTCTATATTAGTTTCTGATGGATACTCCCCACCAGTGTATCATGTTATAGAAAGAGAAATCGGAATGGACGACGTACGCTCTACGACTAAGGCCGGCAATTCTATCGCCGACTTTAAAATTAGTAACTCCAGCACCCACCTCAACTACCTCTCCGCAAAATCACATCCGGATTTGGTGCCGATTGATTTTTCATTTTCTCTGTGAATAGCCTTCCAGTCTGTAGGATTGATAGCCACAGCTTTTGTCTTGACAATTACATGTCCCCCACGAACCTTTGGCGTTAGTAGCTCTTGGATAACTGCCTGGGCCATGGCTAATTTTATAATAGGCTTGCTTAATGAGGTGCTCCTATAATGATACTTCTAGGAGTAGAGTATACTCTTAGGTAAAAGGTAAATTGAGTTTTGTTAACAAGGTAAGGATGAATAATAGTTTACAAAAAGAAGTTGCGGCAGATTCTATCTTATATATATGTCCCACGTGCGGAGTAATAGATTATGATGCCAGAACATCTGGTGGATCTAACAGCTTCTCGGATGATAGCGGGGTATAGCTGATTACATATTGACATGAGGAATATTACTGTTGCTAAATTACTGTAACATGAATAATATTACTGTTGCTAAATTACTGTAACATGAATAATATTACTGTTGCTAAATTACTGTAACATGAATAAATCTATAGGTAGTATTTAATCTAGATTATTTCGCTGTCGGATTTTAATATATGTTTCAAAATTTATAACAACGTAAGAACTAGTAAACTGTTCTAAATGTGTATGATTGTGCGAAGATTTGAGCCAATTTAATATAACTTCTGTATATATTAACAATTTAGGCAGTTGCCAATTATGCAATGCTGATAAATATAGCTTCTCTTCTAATATTTCCAACGTTTGCTCTCAAATAATTGACAATGAGAGCTTGCTTGTTTAAATTATTATGCAAATGAGTAAACAATTTATACATAGTTGAAACTATAAGGGAAAAAAATTAGCTGCTAGTATTAAACCCTTGCAGTTGCTACTTTAAGAATAGAAGGCGGGAAAAAGTTCCTTATCACGGAGTATTTCATCACAGTCCTGGAAATTCCACTTATAACTTATACTGTTCAAGACTGTAAATAAAAAGCCCAAGGAGACTGTTATTGGAACTTGAAAGAGATATAATATGCTTACGGCGAAGCTAGCATTCGTTATTATATATAGCCTACCCCTCCTACAAGATTATTAAACACTGATGTTCTTCCGATACGCTACGTGGATATACCAGCTAAACTCCCTCAAATGTTATCCTCGGAGCTGGCAATATATTTACTCTTACTATGCATACGCCGAAGATTTCGCATTAACAAATTTGCAGCTCAGAGATAAAAAAAATCGACGAAGCAGTGCGGCAGGATATTCCTAACAATGTTAATATACGCCTCGATGTTTTCTAATCTTTGCGACCAGAAAATTAATGCCGCTCGTGTATTAGAGCCGAAATCTTTCAATATAACTTCTTGATATTGTCTCGCTCAGTGCTCACAGTCTATATTCGAAGTTAAAATAGGCAATTTACCATGTTGAGAGACCGAAGACTCACCAATTGGATTGCTAAGCGCCACTGCGCAAGTTAATGTATCCACCAGAGCGCCGAGAAAGCCATTCAAGCCAAGCTTATCATTCCCTCCTTTCATATCAACCATGCGCCTTGCGGCGTCCATGTGCTGCCTTGACGTATTTCTATCCCCGAGATTGAGCTGCCAGAAGTACGTTTCAGCATCCGCTCAATAAAATAAGCAGACATATAGCTTACCTCATCTGCAGCGAGCAAAGAAGCCTGGGCAATCGCTGAGTCACCAACCTGGCGATTCCGCGCTGCGAGCAGTTCACTCATAGACCGTAAGCAAGCTAATTTGTAGAAAATAGCTAGCTCTACATAATAATTATTTTGTTGCTGCTTAAAAAGACTACGACAAGCAGAGAGCAAGATGGCGCTTAGCAAACCAGAGTTTGATAGCGCAAGAGGAATCAATTCCGTAAGCATGAATTTTTTCCAGACATCAGAATTTGTGTATTTTCTGCAATGTCGCTGGCCAAAAGGGATAACAAAAGTTACATCTAAGATTGTACAAATACCATGGTCAGCGAAGGAAGCCCGGCTATTGCACTGCTGAAGATGTGTGGAATGGAAATTAGGTACTTACAGTGGTGTAAAAGAAATTGCTCTGCACGGTTAAACTCAAGCCCATGAACAGAGTATATGTTCTTATGGGATGAAAACAGCGATGATTTTTCCAAAACGAGCTGCTGAGATGCACGGGGAGGATACAGAATTATCTCACGACCGCCTTCATTTGCATGGTGACTGGAATCTGAAGCTTCCACGGAGCCCTTACGGCCAGCGCTTACCGGTGAGTCCGAGGCGGATGCAGGCGGTACTTGATTGCTCCCTTCGCGTTTATTCTTCTTCTGCTGGTAATCGTTCATTCGCTGCCTACGTATCCTTGCATGGCCGTGACGTGCAGCATGTGATTTTGCGGCTCTGTGAGACGATATCGCACTATCGTTAGTCGGATCTGTGAGATAGATGAAATGTATGTTTTTTTGCGGCGAAGTCATTGTAATCACTTATTGAAAAGAATACTAATATTTTAATGCAGCTCAACAAGTCATTTGGAATCATATGCAGATTGTTCACGAGAGTCCACTATAAGGGAGCTTTGGAGATGATTTTAGTTGCAATTTGGATGATAAATCCAAACCCGAGTTCCAGAGAAAGTACTTGAAAGGCACTAATGTTATATTCGCGCTATACTGCAATTGGACTGCCAAGCCATGCACTTTCCTAAAACAGCACAGCATTTGAAATTGCCGAGTCTTTTGCGGCTGTTCCGCCAGTCTCGGAACTTCTGCCTCACGTAATCGTGCGTTGCGAAGGATTAAGCTGTGAATCACGGACAAGGCGGCTAGCGGCCTCGTCGCTAAAAGTGATACGGAATCTCTTCTTGGCCCACTTCCTTATACACAGCGTTGATAGCTTCGATGATGTCTTCCGGGAGAGGCCCTTGCTCGATAACATCGAGGTTGGAGTTGAGTTGATCCACCGTAGACGAACCAATAATAATTGCATCATCGTATTTTGTGTCAAGCAGGCTATGGTGCGCAGTCCATCTTAATGCCGCAGCGTGGCCACTAATGCCATGCTTAGCAGCCACTGCCAATGCGTTTTCGGTTGCTGCTTCAGTCGCAGGCTTCAAATACAAGGCTGAGTATATAGTGCCAAGCAAAGTCTATCTCTGTGTTAGATGCAGCGGGGACATTTTTGAGATATCAAATGCTTATGAGAGACTCACGGATTTATCAAAGCGGCCACCGGAAATAGCGTTCTTATGGTTTCCAGCGAAGAAACCACCTCCTGCGGGGCTATTTTTGAATAGTAAGTTATGTTAGCTGCATATTATCTCCGCTGTTGATCTCAATGAGACGGCCATGGGAAACAAAGACCTACCTCCATGCATAGAAGGAAATATTGTGCCTGCGTAAGAGAGGAAATAAATCTTTCTCTCCTCCTCGGACAACTGGATTGTACTGCCCCTCATAAACACTGGGTTTTATGAACGAACGACGTTCGCAAATTTCAAGAATCTGTTTGACTTCATCCGCAGAAAAATTAGACAGTCCAAATTTCTTGAATTTCCCATCTTTATAGGCCGCGTCAATAGCTTCGCATGTTTCTTCAAAAGGAGTGGCTCGGTCAGGTTGATGCAGATACAGAATATTGATCTGATCGATTTGCAAGGCTTCGAGGGATATCTCAATCTCCTGGGCAATCTTTTCCCTCTTGTGGCTTCCGGGCTCTCTCGAGAGCACTTTAGTATCAATGATGAACTTTTCGCCAGCACCTACAGCCCCTAGTCGGGGCTCAGATGTGCCTGGTGCACCGGTCGAGTATAAACGGGCGGTGTCAATTTGCCGGTAACCACGATTGTAGAAAGCATTGAGGTATGCATTTACTTCATCAGGTGTGTCATAACGCACTGTTTTATCGATGTTTCTATCTCCAAGCTGTAAAGACATCAGCACAAGATCATTAGTGTATTTACGGTAAGAAAACGTACATTGCCAGCTCCAATAATGACATTCAAACGGGATATAGCTGTCATATTGAATTAATGTGTCGGAAGCACGTCAGATTTTAATGATTGCGTAGCAATGTCGAATGTTGATTCGAATGTATCGTAGCAACTTGACTACAACAACAGTGGGTGGGATTTATATGTATATATATACAATACCGAAGGCTGCATTCGCCATAACTCTGTTAGAAATCAACTTCCAAAGTTCCGGTAGCGATCTCCGCGATATGTTTTCTGCTGCATTGCGTAACTGAAAATAAGTGGAATTTCCAAGATCATGAGGAAATGCTCCGTGAATGAGAGGGAATCGTCCCTGGTCTTCTCTTCTTAAAGGGGTAACTGCAAGGGTTTCATATCGACAACTAAATCTCTTTTTATGAGGCGAAATGTGAATTTTAATCCAGTTGCGCGGGAAGCGTAAGCTAACTAAGCTCTCATGGTCTATTATGGAAGAATAAAATCAGGAATACTTAGAGCACCAACTAATTTTTAAGCATAGGTATTCTATAATTGGCAGTTGCCTAAATTGTCAGTATGCCTGAAAATTTATATTAACTAGATACAACTTTGCCGAATTAGTAAATTGGGGAGAAAGGTACCTGAGAGGGGAAAAAAAAAGAGGGGGGGGGGGGGGGGGGGGGGAAAGAAAAAGGGGAGAAATATTTGAAAGCATTACGGTATTGTACCTGACACACACAGGGAGAACGTAGGAGAAGGAGAGAGAAGGAGAGAGAATTGTGCCATTATCCATCCATTCGCAGATAGTGATAGGCTCCCTCTGGTAATATGGAAATACTATACTTGCTCTGCATTATGTTTGCCATTGAAGGACTTTTATTACTCGAAAGCTTATCGGTTTAATCATAAGAATCGACTACCTTCACATTTTAATCTCAATTATTTATTCTCTTTTCTATCACATATTTGAAAGAGTCCATTGTGTCCGTATTTATCGCAGAAGGAGTGGTGATCGAGTATCGATTTCATGGACATACTTCGTAGATAAGCTTTTACATCGATAATGATTCAAGGCCTCGGCATAAAAAGCTAAAGATAATATTATGGAGGGTTAACTGTTCTTTGAGCAGCCTTCATTCAAAAGCAGGGCTTTCAATATTCTCCAAGTTGTTCGGTATTAAAGTCACCCGTGTTTAATTTGCACAAAACAACCTCTTTTTTATACTATTTTAGTCTTGAATTACCGAAATTACAAGCTGCTCGCACATTTCGACTTCAGAAACTAATAAATTGTTACTGAGAAAATGTGAGCACTTTATGATCCCATATATTGATGCAATAGCCAGCGTGGCCAGTGTTATTTTTTTCTTGAGCCTTTCAATGACTTTATTATACTCATTATAACCAATATTCGTGCGGCGAAAGTGTGGATGAGCGACTTAGGAAATCGAATTCCTCTCGTTGACTATTGTAGTGGGTGCTCTCTTTAGAGTCTCTTCTACGAATTTAAATAATCTGGTGCATATAGCGTTATTGCAATAGAAAAGATAATTGTATGGCTTGACGTTGTATCTATGAAGCCAAGTACAATAACGAACATACTCATTTCTTACACCCTTGGAGAATTTATACAGCATTTGTGTCAGGTATTGTTCCCTCCTCGATATTCGAAAATACGAATATACTTTAAGCTGCGCTGTAATTGGTCCTCGCTGTCGGAGCTACCTCGGGGTCGGACTTCTGAGGCCGGATTTCAATATTCTCCTCAGTCGGTCAAGTAAGTAGTTCGACTTGGCACTTCGTACTGAATAATTGATTAGTCGGCTGGCCCACAATGCGTACATGATGCAATGAAACCGCGTGAGATTATGAGCCAGAGAAGCCATAGAGCGCTACGCTATTATATATCTGCCTGTATATACTAGTTGATAGATTTTGTAATCAGTCTTACAAAGCTTAGGTAAACATACAGCTCCATTTTCTGACCACGATTTTCTGACCATGGCAAGTGTTAGGACACGCCGCCGTGCCCAAAAATCGGCTGCTGCGGCTACTGTTCGTCTCGTTCAACTTCTCAATACTAAGCATTCAACCGCGGTCAGAAAGGGTCAGAGGCTTTCACACGCGACAGAATTTTTTTTCAGTGTCACTGCAAAGATTAAGGATGTCGAGCCAGTGGAGACAATTTATCAAATCAATTGACGAAGACGATTGGACGCACATCACAGACAAAGCCGAAAGGAAGCGGATACAAAACAGGCTTGCTCAAAGGGCTCATAGTTCGTAGACTTTTGCTGCCGCCCAAGAGATCTTAGCCTCTTGACTAATATACGCTTTCAGGATCAAAATATGGGCGGCGAAAAAAGCCGAGAGCGATACCATCTTCAGTATCAAATGAAGTCAAAGCGCTTCCAAGGACTGGTATCGCAGCTGTTGATGCCGCGCACTCAAAAGAAAAAGGTTCAGAGCCGATAAAAGTATCAGCTACCTCTAATCTTTTACCTCTTTCTGCTTCTGAGTTCATACAACAATTAGGATCAACTATTCCAGATTGCAGTTATCTGGAAAGGCTTGAAGATGAACCCCTTCTGTATGTTTTTTCTGCGTTTAAAACAAGATCTGTCTTCTACTTCATGTTCAGGCATTAACGGTTTTAAGTGTCCAGCAAGATGGTAGCGGGAACTTAATACCACTACCTTCACTCACAGCCGACCTAACTCTTCATCTACCAGGAATGTTGACTTTGGCAGCTTTGTTAACAAATAAATATATACTTGCTATTGATTGCAGCAAGCTTGTCCCTGCTATTCATATTCAGCCTTCCGTACCTACTCCGCCTGCACTCACACCAACAGTGCTTCAAGAAAGCACACCTCATTTGCCTTATGTTGATTTTCTCCCATTTCCACACTTAAGAGACAACCTCCTTCGTGCTGGCGATATCGTCCAATCCACAGAGTTTTGGAACGATATGATAACCGGAAAACTGAGAGTTTGGGGGAAGACTCCTTGGGATCGTAGGGGCTGGGAGATGCAAGAAGAATTTGTGAACAAATGGTGGTGGGTAATAGCGGACGACATTTTGGAAGAGACCAACTTTTGGAGAGTATCTAGGGGCGAAGCACCTCTCTTGCCGCGTTTATCACAGAGACAAGAGCTCGACTAATATAGTCTTGAACAATTATACGTAGTCATAGCTGATATGGCTAGTTGCCTAGCTAAACTTAAAGTTTACTAGCAATTATGGAATCTAGTGACATTATCTTATACTGAGTAGTCGATGCTTTCACACCAATGATGGCGAAGCTCTAGCTAGAGAGATAATCAGCTAATAAGAAGCTGCACCTGCGCGCGCAGCCTATAAATATAGAAGACGAAGGTTATTTTGGTTATTTCCTTCTCTTTTACTCTCTTCTTCTTTGTTCGATCATTTCTCTACAATGAAGTAGCCATATTGATGATCATTTGTAACTCTTCATTATTCTTTATAATATAACGGCCATAATTAGGTGCTGCAGATTGATAGAAGTAAAAAGCGTGGGAGATTCCAGCATATACGATCCCACTTGGTTGGATGGAAGAACTATAGTACAAGATGTATATTGTTGTATGCATATCAAATAACGACGTCTGGGCGTACGTGATTGAACAATGGAGAAAAGGTCGAGCTTATGAGTCTGTCTATTTTAACCCTGTTTTAGCTGACCGCATTCATAATTCTGACCACTGTTGATAACGATAAGCGAGCAGCTAAAATGCCAAACTCCGCTCGGAAATTAATGCTTTGTTGGCAACCGGTTACTATGACCAGACAGACGGCGTATGACAGGAACAAGACATCTCTTTCCAAACGCAGCGACTTAATTCTAATCAGGTAGCTTACAAACCTATATTACAAAATAATTAAATAAGTCTTTTTATCAACAATTAATAATCGCTAAATTGAGAATAGAAAGGTTAGCATATTTAAAATCGGTGACTGCCAATAATACATTTTAGCTTATGGCTGTCAATTGCCCTGTTCAACGCTCTTTTCATAGTAAGTTTAGGGGAATTCGTGTTCAACTATTTCATTCAGCTCGCCATGGCTACTCAACAACAATGGCTGACTGCGCCCTCGTCGACACATACTGTTCGCGTTCAGCTCATAAAAGATGTTGGTTTAATGAGCCTGCCGGCGGCCCTTTTCCTAGATCCAGTCGCTGAAGGCCATGAAGTTTTCAATGGAGCAGATTCAGCATTCCTGATTGAAAACGAGAGTCTTGGAAAGAAGGCCGTCTTTGACTTGGGCACCCGAAAAGACTGGTGGAATTTGCCACCTAAAGTTCGAGATCCACTTGCCTTCTGTACTGGAATCACGGTCGAAAAAGATGTTCCAGAAGTCTTAAAAGAGAGAGGTATACCATTAGAAGATATCAACGATGTCATCTGGAGTCATTCCCACTTGGATCACCGAGGGGATGTATCGCTCTTCCCACCTAATACTACATTGAACTACGGAAAGGAGATTGTGGTTATGAAACCCGAAATCACAGGAAAAGAAGAGGCAGTCTTTCTTTCGTCCGATTTTGCCGGGCGTCACAATAATGAGATTGACTTTGGCAAATCCACGTTTAAGATTGGTGGATTTCCTGCCCTTGACTTTTATGAGGTTGGATCTTTCTACCTTCTGGATACTCCTGGTCACGACCACGGCCACTTGAGCGCTCTGGCTAGGACTACAAGCTCAAGAGCTGGACATGGAAAGGATACGTTTATCCTCCTAGCCGGGGATGCTTGTCATTTTTGCGGTGTCTTGAGACCAAATGTTTCGCACCCATTTCCGCATCCTCATCTTCCGAGTTCTACGATTGGGGATTCGGATATCGAAAATTCGGATTCGCTGTTAAGACGCCATCCGAAATGTCAGCAGTCGCCACTTGCCGCATCTCAGTCGGTCGAAGAAGCTCGCATAAAACCATGGTACGGTGTCGCCACTGGGCAGCTATCCACGTTTTTAGATCCGGTAGTTGGCCAAAGGACTGCGAATACAATAAAAGAAGCTTTTGATGAAGCCGAAAATGTCTTTATTGCGATGTGTCATGACCTCAGTCTATTGGCTGAGGATAACGGGAAACCAGTGCTACCAACACTAAACGATGCTCCTCAAGAATATTTGAATAACTGGTATGAGAATGAATGGAAGAAGAAGCTGTACTGGACGTGGGTTGGTCAAATAGGCAAACAAGATAAGAATGGAAACATTCAAATGCAGGAGCCTGCGATCACTGGATTTTGGGTGGATGGGAAGAAATACGAGAAGGCACAAGACGTTTTCGACAGAGCGCTAAAAGGGTAGGGTAGTAGTATGAAGGTATGAAGATATACGGCGGAATTTTAGGATGGATAGCATTATACCATGTGTCAGAGTATCAGTTGGTTTCTCAATGGCGCATAAGTTTTAGCCTTGCACACCATTATGCGTCTGGGACACTCAGCAATTTCTTACAGGCACTTCAAAATAGCGTATAAATGTAGCAACTCAATTTGAACCATTCTAGGAATATAGTTAGTTAGGCGTTAGGAAACCATAGTTTGCGGATGCTCTCTTCGTCTTCTCAAATATTCTTGTTATTACAATCATCTGGAGCTGTTACTCTCACTATTATTATCAAATATTCTCAATATTCAAACTGACTAATATAGTAGTTGTGTCATTGTTTGCTATCTTCATCACTCCAAGACCACGAAATGGGATTAACTTGGTCTTATCATCTCATCCATTCCTCTTAAAGATCTTGTTGACCACCGCATACACGGTTTCTCAAGCTCACTGTTGGCGACTCGTGCGGTTTTAAGCGCCATCTGCCGCATTATACATGCAGTAGTCGATATTTTTGTTATTGTTTGTTCCACCGTTATTGAGGGCATAAGTGGGAAAGTTGTATTGTGTCCCGCTGGCACCCAAAACAGCAAAACTGAGGATGAATACCATTACCTGGGTACCACCATCCAGAGCGGCAGAGATCAGGTAGTTGTACTTGATGAAAAGACCGGGATGGAAGCGACGGAGGTAGCCCTGGGCGAATATTCCAAGACCGAAAAACATGAGGAGCGATGAGTTGACGCCGACGCAAAGCACACCACAGTACCAAATGATAATCGATGTATTGATATCGCGGAAAAACTCGTACTTCGTTAGTTTCCAAGCTAACCAGAACGGAATAGGCGCTGCGAATCCAACCAAATACGCCAATGTAACCCATTGGTATTGGCTGCCCACCGAGAACATATTCTTAGCGAGTGACCAAGCTACTGCCAGCGTGTTATACGACTGCACATTTTGGCCGGACCAGATATTGGTGCCATCTATAGACAGCAAGGTGCTTGTTTGGTTGTCCACAATACTGACCATCATCACGTAGTCCATGATGGCCCCGATAATTGTGCCCACCATTTGGGCTGTAAAGGTCGCTTTGGGCGGTAAATGTGCCAACTGAGCCAATTTTAGATCGCGCGCCAGCCACTGACCTTGCTGGATACCGTTGAATCCAAATACAGTGAAGTACATGTTGGCCAGGGGCTTTCCAGGCAGTAGATAGCCACCCAGCATCTGAATGACAGGCTGCTGGTTGAACTGGAATCCAGTGAGGCCCATTTGCGCTCCAAAGAACAGGATAAAGAGTGCGGCGAATATATTCGATACAATAAAACCCCACCAAGGTAGTGTTGACTTGATCGCATACAGAGTTGCAATGCCAATGACAAATGATAGTACAAGAACGATCCCATACCACCAATTCGGCACCTCAGCATACCCGTTCTGTAACATCAACTTGTAGTGAGGATCCACTTCGTCGCTGGCGATCTTCTCTTGTCGCAGATTTTTTTCGTATTCACTGTCATGCTTCCAGAACTTATATGTTGAAGCGTTTGTAAGTTTTCGTAGATTAGACAGCCGCAGGAACCCCCATCCCTCTTTGACGTCGGCATAATTCCAGAGCAGCATATGAACAATGGCAGCAGTAATACCAAGATTGGTTGTAATTAGATAAATCACGTAGGATCCAGACAAAAAGGGAAATCCTTGATTGGCAACGAGCGTGTCATTAATTGTGTTGTCTGGGTTGAGAATGGTCGTGAGGTTGTACTCGACAAAGTTGGTTGAATTGGACGACCCGTCGTATAGCAGCTGCGACAAGAATGGAAAATCTGAAGCACGCCATACATTGCCGTAGTAGATTCCCATGAATAAGACAATACAGATTAAATATCCTGCCAGACTGTTGACTAGAGTATAGAGAGGAAACCAGAGTGGCGAGTTCAGTCCAGCAATGTAATTCCAATCAAAGCAAAGTCCAAGAAAACCAAGGCCTTCGTTATTCTGCGCGCCTCCAAATAGATTGGTATACACCAAGCTGTTTTGTTTGGATAGGCAAGGAATCGAAATGCCTTGAAAGATTGGTGCGATCCACAACGGGATGATCTCCCAAAAGAAGGCGCCACTAAAGACTACGCTGAAATATTTGAGGCGCTGTTTGGTCTCAGCTTTGTCGCGGTGTAACGTCTCTAATAATGTGTTGACGGGAATATTGATTGGCCATAACATCTTAGCTGGTTGAACCAGGACGGTACGAAGCAGACCTGCGATGCCATATGAAAGGAACTGTGAAGCAATAACGAGAAAGATGGCAGCACCCCGGTTCGGGTCTGAGCCATAATAGAGTCGCTGAGCAGCAAGAATCTGCGTTGCTACTGCGGATGTTGAGCCAGCAGAGCCCATGATCACCATGAATGCATGCTCTTTGGAATTGAAATCGGCCGGATTGAGAAAGCGGCATACTCGTGCTATGATGCCATCACCACTCGGGCGTGGAATGAAATGAAATGGTATAGCCAAAATGTATGCAATCACTGTAAGGAATACTACTGATACGTAGATAACCTGGGGCTTGAAATAGAAGATCTCCTGTAACACTGACGCGAAGATGCACAGAATGAGACCTGGAAGAAGGATCAAACTTTGTTAGTGAAAATATGGGACATAACAACAAACTACTTAAACTTACCAATCACCACTGCGCGAAATGTCCACGGAGAATCATCTGGGTTGTCGTCCACATGAAGAACGTGCGTAATTAGATCCTTTGCGTTATCTATTACTGTAATCTCACCATATCGATTTTCCTTCCTGACATCGTAGCCGTCGTCAATATCATTCTCGGCAAAGCTGGTTGCTTTTTCAACCTCTGCTTCCATCGCAAGCTTCTTCTCGCTGATTTCAGCGTTAGACGCTGGATTTTCCGGAGTGATCTCGTGATGCTTCTCTCTCTTCCCCATCTCCTTCCCATCCCCTGTTACATGAGGTTGGATATTGTCTTGCTGATCGGCCATAGTGTCGATGGAATGCTCCTCGCCAGCCTCTCATAAAGAGTAGAGGATGAATCCATGTTACTTGTTGTGTTGCGGCAACTACATAATTATATAGTTACAATACACCGTACTCACAACAATACAAAAATCGTATAGATCGTAACTGCACATGGTTTAATGTAGGATGGTCGATGTAGGATGGTGGGGTAGCAAAAGTTCCAACTAGCTTATCGCACCCCGCGCCGTTTGTGGCGCAGAATCATTTCCTGAAAGGGGAGGAGCGGATATGTTTCATTGCAGGCGTCAATTGCTAGAGGAACTTTCTAAACCCTCCCGGCAATGAAACTCCGGTTGCCCATCGTTCATTCGTTCGTTTTCGCTAAACTAGACGTTGATCCATGCACTCGCGCTTTGTCTAGCTCGAAAAAAAGGAACATTTGTGGCACTTCCGCGTGGTCGGCAGCCGATTAGCCGAGATACGAACGTGGTACAGTACCACTGGGTGCTTTTTTTACTTTTTTATTACTTTTTTTTTTCTTTCAAATAAGCCTTATCTCAAGGAAGTGATATTGAATCAATCTGTCACAAAAAGAGAAAAACACGAAGAAAAAGGTGCAGATACAAAAGTGCACGTCCATTTGAGATGGCTGCATGGCTATTACTCTCGTTAAAATGAAAATGAGAAGCGGAAATCCCAAAACAGCATTTGGCGACCAACAGTGTGTGAATATTTAACTTGACTCTTTCAAAGAAATAACCGGTTACATTGAGAGAACACTGATTTATGCTTAAACTGATTGAGATACTCTTAATATAATCATATGCAGCGGTTGGTGTAAACAGCCCCTGTTAAGCTGGCAGTCACGAGTGATGATGAATTATTTTATAATCATCACAGGGGATAATACAGATGCAACAACCAGGGCTAATCGGTTACCTAGTTTATAAATCAAGGGGTGATAGAACACTACCAGGATAATATTGACCATATTGATGATTTTGACAGCTTTTAGACAAATAAATTCTCCTTCCGAAAGTCAGATTATGCATCGAAAATTTAAGCTAGCATCGCCAAGCATTACGCTATTAGCTAGTGCGGCTACTACAGCCTGTAGTCTACGGCACATCGCTGTAGAGACCCAAATAACTTCTTGCTTTTCCAAAAACAATTTACCTGTGATTTATCACGCGATGGGATTGATTCAACCAAGGCTAAAAAAACCATCTCATAACACCAGCTAAAATTCGACGAGTTTTGATGTTCTCCATTAATAGCATGGAGGCGAATATTAGTTAATTTCCTTTTTCAGACTGTATACCCGAAAGAGTGACAGGGGCAGCGATTTAAGTTTCGCCGGATCTTAGTTATTCCGCCATCGGCCAGCCTGACTTTTACGTTTCCGTAAAAATTTCTCTCGGGCATTCAAGAAGAGCGTGCTCATCAAGTAGTTATTTAAGGCATCATATGCTACATTGTACAAATATACAGCCATAACGATGGCACAATCCAAGTCAGCGAAGCGCAAGCGTAATGCACAGGGAGGGACTCCCCAAAAGCATGTTAAAGTCACAGAGACGGCTCTGGCTGTCACCTCAATCCCCGCGGATGAGCCATTCGAGATCAAACGTTTACAGTCGGTCATCTCAGATGAAGAGCTCGAAGTGACGATTGATACTCTCGCTACACTAGCGCAATATCCAAGCTTGACAAAGTCCAAACTTTGCAGAAACCTTCGAACAGCCGTGTATGATTTTCGCCAGTCATGCACTACAGGTGTCAATGCTACCAGTATGTCGAACTACCGATGTCTAACATGGTGGTACAACTAAAACTTTCTTAGCGGAGGCCGCAAATCTCACGGCCAAAGTGTCTGGTGCACTTGCTGATGAGAAGTACCTCGAAGCAAAAATTTTACTTGCGGAGATGCGTCTCAGAGGCGAGGAACCGAAGTTGGGCGCACTATGCCGCTGGGTGCGAGATCTTGACGTTGTAACGCAGCCTAGGCAAACATCTACCAATGATCCCGAACGCTCTGCAAAGGATGATGAGCTTCTCAGCGTACTGGATGCTGTCCTACGCGTTAGCTGCCCAGTGGATGATAACATAGAGCCGGGAAAGCATTTACCTGGATTGTCTTCTCGTATCTCTTTTCAAACAACATGGGATTTGCGATCATCTACCATATCACATCAAGTCTATGACTCCGTTCTAGACAAATCAATATTTTCGTCAGCACCTAGCACGGCCGCGGATGCTCTACGTATCATCGAAACAACCCCTGGCCACCTCCGCAATCCTCCCAACTATCACCCAGCAATCCTCTATACCACTCAGCCTAATACCGTGCTACTATCGTCAGAATGTCCTCAAATTAAACTTCATAAACATCCAAACGTGGCCAATCTCAGCCTTGCAACAAACGTTCTTTCACCTGCTGAATGTAAGGCTATCATTGCCATTGGAGAAACTGTGGGTTTTCTTCCGGACACTCCTGTGCGCGAGGGTGGTGACACAAGTGTTTTGGCGCACAACTTCTACTGGATCGTCGATACCTCATTCCATGATAGACTTTGGGCACGCATTTCGCCTTTCGTGCCAGCATCTGTCAATGGTCGCTTAGCTCGTGGAATTAATCGACGTTTCCGTGTGTACCGATACGTCCCTGGTGCTGAATATCGATGCCACATTGACGGAGCATGGCCGCCGTCCGGTATTCGTCCAGATGATACATATGTATACGACGACTCTCCAGCAGGAAAGAAGCAAAGCTCATTATTCACCTTCCTATTATACCTTAATGACGAATTTGAAGGAGGGCAAACAACGTTTTTTGTCCCAGCTCCGTCAGAAGGAAAACTCAATGCCTATCGAGTGCGGCCGGTAATAGGTGGCGTAGCAATATTTCCACATGGCGAATCGAATGGTGCACTACTACATGAAGGCTCAAGTGTCACAAAGGGCGCCAAGTATATTATTCGAACGGACGTCGAGTATGATATTGATCCTTCTGGGGAGAAGTAAGAAAATGCAACGTGCCTGCCCAAGATACATAAAGACATATACTGTACCCAGGATCTTTCGGCTAGCTTGCATCCTTTGTGAGTTAATCAACGCGTAACATGTATCCCCCAGGCTATTTTTAATTACAATTTGCTATTCTTCAATCATCAAGTTCATGGGATCTGGATAT
The DNA here is from genome assembly GCF_050947405.1 of Trichoderma evansii. Classification (NCBI taxonomy): domain Eukaryota; kingdom Fungi; phylum Ascomycota; class Sordariomycetes; order Hypocreales; family Hypocreaceae; genus Trichoderma; species Trichoderma evansii. The sequence continues at coordinate 3,296,133 of NW_028145204.1, forward strand.
GGTGAATTCAGTAGAAACCGACACATTATCATACAAAAGTTGTATCACAATCAAAATTCACCATAGATGAGAGACGTCAGAAGGCATAATAAGATATATACAATATATTTTCAAAAACTATATACTTGTAGAGTCATTTACAGTGTCATCTTAGACAACCAACAATTGCAGTGTTGTCTAACAATATCCATAGACATGAGTGACCAATATATATATACATGTAGAAAGAAATATATATAAAGCTGCCGTGAATTCGTGAGCTCATTTAAGGGCTGCATTTGCCGTTGTTGCAGAGCCGCAACTCGTGCACTGGCAGCTACTAAGTGAGTCTCTGATGCACAGTTGAGACGAGGTCGCGTCCGACTTCCTATGACGAGCACTTGCCGTTGCTGCAAAAGTAGGGGTCTGAGCAGTCATCGTCAGTTGCGCAAGAAGCGCCGAGGCAGTGGCCAGCCCAGCTGCAAGTCGGGGCTGAACCGCTGCTGCCGCTGCTGCCAGAATCGGTGCTGCATTTGCCGCTGGAGCAGACAAGAGAGTCAGAGCAGTCGTCGTCTGAGGAGCAGCTCGCGCCCTGGCAATGGCCTGCCCAAGTGCAGGTTGAGCTACCACCGCTTCCAGAGCTGCCGCTGCCACTTCCAGAGCTGCCGCCACCGCTAACGGGTCCCGACGGCTGGCCAGGGGCGTTGGTATCGAAGTTGTAAAGAGTCGTATCCACGACTTGCCAGCTGATATCGATATGTCCCTGGTTGCAGGCTTGTGAGTTCAACGCGCTGAGAGCAGAGAAGCTGAAATCCAGTCCGGGAGCTCCGCTGGGGTTCCATGGACCAGTAGATGATCCAGTGCCGCATCGCTCACAACCATCACCAATGAAGAATGGAGTGCTTGATGCTACTCCATTGACGCTGACAATAACCTGCCGACCACAGTACTGGGCCAGGTTGCTGGCAATCAAACTGTGGTTCATAGCAACAAGGTTGTTGCTGTTGATTTCGTTCAAGTTCAGGGCGGCAAACTGGCTGCATTCGACGTTGCCGGTGTTTGCGACTGAGAGATCTGTGCTGCAGGATTCAGGGTGCTGAATATCATAGTAGTATGTTCCATATCCGCTGCCGCTGTAGATGACAGAGGAGAGGCCCAATTTGGCAAAAAGAGCAAGAGACGCGATTTGGCCCTTCATTTTGAATGAGTCTGACGATTGGATGTAAAAAGGCGTGAGTAGAGAGTTGACTAAAGCTGGCTTCTTTCCTTGAGACAATTGTCGCTGACTACCAACACGATTACACCGGGAACACTGAGCTACTTATATTTACCAGTTTGCATTGAACAATACATTTTATAAACAATATGCCTTACGCGAATAAACGGCCCGAAAGACCATACGAGTATTGTTTGCATATTCAAGGAGAATCAAATAGTTTGAAAATATTAATTGGATATAAGCTTAGAAGCATGATTGTCCTGCCCTTCTTGGTAACTCCCAACTCATATTGAAAGAAGTCATAACGCTAAACTAACATGGATACAAACATATGTAAGCAAAAAGGTAATTATAAAGAATTCTGCCTTCCTTTTTAGAAACAGCACGTTCCTCTCTTTGGTCAGAAATAACATAATTGTCGTTGGCGGATAAGCTTCCCCCTAGCTACGGAGAAATTAGACTCCACCGAGAAAGTAACGGAAAATGTCGGGCACTCGGTTCATCTTAACGACGAGCCGTTCTTCCATTTTCCCTTTGGTCATTTATCAAGCATCTCCATAAAGCTATAAATATAGTAAACCTTGTTTTTCATAAGCTCCCATAACCCCATGTACTTATTTGTTGTATTGCTGTATTTTGAAATTCCCCAGCGACATGCGCAGCAGTAATACTGCATGACTACGCACAGAACGGGGCAACACAAACGGTGACTAAGGCTGAAACGCGCTTACACGACAGAGTCTGTGAAGCTAATCGGCCAATACGATTGTTTGCGCCTACGAGTACCTACCTATCTAGGAAACACTGATTAATACCGCTAAGGAAATTCCCGACACCTCGGCAGGAGCTACCGACCATTCCAGAACAGCATTGTCGGTGCCCCCGACAGCACTTGCGCCTTTAGGATAAATGCCTTTGTTCCTGAGTGGTGTTCTTTGTGGCTAAAAATATTCAGGTACAAGCGTGATTAAGGTGACATTTAGTGAGCTACTATGGGTAGTGAAGAAGCTTATTTGTAATTTTATGACGAAAGAACCTTTTTTTTTTTTGTCAGTGTGCAGTGAAGTAATGAATCTCAGTGTTTCTCTTCGCCTGATTCCTTTTTAACCACTCTCAAGCTGACTTCCCAAACACAAACAATCTTTTCTTTGCAAACCAGCAGAAAGTATATTTACATCAATATTGATTGTTATACATTAAATCAGGAGCAGCAGACGAGGTATAATTTTTTTTTCTTGTTGAGACTATTGATGTTAGCGCAATGTAAGCAGCACAGCACTTGCTAAAAACGTACGGAGTGCCCTGTATTACTGGCATCTCGACATAAAAGTACTGGAGCCGACCTACAGTAATACGAAGTAAGACCTGCTGAAATTCCTGTTTCCAGCAGGTAGTTACACTACGTTTTCTCCCAGCCTATGTTTAGACCATATCACACTAGCTTTTACATAGAAGAAGAAATCAGACTGTAATAGCGAATCAGGGTGAGCTTATCACGGCAATATGAATAGCATTACGAAATTTCTGGTTATCACCCACTTCCTACAGCCAATAGCGTTGTAAAAGATTATCTATCGAATAAGAGCTTTTCCATGTTTCATATAGGAGGTAAACTCTATGGTGTTTGGCCATTAGCTATTTAAAATTTATCGCTTTCTAGAATATAGTTAATTCATACTTTTCTGTTCTCGCTTAAAGGGCTTCTAAAGGTGGTACTCTTTCGCTAGTTAGCTATCGCCTTACACGTCTATATGATATCTGATTTTGTATCAGATTTTATTCAGCTTTTCTATTCCCATTATGATCCGAAAGATTGATAGACACAGTGGTTAAAATGTAAACGTACTTTGTTTCTATTACGGGTAGCATCGGCTACGTATCTGTCTTGACTGGCCGGTATTTGCGAACTTATATCTTGCGCAACCATCATTGGTATTTATATCACATCTATAATTTGCATCAAATGTAGCGCATGGATATTCCAACCATATCTACCCTGTATGCGTATTTAGATCCATATGCTGCACTGAATCAGAGTATTATTATGATGTACATGGGGGATATTTTTTGATTGAATAGCAATTGTAACATGACTTTTGCTGCCCCTCGTAGGGTAGGTATGCAGCGACATTTTACCCCGTACTTCGTAGCTAAAAGCATCATTTCACTATCCTTATCCCTATCGATTACTAAACAAAAATGAAAGCAGGAAAAAAATTGTGATGGTATGGGCCATTCAGCAGACACACATACGAAATATTGACAAATAACCTTCATTGCTGTAATATGCAACTCATGGAATTAACTTGCATTCCCTATATCTGCCCAATGTATGTATCTCTTTATCTTATCAAGTTTAACAATGATACTAGGGACATTATTTTTGGTACCTAGAACTACCTATATTAGTTGCCATAGCATTTCTAGGGCCTTCCTATTGGAGGAGAATATGTTCGCGTAGGCTCTAGTGCTTACCAACATAAGTTACTGGAACCTTAGGATTTCCGACAATCGAGAATAGAGCGACTGCTGCGGACAGCATGAATTCCACTTCGCGTTCTTCCACAAAATATCTGTTGTGATGCTGTATTAGGAATGTGATGTAACAGCTTTTTTCCTCGAATCAGCGGAGCTTTTCTTTTTTCGTATACCCTCCATAGCCAATATTTACGCAAGGATAGGGAGATTTCAGCCTTTCTAAATTAACCTAGAGAAACAGCCTTCCTATTTAAGCTTACTTTAGTGTGTGACATAGAGCTACAAGGGGCCACCTCCAGCAAGTCTTGCTGTTTGTGACTCTATCCGGAATTTAACTATAACTCCTAACCTTTTATACTCGTATTTTTTCTTGGATTTCCATACTATATAATAGGGGGTCGCTCTCCCGAGCAGCAGTCAATCGCAGGCCGCATTGTCTATTTACCATACATTGTTTGCAGCGTTATCACCAATACAAACACCATGCGCTCTTCAATTCTCTTTGCTGCTGCCACGGCTGGTACTGGCTCTTTAGCCTACACAATTCCTGCCAACCTTCAGGCAATCTATAATGCACACAAGGTTAGCCCTTTTGTATCAGTTTCAAATCCTGACCGTCACTAATACGAAAATTACCCCAATAGGCAGGAACTTGTGCCACCCCGCTCTCAGGAACCTCCTCTTCAGGAGCTGTGTTCTGTGGAGACATCCCAAATGCTATCTTCTTGAAGGGAAGCAATGGAAACTATGACAACATGGATGTCGACTGCGACGGCTCCGACGATAAGGCTGGTGACTGCTCAAATGACCCTACTGGATATGGCGAGACAGCGTTCAAGGACACTGTCCAGTCTTACGGCATTTCAGATTTGAATGCCAACATTCATCCATATGTCGTTTTCAACGAGCCACCCTTTTTCAACGCCGAGCAGTATGGCATGAAGCCGCTTAGTGTAATGGCTGTTGTTTGCAACAATCAATTGGTGAGTTACGCCTTTGGATTTTTCTCTCTCTTTCTTTGGTGGGCGTGTTACGATAGTATTCAAGTCAGCATATGTTTACTAGTTTCTTTTTTCCCTTTTAGTGGTACGGTATCTGGGGTGATACCAACACAGAGCCGACTACAGGCGAAGCAGCCATCTCACTTGCACAGCTGTGCTTCCCCAACGACGGCCTGAATGGCGACTCTGGACACGGCGCCAAGGACGTGCTGTACATCGGATTCGTTGGCGATGAGGCCGTGCCAGGCAAGAACGGCGCCAACTGGAAGGCAACCAATGTCTCAGCCTTTGAAGCCAGTATCAAATCATTGGGCGATTCGCTCGTTGCAAGCCTGGGGACCTCAAGCGGTGGCGGCTCTGGCACCTGCTCCTGGGCGGGTCACTGCCTCGGCGCCTCCTGCGGATCCGACGATGACTGTTCAGATGACTATGTTTGCTCCAGCGGCAAATGCAGTACCGACTCTGGTTCTGGTAGCGGCGGTTCGGCTCCACCAACTTCTTGCGAATGGGAAGGCCACTGCCTCGGCGCTTCTTGCGGAACTGACGATGACTGCTCAGACCCCTACTTTTGCAGCAACGGCAAGTGCTCGTCATAGGAAGTCGGACGCGACCTCGTCTCGGCTGTGCATCAGAGACTCACTTAGTAGTAGATGTAGAGGGTAGTGCACGGAACTAAATTAATAATAAGAAATAAAGAGCCTTTGCTTAATCAGAATGCATCTCGTACGCGGAATCACGCTTCTTTTCCATTTGCTTTCACCATCATGAATCCTTAGGTGGGGGGATGTACTGTACTTGATGTCAATATTTTGGTAGAGAAAGAATGCTATCCACGCTGGCCCCTGTGGCGGGTCACTGGCCTGTAGTACAGACTCAGAAAATTTTAGTAGGGCAGCTAAACCTCCTACAAAGATGCGAGCGCTTGATGCTACACTAGGGCTTGGAATCTGTGACGAAGAGGGGAGAAGGCTCTCTCTGCTGGGCGCCTCTCTGAGATGTCGGCGATTAGGCTCATCTCGCAATAGGAACGTCGGCAATGCTACCCTCCAGTGATCCTTTAGCGATCCTCCAGCGATCCTCCAGCGATCCTCAGCCGGGTTCTTGGCTTAATGCCACCGATGGCCCGAGCACTTGACGTCCATTAGCACCTAGGTATTGACATAAATGTGCTGGGTAGAAGCCTCCCACGTCAATGCAGACATTCAAGAAATTCTTTCGTCTTGCGGTAGCCACGCTCTCATACTTCAATTGAGCGCAGATTATATCATTTAGTAATCATTTGCTTGCCTTGCCATAGGAAAATCTCGCGATATCTCCCCGTATACACTCATCAGCCAAAGATATATACTGTGGTAGCAGTCGCACCATGACTTCCATTGTTTTCTACGATATCGCTCACAAGCCCCCCTTTTCGGAGTCATGCTCTTCACCAAACCCATGGAAGACCCGATTGGCGCTCAATTTCAAGGGCGTCCAGTATTCGACATCGTGGGTGGCTATGCCTGACATCTCCAAAGTGCGTCAGGGCCTTGGTCAGTCCGCCTCTCGCAAGTTTGCCAACGGTGCCGATTTCCATACTCTTCCTGTGATACAAGATACTGCGACAAATGACACAGTCGGCGATTCATTCGATATCGCCGTCTATCTACAGCGCACATATCCTGACTCCGGCGGCGGCGACTTGTTCCCTGCCCAGACCCTTGATTACACTTTTGTGCCGATTTACGAAATACCTATACCACTGTCGAAGCCCGACGATGGAGGCTTCCCCCAGTACTCTCGATTCAATATAAACGTTGACGCGGCATTCAGCGCTCACGTTCAGCTAATGGTCGAAGGCATACCGCTTGATCCAGCCACAATTGAGCAAACCAAGGCCGAATTCGTCCGTCGAGCAGGCGTCAGCTCTTGGGATGACTTTATTTTAACCAAAGAGGCACGTGAGAAGCTCATGGAATCCTTTCAGAATACGCTGGGCGATTTGGCCAAACTGTTCCTCGAAAATAACAATGGCCCTTTTCTGTTAGGAAAACAGGTCAGCTACGCAGACTTTATCGTTGGCGCCTGGCTGCGGATGGCTCAGGTGACTTTGCCTAAGCCAGAGTGGGAAGAGGTTCGGCGTTGGCATGGTGGTATATTTGGGCAGCTGCATGATGCTTTGGATATATACGCCGAGATAAATTAAAGCGCCACGGCTCGCAACTCTAAACGGAGTTGTATAAGCGAGGTGTAAGGTTGAGTGAAGACTGGAATGCAAAGATTGTCTACAAGATTAGATGGAGGGATCGAATAGTGATTTGCAGCTGTTTATCATAGTCGATGAATATAATGCATGCATCGTATGAGCGGAAACAATTATACATGGACGGTCTCGAGAGATAGTAGAGATCTAATGGGATATTTATTGCGCACACACGACATGATCGAGATGGAAATTTTCACTTCGATGTTTTAACACGCGCCCGTGTTTTAGTTCTTGAGTCGCCTTTCTACTTGTAAAACTCATACAGGGGCCCTCAAATCTCTATAGCTTTTAATAAAATTATAGTATAAACACACGATACCTTCTGTATTATTTGATTTTTAGTATTCTACTTTAAAAATATAAAATCGTCGGTAGGCCGCGCTGATCGTTGGCCATCTTCTTTAATTACAAAGCTCAGAATTAGCACCTGAACTAGGCTCTCTGCACACGACAATAGCTTGTAACATTCTCTACACCATGCCATATCAGGACACCTAAGTCCTCATATTTTGGGGATTTTACTGTACGATGAGATCTGCATAAAGTACATGATACGTGGTAGATGATTTTCTGCCAAATCCGTCGGAAAAAATAACGCATCGCATTGCTCCTCTCACTAGCGATAGTCGCAGTTCATTTCTGTCGCGTACATTCTGGGATCTCAGCGCTTCCAACCAACCCTAACTATAACTTCCTCACGCAGCACAGCAAGGGAGATTACTGCTTGTTTAAGTGTTTAAGAGCCATTAGCGTAGCAGTAGCGCCAACTATGAGGCCTAGTAGGAGCACTAGCAAACTGCTGTCCCCAGCAGCTTGGAAATTTATAGCTTCCAATCTGCACTTTTAGCTAAAAAAATTAAGACATTCAGCTCCCAGCGCTATCGAGGTACCATCGTTTGCAAAGCGGATTAGACGACGATCCCTCTAACTGGAGGCAAATTATTCGCCTACTTGAGTCCAACATAGGAGGCTTAAAAATGTTAAAAGGAAGCCGAAATTCATCAGGCTGAAATGCGACAATGCGAAGACTTGTGCACTTCAGATGCTAGCTGCCAATTCTGGTTCTTCCTCCATTATGATCCAAGCGTATCCAGAGGTTACAATGGAGCTGATTGCATTCTGGATGACGAACCATACAACCCGGCGTTCTTACAATGTGGCTTTGTCGCCAACTACAATGCGGTATACAATAAAAATCCTAAATCCTAAATAGGGCGTGACTGTGTACCTAATAGCGACTTTATACTGTTGATCAAAAATACGGCGAATTGGAAGAGTAAGCGGGTGGAATATACACCTAGTTTCCTATATCGGCTACTCAGGTTGCCTGTATCCAAACAAGAATTAGAGGACTAGAGATTTAATGTATATCAAGTGACTTTGCTGACACTGAAAGCCAGATGAAAAGTTCGAAAATAAAATTAAACTGTTTATAAAATTATCCATTGAATGCTTTATTTAGAATTGGTCACTTGGGCATGTTCTCTCCTATGCTAGATTAAGGGATGCTTTATCTGGTATCCAAGAATTCAGATTTAATATCTAAAAAAGTGGACTTTGCGCTACTTAAAGTTAATATACATGTGATTATAAGATTTAAAAAAGTAACTTAACATATATATATTTAATTATTTAGCTAATATAACTTATCTTTTATTATTATATATATATATACCTATATCACTTACTTTTTATTATATATATATAATTATATTACTAATTTTAATTATTAACTTTAGCTTAATTACTAACTCAAATTTGCTTATTAATTTTAATTTACTTATTAAATTTATACTGTAATTTAATGTTATAGTTTAGCAAATAAGTGCTATAATTTGGGGGATAAGTGCTGTAATTTAATAGATAAGTGCTGTAACTTAGTACTTAAATTAGTAAAATATAATAGTTAAAGTTAAAGTACTTTCTTATACAAGCCCCACTATTTTTGGATACTAAATCTGAAATCTTGGATACCGGATAAAGCATCCCTAGATTAACTTTGAAGTAGAAAAAATAGATCCTGGCCGGATTATCTCTATTAAAACAGAATGCTGATACAGTCATCTATAGATTTGGCATGGAATAAGGGATTAGAGAATCAGTAGCCTTGACCGGTCGCCTTCATATTTTAAAATTTCTGGATACAAAGTAGGAAGCCTCACAGCATAAGCAACATTAACACGGTAGGGGCACCTAGGGCTTAAAAGCTCCGCTACTATAAGCCTAGAGACGAATAGAGTAATATGGGTAATATATAATGAATATCGTCCGGATGGTGAGTATTGTATGCACAATGAAAACTGAGCTGATATATACATTTTAACCTCAAAGAGTGCACAGCAGCTGACCTCTCCTAACGCAACTATTCCGATCCGCCTTGCTTAATCTGGTCTATCACTGAGTTTATATCGACTAGAAGATGGAAAATTCACTGACGTTTGGGACCTTATGGATATAAAGTAAACTGTGACGTGGTCACACGGCGTCCTGTTGGCTCGATTCCCTGAAAACTGCCTTGATGAGTACCAGTGGCACTCAAATGCAATGCTAGATAGCCGTTTTCGATAGTCAGATGTCGAATCGTCCAGCAGTTGTATAAGCCGATGATGGTTCTTCGCTGGTCATTGTAAACATAAAGACAGAACGGAGTGTTTCTTTGAAGTATACTCGATGCTGCTTATGAATAGATATTTACTCTAAATAAAGCGATAATTTGAAAACATTAAGAAATTGCAATAAGTGACTGTTAAATGCCGGAATATATAATATTCACACTTGCGCAGTGATAGATGGAAGAATAAAACTTTGAGAGCACATACAGAAGCAAATCAGTTCTAATAGAAGCGTTCGGCGAAAATTTGTAAGGATATTATTAATATAACGAATTATAAATCAGAGGCGGCTCGTCGCTATTACAAGAGCTGAATAAAAGTTACATAAGTTTTGTTTTAAGGTATTCATCTCCACTGATGAGGCTATGTGAGCTCAAAGTCTTGATAGCATGTTGGTGTAACAGCGTGAGAGGGTGCACCACTGTGCCAATAACCAAAAAGATCAGCTATATTAGCATCCTATGCTAATATACCCTCTACACCAGCTTATAAGGCATCTCGCCTTACAGGCCTAACAGGTCCTGTTACAGTTGGAGAACTATGCTAGTTTATTTTAGTTTGAGTCTTCACGGTAGCTCATAATACAGTTGCCGTTTTCGGCGGCGTTTTTGGGAAAAAATAAAGTTGGTATATATATCCTAGATTGTCAAACGCCAAACGCCAAATACAGTAGTAGGGAAATATAAAAGATCGAGACACAGTACCAAGCTCTCTATAATGGGTAGCTGGAATAATATACAATACATAAAAGGGTGCCATGTATTCTATGGAAATATAAGCCCAACACTGGCAGAGGGGTCAATATAAGGATATCTAATAACCAATATAACAATAATAGGGCTCTAGGGTAATTTGAGAAAGGTTGAAGTTCTTTTTTATTACTTTTAATAGGCTCAGTGATAGAGAGAGATTTACCAAGGGGTCCTAGAGTGGGGCACATGGGAAATGGTGCTTGCGATAATAGTACTGATGAACAAGCCATTTTAAGTATTTCAACGAGATTAATATTTTCCAGTACGAATTTGGGTTAGCTAAATATAAATACATTATTTATATTTATCCTCCTCACTTCTCTAGTATATACTATAATTGATATATATATATGTAAAAAGCTATTAAATGCTAACAATTGGTTCCGATGTTTACCTAATCAAGGCACTGGGAGTAGTAGTCGTTTTGCTGTTTACAGGTGGCTGGGGGCTGACAAGCTGTAGGCCCTGTCCACCCAACGCCTCCACACTGGCCATAGAGCGATTGTGTCCCACTGCCGGTTGGTGCTGACGATGTTGATGTGGATGGTGGCCGGCTTGAGCTGCTACCAGGTGGCGGAGCCGAGCCAGAGTCGCCCAGACCAACAGGCGTGGGATCCGTCTCTTGCTGTCCGACACAGAGGCAGGTTCCCCAGTCGGAATTGGCCTGACCTGGGCAAGCGACTGGCTCGAAATCAACAACCACATTGTCTCCAAAAATTTCACTCTGTGCCATAATGTCGAAATGGTAGCTATAGCCGTATTGGTTGGTACCTCCGACTGTTGGGCACCACTGCGCGTTTCCATTGTTAGGACACAGGTTTGTCACCATTACAATGATGCTTTGGCCCGCAACGCCACCCGTACCGCAAGAGGAGCAGGGCGCCTGTCCCGTCGAGGTCAAGTTATAGCATTTGCCGCAGCCCGCGCCACACCACGACGCACCAGCCGTGTCGTAGAGAGCCTGGGAGCCGGCAGCCGTGTAGACCCCGCTACTAATGCCAAGCTACCGACAGAATGCAAATTAGAAACACAAGGATTATTACGGAGTAGTGTAGGCCTAGATAGGGCGAAGTCTCACCTGCCAGGGGAAATTGGCGCCATTCGCAACGCCGCAGCCGCATGCACCCTCCTGCCCATCGAAATAGCGCTAGACTTCCAGTTAGTTGTTGTTAGACATGACTTATAAAAAAGTGTACTTGCAGTGGTCGTAGCCTTAAACGCGGCAGCAGAGCCCGCTATAATGGAGCCGGCAAGCAGAGAGGCCTTCATGTTCAATAGCTGGAACTAAACTGCAATTGAGAGACAGAATGTATTATTAGAGCGTATGGTCTTGCAACATTCGAGACAGGCAACATTAACAAAAGGTTGCTCAATAATTTATATAGATCAATTGATAAATAGGGGCCATGCACACCACCCCTTTTCTAATTTCCCGAGAGTGCTGGCTCCGGGCGGTAATTTATATATAGCATAATATTCCGGCTGCAATATACTCAAAACTACTTGCATCCTTTATATATTTAAATATAATTGAAAATAGTAAAAAGCTCTACTTCTTTTTTTACTCTATGTAAGAAGTATAAATTAGGTACTAGAATAAATGGAACTACCTTGTTGAACATGCGGAGGAATACTACCAGTTATCTACTGAAGAGATTAGCGGTGTAAGGGTATTTCACCGCTAGTCACAGAATCATAAGGTATATGCGCTCATTTTCATCTATTTCGAATGAATATACGGAGTATTTAGTATAATATATTGAGTAGGCCGCTCCCTCTCATTTTCTTAATTGTAAACACCAAACCAAAAATTTAATATATTTAAGTTATATATCGAATCTTACTACTCCTTAATTTGTTCAGTTATAGCTTATTTTTTTTTTAGAGGTTTTATGTAAATACATCTTAGCCTGTAATCCTTCGGCTGTATTGTGGCAGGCTGTATTGTGTCAGCCGGTACGGAGATTTGCCGCGGCTGTATGCTCTCAGGCTATATAAACCCCGGCTATATATATTTTAAGGATTGCAGGTTCTTAAGCGGCTCTAATAAATCATACGCTTCATACCTATATTATTTAATACGTAGTCCTAGCATTACTATGCCATTTACACCAAGAGAACTCGATGCGTAAAATATTAAGTTTTCTATACTTAATAATAGTTTGAGCATATCGTTTGACAGCCATTAAAGTTTAGGAACACACTAACATGTTGGTAAATCTTTAGCCACCGAAATAGTGCAATGAAATACCGAGTAAATGCTTGGATAATTAATGATGCGCTTCAGTATCTGCATCCTTGCATGTTATCTATGGAAATGTGCTATATAACTAAATAATAACTCGCAACTCCGAAGAAATAACTACTTCTACCGATTTGACAGCGATTTCATGAATTAGATCCCTAATATTGACGTGCAAACTCCGTCAAGAAATTCTCTAAGCTGTTTCAAGTCATAAGAATCCGACCCGGAAATTTCGAGAGACCAGTGATCCTTTGCGGGCTTAACAATGATAAAAATGTCATTTGTATGTACCAGGCCAGGTTTAGCAACGACATTGAGCTGCGGCCCATGACCGGAGAAGAGAGCAGGGCTTTCATCGATATTCTGAAACTGAACAATGCAGTTGTATCGCCGTAAGCTTGGGGTCCAATCTGTGCAGTTCTGTAGAAGATTTTTAGACCCTGCAGCTTCATATGCAACACTGCGATGACGTTGGCTCTGAACCTGACTGATGATATCTTCCAGCAATGTGTCTTGCTGGATCTTTGCCCTAATGGGAACTATATTCAAGCATGGCCCCATAATATCTTTTAGCTCTGCGCTGAGAGATGAGCGACCTGAAACAATAAGCCCAAATATCAGATCCATTGAATGTGTAAATTTAGCTAGAGCATGTGCACATGCAGCGATGAATACCGTAGCGGAAGTCGTACGATCAATTCTCCCTGGTGCTGGGATAGTCCGGCTCAGCCGCAACACCTTTCCCGTGGAATGTTCTAAATTACGGGGCGTGGGCATTTGTAAGGGCTGGGAATTTTCGAGAAAGCTTTTCCAAAATGGGAAAGACTTCTCCTCTAGGTATTGGATATGCTTGATGTATCGCGAGAATTGTGGAATCAACGGTGGAAGTTGATGAGACAAGAGAGCTGAGAGGGCGGCGAGTAGCGGACCAAGACTCAGTCCGTCGTATTGTGCGTGGGCTATTCTTATTGTCAGTCGAACAGGACCATGAGCCGATCTCTGGACATGAAACATAGTGAAAGGTCTTCCGAGTTGCAATGGTTGCGAGAGTATTCTTGAATGAAGCTGTGAAGATTCGAGGTCTTTTTCTATTGGATGGATACACATAGGGACTTCTATCGCATCTGAGATGACGTGGAAGAAGGCGCCCTCATGCCGAATAAAAATGGCGCGGAGAATATCGAATCTGTCCCATAGTATTGAACACGCCGTGACTAGCTCCACATCTGTCATATCGCCGGGGAGATTAAAATACATCGCTGCACAGCTCAGGGGATTTTTTCGCATTGCCATTTCGATGAAGTCCGCTTGAACAGTAGTGACGGGATATACATCCGTAAATGATATGATATCAGGGTCTAAAAGTTTCGGAACAGTTTCTAGCAGGGTACTGATAGAAGGTGAGCTGCCATCACCGAGAAGTGAAAATGGTAATGGGGCTGTATCATTAGCAATACTGCTATCATCCTCTTCATCCGAACTTTCCAAATGGATAAGCTCAGAGAGGCTCGATGACGCCAAGATGTCTGTAATAGTAAGCGACAGACCCTGTTCTCGTGCCGCCACCACCAGCCTCATTGCCTGGATAGAATCGCCGCCGACTGTATAAAAACTGTCATCGAGGTATATATTAGATGCATCGACATCTAAAATTGACGCCCATAGGTTTTGCATTTGCTTTTCTGCAACTGTGGTAGGTAGACGCTGTTGTTGGCTCCTCTTTGGGTCAAGTGCTGCCAGCTCTTCCGTTGTGAGAGCACTCCCGACTGTTTTGAGCGCCTTGCGGTCTATTTTCCCTGTTACGGTTGTAGGGATGGCATCAATAGGTATAAAGACCGAAGGAATCATATATGACGGAACTAGTTTAGCCAAACTTTGCCTTATTTTGCTTGCTATATCGGCAGCTTGTGCTTGCGGTTGATTAGTCTCAGGTATGCTGATAAATATCGCTAGTATAGCGCTGCTTTCGCGTGGATTTATTATCTCAGCGACAATTCGAACGTCTTGATCTTTAGGAAGCAATTGTTGAACGTGATGCTCAACCTCACCAAGTTCCAGTCGCTGGCCGTGGATTTTTGCTTGTGAGTCCTTACGGCCAACAAAAGTTAGAGTACCATCTGGCTGATAGCGTACTATATCCCCTGTCTTGTAAAGGCGCCCCCTTCGACCAGATATTCCCAATTCTGGTAACCCCTTGAGTAGCCAAGATGGGTCATGAATAAAGGCAGCCGAAGTGCGTTCCTCATCATTGAGATAACCTTGACCAACCAATGGACCCTCTAACCATAACTCTCCTTCGACCCCAATAGGAACAAGGTAGCTGCCATTGCTGGGATCGACCACCCAAGTTCTTTGCCCGATACCTTTGCCAATTGGAACGGCAGAGCCTGAAATAAACTGATTAACGTTGGCAGCTGTCGCACAAATAGAACACTCTGAGGGTCCATATGCATTCAATAGCGTGGGTATCCCCTTAAAAAGGCTGATATCGGACGGAGACATTGCTTCACCAGCCAATAACAAAACATCTAGTCCTGACATTGCTACTGGATCTATAGTCCGAGCAACTGAAGGGGTCAAAGAGACGTGTGAAATTTGATATCGACGGAAACAGCCTGCCAAATCGTTTCGCATTTCTGCCTGAGAGCCTACACAAAGACAGCCTCCATTGCAAAGAGCGAACAGCATACAGGACCAAGACATGTCGAACGCATAAGACGCGAAATCCAGTACTCGACTTGTCGGGTTAAAGCCCAGGCCTTCCGTCTGATGTCGTATTGCACTAGCGAAATTTTGGTGCGATACTGTAGCTCCCTTAGGTGTTCCGGTACTACCAGAGGTGAATACAACATAGAGTAAATCCGTTGGTTTTGTTTTTGTTGTTGCATGCGGTAGTTGAAGGTTATTGTTACCAAGAATGTCATCAAAAAATCTTGTGACATCTAATAGCTGTATTCCAGCAACAGCTTCCTGCAGTCGGTAGGCCAGTGCTTTATTCGCAGCAGATGAGAGTATCGCCTTTGGCCGTATCTGTCGTACAATCGACTGAAGCCGGTCTTCTGGCTGGTTGGTATCTACCAAGAAGCAAGCTGCGCCTGTCTTCCAGACGGCGTACGCAGTAACTGCTGTCCACATTGACTTTTCAAAACAAAGAGGCACTATTACATTTGGCCCAATGCCCATTATTGTTAAACGGAGGGATAGACTGTATGCCAATGACTCCAATTCCATATAAGTAAGTTCACCATCCCAAGCGCATATTGCCGGCGCGTATGGCTGTTTTTGCGCTATATCTGAAATTATGTCATGTATACAGACTTTGACTGTTTCTGGCACAGATGCGTTCCAATTCCAAACAGTTTCCAGATCGCTTTGGTCAATTAAACTCAAATCTCGAAACAAAGTCTTTTTGTGGGCTTCCTCGCATAAAAGTCGGAGGATATGCTCAAACTGGTCTTGCATTCTTGCAATTTTTTTATTGTCTATCACGTTGGAATCATAGATGAGCTTTATAGATAGTCCGTGAGGATTGAGGTCGCAGACCACCTCTAGAGCATAGGTGGATGACACGTCAGCTTCTTGCTGGGTCCGAGGATTTTCAAGGGATTTGAAGATGCTGGCCTGACCATCTAAGTTTGCTGGCTGCACAACGAGCAAAGTTTGAAATTCGCAGCTGTTCTCTGCATCTTTGTTCATTCTGCGGATATTTTGAAGACCCATTTGCTCAAAAGGTATCGAATCTATACTCTGTTGCTGTATTTGTGCTTGCAACTCTTCGACAGTCATGTCTGATTCCTCTGGAAACTTTATCCGTACTGGCACTGTAGCTACGGTTGGACCAGCAATATGTTCTGCTCCTGGTATTGCGGCTTGTCGGCCAGTAACAGTGCAACCAAAGACGACGTCATTTGAGCTCGTGTGTAATGCTTGCAGTAGTGCCCACGCAGTCCGAATGAGTGTGGCTGGCGTTATGTCCGTATCTGGCCACGTTATATTATTGATTGCTGCGTAATGTATTTTATCCGTTGAAGGAGCATATCTTGGCAAGGGCAGCTGAGGAAAGACAGCTGCTTGGGATCCATCAAAGTATTCTTTCCAGAAATCGATAGCAGCTGATCTACCTATATCATGAATATACGAGATAAATCGTTGGAATGGAACATATTTTGCTCTTTGTTCATCACGATATGCCTTGTCAATTGCATCTAGTACCATTGAAACAAGGATGTTATCGTATAATGCGTGATGTATGGTCCACGAAAAGAGAACGCCATATTTATCATCTCTCAATAATCTGAACCGGCTGAGTCTTGTTCCTAGTCCCATGATACCTGAAGCTGAGAATCCGGATAAGTCATCCAAACTGTTTTCATCTTCCCATTGTACTGGCTCGTCGACGATGGACTGAACAAGCCCCTGCCCAGGAAGGTTAATAACTCGTGTCCGAAGTATCGACATTTCTGTTGATATAGCTTCACAAGCCTGAATAAATCTTCCTAGATCTATGTCAGATTGAAGTATAAACTGAATATGTGCAATGTAATTGCCACTTCGCTTCTGTGCCATTGCCAAGAGCCCTTCTTGCAGCGGCGTGCATGGTAATACATCCTCGATTTGACTACTTGAAACGTCACATAGCGACGCTGCTTGTAGCTGAACAAACTCAGCCGTCATTCCATCTTTGAGAAGAGAAAAAGGAGCTATTATTTCCTCCTTAAAGGTTTTGTTATTCCACTTCAAATGCTTGGCTTGGTCACATAATCGGGGGTGCTTAAAAATATCAGCTACAGTCAGAAGCATGCCCTGTTCTCTTGCTATTGCGACAAGCCTCATAGCTTGAATTGAATCGCCAATACGGAGAAAGCTGGTGTTTGCATCAATAAGAATAGAATCAATACTTAATACCGATGCCCATAGTTGACGCAGACGTCTTTCTCCGGAAGTAAGCGGCGCTTTTGTCTCTTCCGGCTGTTGTGATATGTGTAATGCCGCGATATCTTCCATAGACAGTCTGTTTCCCATTTCGCGCAGTGCCTTTCTATCAGTTTTCCCAGTTGCTGTCATAGGAATAGCAGTAAGTGGCATAAATGCAGCTGGGATCATATAAGACGGAATCTTATCTGCAAGTCGGCTGTCCAAATTCGCTAATGTTGTTGGTAGATCTATAATTTCTTGGCTAGAAGACTTTAGATGGATAAATGCAATCAATATCTTCCCGGTCGAATTATAAGGAGTAACCACTTCAGCTATAACATGAATATCGTCATCGCTTGGAAGTAGCTTCTTAACGTGGTACTCAACCTCTGTAAGTTCCACGCGCTGGCCTCGGATTTTCGCCTGAGAGTCTTTTCGTCCAATAAAAATAAGCTCTCCGCTTGCGTTATATCGCACTAAATCCCTTGTTTTATATAGACGGCCGCGCCTCCCCGGTACTCTTCCCGAGCCTTGTAATAGCCAAGTAGGATCTTCAATGAATGCCGATGAGGTCTGTCCGCTCTGATCATTAAAATACCCACGACCCACTAGTGGACCTTCAAGCCATAGCTCTCCTTCAATACCGATAGGCACTAAGCGGCTTCCTGTTTCTTGGTCGACAACCCATGTTCTTAATCCACGGCCCCTACCAATTGGGGGCTCGGTCTTGTTGTCAGCAGTTATAAGTGAAACTGTACTACAGGGAGTACATTCTGCAGGTCCATAAATATTCACAATCTGCACGTTATCCAGTGAACAGAAATACTCGGCATCAGTCAGACTCAGAGCTTCTCCAGCTAGAGCAAGCACGCTAAGGTTTGACAGGCTTCGTAAGTCAACCGACCGTGCAAGAGATGGAGTTAGCTGGACATAGCTAACTTTGTATTTCTGAATACAAGCTGTAAGGTCATTATGCATCTCTTCTTGTGAGCCAATACAGAGGCATCCACCAGTATAAAGAGTGAATATGAAGTTGAACCAAGACATATCGAAAGCATAAGAGGCAAAATCAAGTACCCTACTGCGAGGCTTGAAGCCGAGTGTCTCTACTTCTTCTTTTATGGTAGAAGCAATATTTTGATGAGATATCAAGACACCTTTTGGTAAGCCTGTACTGCCTGATGTGAATACAGCATATAACAAGTTAGAGGGCCGGATAGCCGTATGTTCTAAACTCTGAGGCTGAGAGGTTTTTGTGTTCATCAAATCATTTAGGAATGCTGTGGTGATGATCTCTACTTTGGTAGATGGTTCAGCTAGCTCCAAAGCGATCTCTTTATTTGTTGCAGATGCGAGAATAACTTTGGCTTGGACCTGCTGTACTATGCTTCGTAGTCGATCCTTTGGTTGATTGATATCCAAAGCAACAGAAGCAGCTCCAAGCTTCATAACCGCAAGCATAGCAACTGGTGTGAGGACCGATTTCTCGAAGCAAAGTGGTATTACAGTACTAGGTGTAACGCCCTCTCTCATTAGGTGCGCTGCAAATCGCGATGACAGTAAATCAAGCTCTCCGTATGAAAGCTGCCCATCCCACGCATGTATGGCAGGCGCATTAGGCTGTTTGCGCGCTGTTTCAACCAACAGGTCATGAACACACATCTCATTTGGAGACGAAACAACAGAATTCCACTTCCAAATATCTTCCATGTCTTGCTCACTGGTAATTTGAATCTCGTTCAATTTTATCTCCTGCTGGCTTGAAGTGCACACTAAGCGCAATATGTGCTCAAATTGATTCAGTATTCGCTTAGCTTCTTGCGTTTTGACTATTCTTGAATCAAAATTTAACATAATAGCAAGGCCTTCATCCTGTAAGATGCAAACAAGTTCCAGTGCATATGTAGAAAATGCACTGGCTTGTCTGCCGCCTTGTTCGGTCATGTCAACAGGCTTGAATATCGCATTCGAAATCTGCTCTATTTCCGATGGTTGGATGACAAGCAACGTTTGGAAGTCACATCCTTGCTGTGCTTCTGGGCTGACCTTGCGTATCTCTTGAAGGCCAATATGCTCATATGGTGTGGAATCAATCGACTGTCTCTGCATCTCTTCTAAAAGACGTGATACATGGACATTCTGATCTAGCACAGCGCGCACAGGCACTGTTGCAATGAGGGGCGCTGCGATTTGCTCCACGCCTGCAACTGGTATTTGCCTTCCCGTTACAGTAGCACCAAACACGACATCATCCGAATTGGTAAAGATTCCCTGGACCAAAGCCCAAGCAGTCTTAATTGCAGTAGAAGCTGTGATATTAGTTTTAGGAAAGCTCAAATGTGTAATTTCGCGTCGAAGGAGACTATCTGCTCGAGGTATAGTCTCTAGGGATGAGAAATGCGGAAATATAGCTGGGCGAGAACCTTCGAACTGACATCTCCAGAAGTGAATTGCCGCAGTACTATCCGTCTCCTGGATATATTGAATATATCTCTGAAGTGGAACCGTTGTTAGATCTTGTTCTCCATTATATGCCTTCAAGATTGCATTTAACATGATGGCGAATGACCAGCCGTCGTACAAGGCATGGTGAATTGTCCATAAAAATTGCGTATTGGTACCTTCATGATGTAATCCAAATGAATTGAGCTTTGTGCCAAGTCCTATATGATCTTGTTGCGAATTCCATTGTATATGTTCGTCCACTACTACCTGGACAAGTCCCTCTCCTGGTAGGTCGATGATTCGCGTTCGAAGAATCGGCAAGGAATCCACCACACTCTCACAAGCGTTCTTAAATCTTTCTGTATCTATTTCGGGCTCAAGTTTATAAACGTTTTGAGAGATATAGTCCCCCGAATGTTTCTCAGTCATGGCTAGAAGTCCTTCTTGCAACGGCGTGCACGGAAATATGTCTTGAATCTGCTCAGTCTGCACCTTACAAAGAGATGCTGCTTGCTGCGCGAGCGTGAAGCGATTGGCACTTTCACTGAGAAGTGAGAAAGGTGGGACGTCTGTGGTGATAAGTTCGTCTTGTTCCTTCATTAATTGCGCCAAGTCGGATAGCTCAGGCTGTTCGAAAATATCCGCTACTGTCAAGGCCAAACCTTGTTCTCTGGCTGCAGCAACAAGTCGCATTGCTTGGATTGAGTCTCCTCCGATTCTCAGAAAACTATCATCTGCACTGATGCTTGCTGCATCAATTCCAAGAACTATTGACCATAAAGCTTGGAGCCTCTTTTCTGACATCGATTGAGGCTCTCTATACGACTTCCGCCTTTGTGGTTGCAATACCGCAAGCTCTTCAAGAGTTAGCTTACTAGCAATCTCTCGCAATGCCCTTCTATCTGTCTTTCCAGTTCCTGTCATAGGCATCGTTTCAACTGGGATAAAAGCTGATGGAACCATGTATGATGGTATTTTCTTCGATAACTGCTCTTGTAACGGCCCCGCTAAAGCTGAAATTTCTTTTTTTAGTCTTTCATCTGTTCCTACCGCCATGCCAAAGTCTCGAAGGCAGATGAACATGACCAACAGAGCATTGTCACTAAATTTTGGAAATACTATTTCGGCAATAATGCGTATATCCTCACCGTTCTGGAGGAGGTGTTGTTGCGCGTGGTATTCCACTTCACTGAGCTCGACCCGCTGGCCTCTTATTTTAACTTGGGAATCTTTGCGGCCACAAAAGATTAGTGTGCCATCAGAATCGTACCTTACTAGATCTCCAGTCTTGTAGAGCCGTCCTCGCCGGCCAGGTACACCAGGTGCCCCGCTTAATAGCCAAACTGGATCTTCCTCGTATGTAGCTAGTGTTTGTCTGTTATCAAGATACCCTTGGCCGACCAGAGGACCTTCAAGCCAGAGTTCTCCTTCAGCTCCAATAGGAACCAATTTTTGGCCGCTTTTTGGATCAACAATCCAAGTACACTGTCCATGCCCCTTGCCAATCTGTGGCGTTATTTTGTAGTCCGTAATAATAGCCGCTGTGCTGCAGGGAGTACACTCCGAAGGACCGTAGATATTCACGATTCTACTTACACCAGCACAACGGGTAACGTCAGAAAGTAACAACCCTTCCCCCCCAAAGGCCAGAACATCTAATTGAGAAAGGACTGCTGGGTCAATAGTCCTCGCCAGCGAAGGTGTGAGGAACGCGTATGAGATTCGGTATCTTTGCAGACAGCCGGTTAAATCATTTTGTATTTCGCTCTTTGGCCTAATGCAAAGACACCCTCCCGCATAAAAAGTAAAGAGATAGTTTGTCCATAGCATATCAAAGGCATATGATGCAAAGTCAATTACGCGGCTTGTCGAGTTGAAACCAAAAACTTTCATTTGGTGTTTCATGGCGCTTGCAAAGCTTTTATGCGACACTCTCGCCCCTTTAGGTACGCCTGTGCTACCTGAAGTAAATATAATATATAGTGAATGAAATGGACGCACTAAGCTTTTCCAAGCTTGTAAGTCTGCAGTGCTTCCCGCAGTAGGATATAAAAGTTCAATCATCTCTTTGCAGACAATGGTTACTTGTATTGCCATTTCACCTAGCTGAGATGCTAGTGTTGCATTAGAGGTCGAAGAAAGGATAATTTTTGGCTGAACTTGGCGGATGATAGCTTTAAGTCTCTCTTCTGGCTGACTGCTGTCCAATGCAACTGAAGTTGCCCCAGCTTTCAAAACACCAAGGATGCTCACGGGCATCCACATAGATTTCTCGAATAATAGAGGTACGGGCATATTTGGCTCAATTCCAGCCTGGATGAGCTTAATCGCTACCAAATTAGAGAAGTGGTCAAGCTCTTTATATGTTAATGTTCCATCCCATGCGTCGACTGCTAAAGAGTTGGGATGTTTAGCTATTGTTTCAGCTACAAGGTCGTGGACACATGCTTCCAGAGTCTCCGGAACTGTTGCGTTCCACTTCCAGATGTCTTGTAAATCTTGTTTAGTTATAAAATCGATGGCATCGAGCTTTGTTTTTGTTTGCTCTTCCGCGCATACCAGCCGTAAGACATGTTCAAACTGCTCTGCTATCCTCTGCACACGATCGGCCCCCACGACTGTTGAATCGAAACTCAGGCGTATTTTAACACCTTGGTCGTGAAGCTCACAGATAATGAGCAGAGGGTATGTACTCAAATTATTTAACCAAGCTTCATTATCATGTATTGTCTCAAACAGTTTGGTCTGTAATTGACTTTGACCTTCTGGCTGGATAACAAGTAAGGTGGAAAAGTCGCAGGCATATTGTGATTCCTGACTCACTCGACGAATTTCTTGGAGGCCCATTTGCTCATAAGACAAGTAATCTATTGCCTGCTGTTGTACTTGGCGTAGAAATTCGCCCACTGTCTGTACACTGGGGTTTAGGGCTATTCGCACTGGAACTGTAGCAATAGTTGGTCCTGCTATCTGTTCAATACCAAGGACTGGAAGCTGTCGGCCAAGAGCAATAGTACCGAATAAAATGTCGTTTGAACCTGAGCAATAGCCTTGTACGAGAGCCCAAGCCGCACGAATTGCTGTAGGCGCTGTGATATTAGTGTCAGGCCACTGAATGTCAATGATTTCTTGGTCAATAACAGCAGCGATTCGAGGTTGCCGTACTGAAGGGCGAGGTGGGAAAGGTGATGAACGAAGGCCCTTAAACTGAGCTTGCCAGAAATCACTCGCTGCTCTTCTGTCTGTATTTTGGAGATGGCGGATAAATGCTTGAAATGGCGTAGTCGAGAATTGCGTTTTGCCCTCATATGCACTGGCGATAGCGTTGAGCAAAATGGGGAATGTCCAGCCATCATAAAGAGCATGATGAATCTCCCACGAAAAGCGGATGAAAAAGTCTTCGTCGATGGTTAGATGAAATTGCGTGAGCTTCTTCCCCAGCCCAGTGTTTCTCATTTTATTAGTCTGCCACTCCATAGTTTCTTCAACAATTACTTGTACTAGCCCTTGGTCAGGTAAATCCACGATACGAGTTCGTAAAATAGGAAATGCACCAAAAACAGTTTCGCATGCCTTCTTAAATCTGTCTATATCTGTGCCTGGTCGTAAAATATATTCGTTTTGAGAGACATAGTCACCGAATTCCTTTTCAGTTAAAGCTAAAAGCCCCTCTTGCAGTGGTGTACAGGGGAACACGTCTTGGATTCGAACCGATTCAACTCCACATAATAATGCTGCAGCGTGTCGAATTTCATCCTCGCGGAGCCCCGTGCTGAGCAAGGAGAATGGAATTATTTGGTCCTCTACCTCGGCATGCTTTGCTGCTGTTGCCACTTGAGCAAGCTCCAAAAGTTGGGGATGCTTGAAAATGTCGGCAACTGTAATAGATAGGCCTTGTTCTCGTGCTGCTCTGACAAGCTTGATAGCTTGAATCGAATCGCCGATGCGAAGAAAGCTATCGTCAATACTGATCTGAGAACTATTAATTTCAAGTATTTCTGCCCATAGACGCTGCATTTTCTTTTCCGTTAGTGTGCGTGGTTCTCGTTTTTGTTGCTGTGCTTGTTGAGCAAAGGCGAATACTTCTTCTATTGTTAGGCTGCTTCCAATTTCGCGAAACCTTTTCCTGTCTGTCTTTCCGGTTGTAGTCATTGGAAAATTATCCAATGGTATAAACGCTGATGGAATCATATACGAAGGGATGGTATTGCTAAGAGCGCCTCGTAATCTCGCTATCTCGCTCATTATTTTACCTTCTTCATTCTTATTTCCTACCATTAGGAATGCAATCAGCACCTGATTTGAGCCGTCGCGTGGAGTTACAATCTCAGCCACAACTTGTAAATCTTGAAATTCTTGCAAAGACTTTTGGATATGAAGCTCAACTTCACCAAGCTCCAGGCGTTGGCCACGAATCTTGGCTTGCGAATCCTTACGGCCGATAAAGATCAATGATCCGTCAGAGTTATATCTCACCAAGTCACCTGTTTTATAGAGGCGACCTTGCCTGCCACGCTGCCCTGGTGCTCCGTTCAATAGCCAAGGCGGATCAATGATGAATGAAGCTGCGGTTCGCTCATCATCAAGATATCCGAGGCCTACTAATGGGCCTTCTAACCAAAGCTCTCCCTCAACACCGACAGGCACAAGGTGGCTTGAATCCTTAGGATCAACAATCCATGTACACTGCCCAACTCCTTTCCCAATTATCGGCAAACCTGAATTATTTTGCCTAAGATTTGCCGCTGTAGCGCAAACACTACATTCTGCAGGGCCATAAGCATTGATTAGATTTCTAACTTTAGCACAACGCTCGATATCGGAGGCTTGTAATCCTTCACCAGCAAGGATTAGGGTATCTAGGGCAGATAAAACTTCCACATCAACTGTACGAGCAAGTGAGGGCGTGAGCTGAGCAAAAGAGATATTGTACCGCTGTAGACAGCCTGCGAGATCATTTTGCATCTCATTATAAGAGCCAATGCAAAGACATCCTCCTATACATAAAGTGAAAAGGAAGTTTGACCAGGCCATGTCAAAAGCGTAAGATGCAAAATCAAGCACTCTGCTTACTGGAGTAAACCCAAGGTGATGACTCTGGTGCTTGATAGCGCTAGCAAAGTTTTGGTGAGAGATCTGTGCTCCTTTTGGGATGCCGGTACTGCCGGATGTAAAAACTATATAAAGCAAGCTAGAGGGCCCTGAAGCTAATACAGGTGGATGAATCGCTATTCCAACACGACCAGCATTCAATTTCTCTAACGTCGACTTGCTCACACCTTCGATATGCGCTATTTCACTAAGATGAGATGCCATTGTCTCATTTTGGGCAGATGAGAGGATTATTGTCGGTTTAATTTGACCTATAATAGTCCTCAGCCGTTCTTCAGGCTGATTTATGTCCATGGCAATGCAGCAGCCGCCGGCTTTCATGACAGATAACATGGCAAGGGGCATGAACATCGATTTCTCAAAGAGCAGTGGCACTGGTACATTCCGGCCAACTCCAAGCTCTATCAGCCGCTCGGATAAAAGCGTTGAAAGCTCATCTAACTCTTTATAGGAAAGCTCGCCATCCCAGGCGCATATTGCTGGCGCAGATGGTTGCTTTTTTGTAGTTTCTGCAATTATATCGTGTATACACATCTCCACAGCGTCGGGCACTGCGCTATTCCACGCCCAGATATCTTGAAGGTCCTGCTTACAGGCGCTTTCAAGATCGCCAATTGTTCTTTGAAGCTGATTTTTAGAACAAACTAGCCGTAGAAAATGCTCAAATTGTTCAGCTATCCTCTGTATTCGTTTAGCTCCAATCACTGCGGAGTCGAAATTTAAGGCTAGTGAGACTCCTGAATCTTTTAGATCAAAGATCATCTCCAACGCATACGTGGAGAATACATCTGCTTGGCCTTGAAGCTCACTGTTTGCTGTAGATGTGACAGCTTTGAGAATTGTATTCCGAGGAGTATTTAGTTCGGCAGGCTGTATCACCAGCAAAGCTTGGAAGTTACAACCAAGTTCCGCCTCTTGGCTAAGTTTTCGAATCTCTTGAAGACCAAAATGCTCGTACATCATAGATTCGGCGGCCTGTATCTGTATTTTTTGAAGCTGTTCTTCAATTTGGAGACTGGGATCTAGCACTATCCGTACGGGGATGGTCGCGATTGTCGGTCCAGCTACCCTCTCGATTCCTGTCAGTGCAGCCTGCCTGCCTGTAACTGTTGCTCCAAAGACAATGTCATTTGCTGTTGTATATTTTGCTTGTAAAAGAGACCATGCCGTGCGAATAACTGTAGAAGGCGTGATATCGTTTGACGGCCATGTAAGATTCGTAATTACATGTTCCAATATACTGTCCACCCGAGGGACATACGAAGGGGTAGGGCACACCGGAAATATAGCCGCCTCACATCCTTGGAAGTGCGTTTGCCAGTACTCCTGAGATGCTGCAACGTCGATATTTTGGATATGACGAATGAACGGCCGAAGTGAAATTGGCCAAGAATGTGGTTCATTTCGTAATAGCAATTCTTTAAGTGCGTCCAACAGCAAGTGAAACGACCACCCGTCGTACAGAGCGTGGTGTATTAGCCAGGTAAGGGTTGTTTTACCGTCGCGTTTTGTGGTAACACTTATAGTATTAAGTCTTGTACCAAGTCCCATGTTAGCGTTTGAGCGCTCTTCAGTCCAGTGTGCTGGCTCGTCGACGATAATTTGGACAAAGCCTTGACCAGGCAGGTGCACGACCCGAGTTCGCAGGATAGGAATATTTGTAGCCATCTCCTCGAACGCCCCTCTAATAGTACTTGGATCTATCGACTGTGGGAGCTCGAATTCATTGCGTGAGATGTATTGTCCTGATTGTTTCTCGGTCATAGCTATCAAACCTTCCTGCAGTGGTGAGCAGGGGAAGATATCTTGTATTGCCTCAGGCTGGATACCACAGAGAGACGCCGCTAGCTTTATAGCCGCTCCTAAATCAATTTCTGACTGGAGTAGAGAAAAAGGCAGAATCTCGTCGACTGGGGACTCAATGTCGTTAAAATTGGCCTTTGCTACCTTAGCAAGATCACAAAGACGTGGCTGTTTGAAGACGTCTTCAACGGAGAACAATAAGCACTGGCTTCTTGCCATGCTAACTAGTCTCATAGCCTGAATTGAGTCGCCTCCAATGCGTAGGAAGCTATCATCAGCGCTGATTTCTATAGGATCAACGCCAAGCACAGTCGCCCACAGGTTACACATCTGCTCTTCAGCCTTTGTCACGGGCGACTTTCTCTCGGCTTGTTGGTTTGGTTGGAACTCCAATAACTTTTTAAAAGTCATCTCACTACCAATTCTTTTCAAGACTTTTCTATCAATTTTTCCCGTGGTAGTCAAAGGTAAAATTGCAATTGGAACAAAAGCTGAGGGTATCATATATGACGGAAGTATCTCAATCAAGTGTTGGTCAATTTCTTTCTTAATTTTCGAAATAAAGGGCTTTAGTTCGTCGAGGCGTGCATTATCCTTGACATCAGAAGCGCAAACAAACAATGCCATTACTTCGCCATTTCCGTCAAGAGGGACAACCACCTCAGCCTTTATCTGTATGTTACCATATGAATCGGGCAGTAGCTTGGTAATATGATACTCCACTTCGCCGAGCTCAATTCTTTGTCCTCTAATTTTGACCTGGCTATCTTTACGCCCAGTAAAAATAAGCGCGCCATCAGCAGTATACCGTACAAGATCTCCTGTCTTATAAAGACGTCCTTTTCTGCCAGGTTTAGCCGGAGATCCTCTTAGAAGCCAGGCGGGGTCTTGAATAAACGCGGCCGCAGTATGCTCCTCGTTGTGAAAATAGCCTTGACCAACTAACGGGCCTTCCAGCCATAGTTCACCTTCGACGCCAATAGGCACAAGTTTTGTGTTGTCTTCTGGATCTACTACCCACGTGCACTGGCCAATACCTTTTCCTATGGGTGGCGGACCTCTTGTATGAGTTTTTAGATTTGACGCAGTTCCACATACAGAACATTCCGCAGGGCCGTATGCGTTCAGAAGCTTTTTTGCAACAGAGGCGTGGTCAACGTCTGTCATGGAGAGTCCTTCTCCAGCGAGAAGAAGAACATCCAAGCGCGAAAGCATAACAGCATCGATAGTCCTGGCAAGTGATGGGGTTAATTGTATAAAAGTAATATGATACCGTTGCAAACAACCTGCGAGGTCATCCCTCATTTCGCTCTGCGATCCTACGCAGAGACAGCCGCCAGTACACAAAGTAAATATAAAATTCGACCATGCCATGTCAAAGGCGTAAGAGGCAAAGTCCAGCACCTGACTCGATGAATTAAAGCCAAGCTCAGCTTGCTGGTGCTTTACAGCACTTGAGAAATTCTGATGCGAAATCTTGACACCTTTGGGGATACCAGTGCTACCCGACGTAAAAACAACATATAATAAGTCCAACGGTGACTGTGGTACCACGTTATTTTTCATAATGTCTTGTGACATAATTTGCGAATCAGCACTCAGAGCGTCTAGCGCTGCTCTACTTATGACTTCTACCTCGGCAGAGGTATCGCTCAAACGAGTAGCCAAGGATTCATTATCGGCGGACGAGAGGATAATGTGCGGATTAACTTGCCGTATTATCGTCCGCAGTCGTTCTTCTGGCTGGTTGATGTCAAGAAGTAGCGAAGCTGCGCCTGCCTTCATAACGGAAAGCATTGCGACTGCTGTCCACATGGACTTTTCGAAACATAAAGGGACCAGTACGTTTCCATGCACGCCATTCTTTGCAAGATATAGTGCAAATCTTGATGCAATGCAGTCAAGCTCCGCGTAGGTCAGCACTCCATCCCAGGCCCGTATTGCTATCGAATTCGGCTGTTGGGTCGCCATCTTTTCGATAATTCTGTGAATCAGGTCGTCTACCGTTTCTGGCAGCCTTGCATTCCAATTCCAAATGTCCTGTAAGTCTTCATTACTAAGGATGTTGATTTCGTGCAGCTTCCTCGCTCGTAATCTTTCATCGCAAATAATTCGTACGATATGCTCAAATTGGCTGACAATTCTCTCTAACTCTGCCCTACCAATAGCGGCCGAGTCAAAGCTGATGCTTACATGTAAGCCATCTTCTAAGAGGGTGCATATAAGCTGTAGAGCATATGAATTGAAGCCATTTAATGCACCCATATGCTCAGATATAAATTCGAAAACTTTACTTTGATCTGTTTCCAGTCCAGGCGGCTGTACCACGAGGAGAGCTTGGAAGTTACAGCCATGTTCTGCATCTTGGCTAACTTTACGGATTTCTCGCAGGCCAATCTGTTCGTATGGGATACTGTCTATTGACTGTTGCTGTACCAGCTGCAATAGCTCATTCAAAGTTTGATTTGGCTCCCAAACAACTCGTACAGGGACAGTGGCGATAGCAGGTGCCGCCATTTGCTCAACGCCTAAAACCGCTGCTTGCCGGCCAGTGACAGTCGCACCGAAAGCAACGTCACTTGAACCTGTATAAGCTCCCTGGAGCATTGCCCAGGCCGTGCGAATAACAGTAGATGCCGTGATATTTGTTTTCGCCCATGCTATGTTTGTGAAGCGATGTTCGATGATTTCATCAACATTCGACGTATATGCTGGTGAAGGAGTCGCGGGGAAAATTGTGGCTTGCGACAGCTCATAGTATTTATACCAGTAATCATGAGCTGCTTTTTTGTCTATGCTTCGAATGTAGTGGACGAATCTCTGAAACGGCACTGCTTCTATTTTTCCTCCTTGGTATGCCGTTTCAATAGCATCAAGCATTAAAGGCACCGACCATCCATCATAAAGCGCATGATGCATCTTCCACTTGAAGATGGTTCTAAGATCACGATCAACACTCAAATTAAATCGAGTTAGTTTATCACCAAACTTTATATATCTACCTGGTATTTTATCCTCATCAGTTGATTCCCATGATATAGTTTCATTTAGAATCGCCTGTACGAGTCCTATACCAGGCAAGTCAAAGATTCGTGTCCGGAGGATGGGGAGGATGGCGACAACATGTTCGCAGGCTTTTTTAAACCTTTCTATATCTAATCCCGTTCGAAGAATGAAATTCCTCTCCGATATATAGTCGCCTGGCCGTTTTACTGTCATAGCAAGTAGCCCTTCTTGTAGCGGGGTGCAGGGAAAGATGTCTTGGATTTGACCGGCATCAAGGCCACATTGGGACGCCACTTGCTGTCGAGCATCATATAGGTGTATTCCATTTCCAACGAGAGAAAAGGGAGTCAATGGCTCATTGGTCGGTGTAGAAACGTGATTGGAATGGTTCAAGAGCTGAGCAAGCTCATATAGGCAAGGCTGTTTAAATATATCAGCTACAGTCAGAGCCAATCCTTGCTGACGTGCAATTCCAACAAGCTTCATTGCTTGGATAGAATCGCCCCCGATATGGAGAAAATTATCATCGAGGCTAATCATAGAGGCCTCAATTCCTAGCACTGTAGCCCACCAACTTTGCATCTTCTCTTCAGCTTCTGTTCTGGGCGCCTGAAATTCGGTCTGTCGTCTAGGATCAAGCGCAGCCAGCTCAAAAGTAGTCAAATGGCTGCCTATTTCATGTAAGGCTTTCCGATCTGTTTTCCCTGTTGCAGTCATTGGGATTTCCTTCGTGGGAATGTACGCGGAGGGCACCATATAGGATGGCACCACCTGAGCAAGAAGTTCATCTATTCCTTGCGTTAGAGTCGCCACTGATGCCTTCAGAGCATCTTTATCTTTATTTTCAAATTCATCGATGCAGATAAATATGACAAGAATCGTACTACTGGCGTTGCGTGGTTTTATCACTTCCGCTACCAGCTGAGAACTTCCGCGCAGTAAGCGTCTGACATGATATTCCACTTCACCAAGCTCCACGCGCTGGCCGTTAATCTTTACTTGGGCGTCCTTTCTGCGGGTAAACATAAATGTACCATCTTCATTCTGTCGCACAATATCTCCAGTCTTATATAGACGGCCCTGGCGGCCGTCCATGGCTGGTGCACCAGTCAGAAGCCATGGAGGGTCAACCACAAAGACAGATGAAGTTTTCTCTTCATCGTTGAGATATCCTTCACCTACGAGCGGGCCTTCAAGCCATAATTCGCCCTCTTCTCCTATAGGTACAAGACGACTCTCATCATCCAAGTCAACTACCCAAGTGCACGCTCCATAGCCTCTGCCGATTGGCGGATACATCATTTCTGTCTGTGTGATGACTGAAGCGGTAGCATGTGGAGTGCACTCCGCAGGACCGTAAGCATTAATAATTTTTTTAGGTAGTGAAACCTTTTCAGCGTGAGATGCAGTAAGAATCTCGCCACTAGTTACTAGAATATCTAGTTGAGATAAAGCCTCTGGAGAAACAATATGTGTAAGAGAAGGTGTAAGATGAGCAAAATTGACTTTATACTGTTGTATACAAGCCGCTGGGTCATTGCGCATCTCTTCATGCGACCCTATACATAGGCAGCCTCCACAGCATAATGTGAAGATGAAGTTAAACCAAGCTATATCAAAGGCATAGGAGGCAAAATCTAGTACTCGGCTTGTTGAACTGAAGCATAGTTTTTCGCTCTGGTAGTGTAAAGCACTGGCAAAGTTCTGATGACTTATTTTTGCTCCTTTGGGTACTCCAGTGCTGCCAGACGTAAACACTACATAGAGTAGATCCGAAGGATTTACGGCCGGCAATACTGACTTATTGTTCGTTCCAAAATCCATTTGTGTGAGATCAGCGTTGAGAATGCTGGATTTATCCACCACTTTGAGCGAAATGTTCTTTCCAGCTATTCGCGAGGCTTTACTCCTGTTTTCGAATGATGAAAGGATGACTTTTGGCTGAACTTGCTGGACAATCCCTCGGAGCCTCTCCTCTGGTAAGGTAACATCAAGGGCAGCGCATGCTCCTCCGGCTTTAAAAATTGCAATCATCGCCACGGGCATCCATACTGATTTCTCAAAGCAGAGGGGAACAATCCCCTGTCCAAGGTCGAGGGCGTTTAACTGGCATGACAGGCTCGTTGAGAGCTCATCTAGCTCTCTATACGTCAACTCGCCATCCCAGGCACAAATAGCTGGCTCATTCGGCTGCTCTCGGGCTACCTTCGCAATAATATCGTGTATGCATATCTGTATTGATATTGGGACGATGGCATTCCACTCCCAAATTTTCTGTAAATCATCGTTGCCTGCCATGATATGATAAGAGGTGTAGGGCTCTATGGTATGCAAGCAATATGATAGATATGTTCTATCGAATGAATAGGGGAAAATTGAAAAGATAGTGTTAAAATTTGCTGTAGACTACTCCTATTTTTCTCGTAGCAATTGGATTAACTAATAGATCATATATTTTCGACGGTCAAGTTTGCAGCACACCATTTCTGTAATACTAACCGTTACTAGCCGCAGGAAACAGCACCACATTAGTTCATCTTACCAAGTGGCCGGCAACCCCAAAACTATCGATCTTTGGCACGTTGCGTCTTGTGCATCCTTGTCCGAATCAAGCAGGGAGCACCCGGATACATTTAGGGTCGGCATGAGAAACGGATAAACATGGCATACGAAGTATGGGCTAGAGACCAACCCTGAGGGGTTAATACGCGATATATTGGAATATATCACAATGTCCAATCCGTGTTTGTTACATGTAAGCAATGACTGATTGTCCCACTTTTGCTGGCTGGCTGTCTCGCCTTGAAGTTACCTAGTAGTAATAGTTATATGAAAAATGAAATCCGCAGGTACTTATTTAAGTATCTAAGTGGGTACAACAAACTGCTAAAAGCAATCTACGGATAATAATATATTTGACAGTACACTATAAGTGCTAAAAAAAAGCTCTAATTAGTACCATTAACATTTTTAATGTTATAATACTTATATTAATAGCAACTATGATAAATTTTCTGAGTCGACCATATTTAAATTGTATTTATTTATCATATTAATTAACATTATAATACGTTGAAACATGTACCTTTAATTACTATATGAATTGTTAAGACAAATATTGTATAAATAAATTAACTTTACAGTGTTAATATTAAACTTTAAAATAGAAGGTAATACAATTTCATATTTTTTTTAAATATATAATATAATTTTCTTTTCAATTTAATCCTGTAATATTTTCACAGTCTTTTATACATGTTAGTACTATTATTTTGCAGGGTAGCATACAGTATTGTTATTTTATCTGCACCGTATCATCTCTCAATGCCCATGAAGGAGAGTATACAAAGTAGTATCCGAACCTAGTTCTCCGTACGAAGAAGAATAAGGATTATACTGTATTCGATATTTGCTCCCAAAAATTAGTATAGAGCACAAGGATGTGTTTGGATCCTTTGCCGGGGTCAATTCTACTGCCCAATGACAACCAAGAATGCAACATGTAATATGAAGGATGGCCCAGTTTGTAATAAGCACTACTTTTCTGGGCCAACTTAGGCTACAAACAGTTCTTCTGCAGCCCACTTACTAGTTATACTGTACTAGAATTAATTACATGTGCTCCGTACTCCATACAAGTATTTTGATAGATTTTACGACAGTTTCAAGCGCTGCGTTACGCCACACTTTATGTATCGATGAGTAAGAACTCCTATTTAGTCATTGTTTGAAGGATTTCATATGTGCTGTGGCCTAGATAGCAATGTAAAGGTCATATCTACATACATTGTCGCTAATTGTTTACTAAGAAGATGCTTCAGACGCTCACTGTTTATCTAAGGTAAAAGGAAATCCGCCAAGGGTATTAGAGGGAGTATCCCTTGCACCTGCAGGTGCCAAAGTAAGCGCTCCTGGATTTCGTGATGGTAAGGGAAGATGTAGTATATACTTCGTACGGAGTAAGCAATACCGTATTCTTCTCGAAAAATTGGCCAGTGGGTTTTTGTTGCTATCTCATCAAAATTGCCCTAATATTTACCAGAATAGTAGATAGCTACTTTGCTATAGTTAGCAACAGACAGGCCTGCCTCTAAATTTTTCGAGAGAATATACGGTATAGAGCAATACAGAGCAATAGGCGGGTTCAATATTCCGAGCTTACCGCTAACAGCCTGCGTTGGGGAAGCTCAGCCGAATACGGCGCAACTAGCTTCAAGGATGCACTAGTACACGCATTACAAGGTCCACAGCCAAAGAAACGTTACCAAACTCAAGTTCAATGCATTTGTGAAAAATCTCAATCGGGTTGAAAGATTTAGATCAAGACGCCCGAGTGATGGCGTTGGCATGCTGCTTCAGGTCTAAGTCTTCTTCAGCTTTTGTCTCCCAATTTCATTCGCAGTTTAGAATTCACACCTTCCAACAATTCCATATCTATACTTGCTACTCGACTTCAGAATGAATGCCAGCGCAAATATTGACACTAGCTCTTCTGCAGAAGAGACGTATATGGCACAATCTGATTTACCCCAAGGTGTCAGATTAGTAGCCTCGGAAAAGCTTGATCAGCGTTCCGACCAAGAGATAGCTTCATGGTTACAAAAGAGACACACCGTTACGTCCCAAAAAAACGTATGGACATTCTGGAATAAGGGCTGGAAAGCCATGCAGCCATGGGCGCAGCGAAATATAATTAATTGGGTTCGAAAGCTTGGTCCAGAATGGACAATTCACGTCCTTGATGCTGTTCCTGAATCAGAAACACACGTCAATCACTTCGTCGAATCATCATTTTTCCCAGAAGCTTTCAATGAAGGAACCATGGATGGATTATTCGTGGGTCCTCATCAAGGGGATCTAGTCCGTCTACCTCTCCTATGGAAGTATGGAGGTGCATGGATGGACGTTGGAACCCTTCTTTTTCGGCACCTGGACGAGATATGGTGGAATCGCATCATCGATCCAGCTTCACCCTGTGAGCTAGGTGGCTTTGCAGTCGAATTTCGTGAAAAATATTACACAATGCTTAACGGATTTCTTGTTTGCCAATCTGGAAACCCATTCATCAAAAGATGGCATGACATTTATCTCAGCCTCTGGGGTCCGAATACGACGAATGCCAACGGATTCCACAAGCATCCTTTGCTAGCTCACATCAAGGCTATAGAAACACCATCCGACAGGGTGATTGAGGATCCAGAGATGATTACTGCAGTGGATGTCATGCTTGATTATCTTGCACACTTTCTGTGCCTTGAGAGACTGAGGAGTCTAAGTGATCCTAACGATGGGTTTGATGGCGCAGAATACTTTGCAACTAAAATTTTCCTTGCGCCTGCGATGCAAGAATTATTTGCTCTACAGCCGCTTACACAATGGTCTGGAATCGAGCAGAATAATCTCCTCAGAGCACGTCTTGATGGCCCTAAAGATGAGATCTGGCAGAAAGCGAATGCTTATGTGTGCGATGCTCTTGCAAATCAATCTGCCATTAAGGTGAGCCGCGGACCTAAAAATCCCAAATTAGTGTGCTTGGCAGAGCTATGGGATGAAGAGGAGTTTGTAGACGCTGATCACGAAGAGGGAACGTTTGCATCCTATCTGAGATATGGTAGCATACACTGCGACCAAACAAGAGACTTGGTTCCAATGGTACTGGAGCGGAATGAGAACACCTTAAAAATGGGACTTTTAGAGCCCCTGAAAGACCGTGTCTAGTTAGAAAAGAGAATACTTGTTCAAATTACATCTCCTGTGAAACGATAGTCGTGATCGAAAATGGCTGTAGGAAAAACGAATTGCTGCATCATGGTCTACTGCTCGTACAAAAGGTACAGAGTACATGTAGATACTCCGAAACTTCAGTCTTGGATACGCAATTGGCGGAGAAAAATCTACAACTCAAAACCTAACGAACCACGGATAATTTACGCCGTAGGCCAGCCGTCGTTTAACGACGGATAGCCTATATGGGTAATACTAAAGCCAATAATTCTAATCCATTATTACCTATCACTTATTACGGATACTGGCAAGCAGGAGATACGATACTAGCGTCGCTGATCGTGGAGCCTGGTCTGGTAAACGGGAGTGGAATAATCCATACTGTGTGAACAGTGTGGCTGCGCGTGAATGAGGATGCAAGACGAGTGCACTGTGTAGAAGTATCAGCCCATGGATAGGAACACTACGCTTATTTAGTAAAAACGAAGGCATTGTGATATGAGCACCATTTCGATGTAGGTCTATTTTTTATCGTGCCTGATTCGGGGTGGGTATCGTCGCGTGGAGTATGTGTACGAAGTAATTCTAAACATTGAGATACTACTACCTAGTCGAATACGAGTCAGCGTCTAGTACTAATCGACACGG
The DNA here is from genome assembly GCF_050947405.1 of Trichoderma evansii. Taxonomy (NCBI): domain Eukaryota; kingdom Fungi; phylum Ascomycota; class Sordariomycetes; order Hypocreales; family Hypocreaceae; genus Trichoderma; species Trichoderma evansii. The sequence continues at coordinate 3,332,316 of NW_028145204.1, forward strand.
AACGAGACCGGCTAGTAGTGCCCGTGCATCCATCAAGTATGAAGTGCATAATCGCCCCGAACAGATTGACAGTAAATTCGAAATGCAACGATGCATGTGGGGTGGGGTGCCATTTGTGGGATTTAGAATAGGGACTGCAAAGAACGTCTCGGTACCGACTTTCTCGCGAAAGGTGCTGGTATCTGGATGCTAGGCTACTTGATACCGCGCTTCTGCTGTTACACATGCCCAGATGATTTTGTACGTTTCATACCTTGTTACCCAAGTAGGAATTCGCCCTACGATGTGCGATTATTGAAAAAAAAAAAAAAAATGGATGAAAAGTCGATAGGACAGCAGCAAGAGGGCCAAACATCGCTTATGAGCAGTACAGTATTGCCTTCGGTCGCTGCGGATCCTGTTGACCATCGGTCAATTCAAGATGGCTCACTAGGACAGATAGAGCAGAAGCCTCAGCTCAAAGATTATTTTGTTTGTTCTGCTCTTTTCATCTCTATGAGGTCCTGTCTAATAGTGATTAGCGTATTTTCAGCTATGCAGCCAAGATTGACATTTTTGCCTACGCTGTGGGTATCCTTTCGTCCATGGCGACGGGAGTTACTTTACCATTGATGAATGTTGTTTTCGGTATGGCTCTCGCACGTTCTTCTTTGCAATTAAAGGTTATGATGAACCAACAAACTGAACTATTCAGGTAGCTTTGTTGGTAACCTAAGCGGCTTTTCTCAGTCGTCTGGTGATGGCGATGCCAGTAGGCTGAGACATCAAATAGACAAATTATCGTAAGCCTTCCACGTGAAATCTCCATATTGTTCTTGTTGTTTGAGTATACTAAGTAAATGAAGACTGTACATGTTCTTCCTCTTCATCGCTCGCCTGGTATTGAACTATGCCAATAAAGTAGGTTCCATGTCCACCCAAGGCGTATAATCTATTAGATAGTCTAACAGGTGAGAGCAGTTCACTTTTCGTATGGCGGGAATTCGACTGTCATCCTCTATTCGACTGCACTATCTGCAAAAGCTCTTCGGACAGAGTGTTCATGTACTTGACTCGATGTCTCCTGGCTACGCCATAAATACCATTACATCAACAAGTAATACTCTGCAACTAGGTATTTCCGAGAAGCTGGGAGTGTTTTTCGAATACAACGCCACTATAATCGCCGCACTTGTAGTGGCTTTTCATGCAAATTGGAAATTATCTTTCGTCGTCGTTTCAGTGGTTGCATTTATTATTCTGACAGTCTCCATCTTAATGCCCTTCACTGCCAAAGCAAATAGCCAAATGAGCCAAGTGAGTGTTCCCTTCATTTGCGAGGAACTTAACCATCTATCATTATTTAATTGACCCCGCTGTGTCTAGGCGGACGCAAAAGCTTCTTCAATTGCAAGCGATGCTCTGGCTGGCGTGCGAATGATCGCGGCCTGCGGCGCTGAGAATCGTATTGCTAAAAAATATGCCTTCTTTGTAGACGAGATGAAAAAACATGGTCACAAAATGACACCACTAATCGCTCTTCAATTTGCATTGACGGTATATGTCCATGATATCTACAATATTTCGAAATGCTAATTTGGAATACAGTTTTTTGCCGTTTTTGGTTGCTTTGGTCTTGCTTTCTGGTTCGGTACGAAACTCTATCTTGAAGGTCACTTGGACAATGTTGGCACAATTACAGTGTAATGACGGCGCGCCTATTATAATTTTTGTTTCTGCTAAACTAACAATCATTAGTGTTTTGCTTTCAATGACTATGATAGTCTTTTCATTAGAACGTGTAGCTACACCTTTGCTAGCTCTCAGTAAAGCCAGGTTCGACTATCACCCATTTGTATGGACATATTAACTGCGGCTAACTCAAAAAAGTGCTGCAGCTCGCCAATTTCTTAACATAATTGACGCCCCTCAGTCAAGCCAAGGCCAACTTAAAAGTCCCGAGGTTAATCCCAAACAAGATATTCTTCTCAAGCAAGTCACATTTGCTTATCCAAGTCGACCACATGTTAAAATCTTGGACAGCCTGGACCTACGAATAGAAGCTGGTAAGACGACCGCTATTGTTGGACCTTCTGGATCTGGTAAAAGTACCATCGTTGGGCTTATAGAACAATGGTATTCTCTTACCGAATCAACCAGTCCAATGCTCGAAGAACATGGAGGGGTAACAAAGCCAAGCGGAACCATCTTTATTGGAGACCACTCTCTAGATGATGTAGATTTGAAGTGGTGGAGATCTCAAATTGGCTTAGTCCAACAAGAGCCCTTCCTCTTCAATGGGACAATTTACACAAATGTTGCTAATGGTCTTATTGGAACCCAATGGGAAAGCAGTTCCGAAGATCAAAAGAGGCAATTAGTTACAAAGGCATGCGAAGAGGCATTTGCAGATGAGTTTATTAATAAACTGCCAATGGTAAGTCTCTTTATCACCAGATACCGCCTTGATAATTAAAGCCGTTAAGACTGAAGTTCTGATAGGGTTATGAGACGCCTGTCGGAGATGGAGGTACAAAGTTATCTGGTGGACAGCGACAGCGAATTGCCATCGCTCGGGCGATCGTCCGTCAGCCTAACATTTTAATATTTGATGAGGCAACAAGCGCTATAGACGTACGGGGCGAAATAATTGTACAGGCTGCTCTTGATCGAGCTGCTCAGTCGCGCACCACTATCACGATCGCGCATCGCTTATCAACGGTACAGAAAGCCGACCGTATAGTCGTTTTACGAGGAGGCAGTTTGGTAGAATCTGGCACTCATGAGAGTCTTATAGCTATACCTGATGGTATCTATTCTAACCTAGTACAGGCTCAAAACATATCCCTTGGGGATGGGACAAAAGATATCGGCATGGGAACAAGCTCGGAAGAGGATACGCAGACGACCATTGTTCTCCCAAAAAATAAATACGAGTTAGTCATCGAGAATGTTTCGAATCATTCTATTCAGGAACATTCTCGAAGTTTTTGGAAGAGCTTTGGGCGGCTGCTTTATGAGTCCAAAGAGAGCCACTATCTCATGATTCTCATTTTCGCCTTTACAGCTTGTGCAGGGGCAACTGGACCAGTACAAGCACTGCTCTTTGCTCATGTTATTGATGTTTCCAAGTACACGGGATCTAAACTAAGATCAGAGAGCGAATTTTGGAGTGGCATGTTTGGAGTGCTTGCGGCAGGGGCTGGCATTTCCTACTTCGGATCATTATCAACCTCATTACGCAATGGACTCATTATCCTCTCAAAATATCAGAAAGAATATTTTGAGTCTACTCTCTGGCAGAGAATGGCATTTTTCGACCAAGAAGATCATTCTCAAGGTGCTATTGTTGCTCGAGTAGCGTCTGACCCGCAACGGCTGGATGAGCTCTTGGGTGCAAGCATGGCGAGCGTCTACATTGCCATCTTTAGCATCATCGGCTCTATATCAATAGCATTTGCTTTTGGCTGGAAGCTGGCCGTTGTTTCATGCTGCGTCGTTCTCCCAATTAGCATCGTGGCATCATTTTTTCGATTCAAATACGAGCTGCAGTTTGAGAGAATGAACAATGAAGTTTTCGCTGAAAGCTCTAAATTTGCTTCCGAGTCAATCGCCGCTTTCAGGACTGTGAGCGCCTTTACGTTAGAAGAGACTATATGTAAACGGTTCGAGACCCTTTGCCGAAATCATGTGGCTGCAGCGTATAAAAAAGCCCGATGGGCAACATTCCTCGTCGGTCTATCTGATAGCGCAACTATACCCTGCCAAGCTTTGCTTTTATATTATGGAGGCCGCTTGCTTGCTAATGGAGAGCTTACGGTACTAAACTTCTTCGTATCCTTTATGGTTGCATTGAACGCGGGAGAAGCTGCAGGACAAAGCCTGAGTTATGGGCCTAGTGCAGCACAAGTTACAACTGCGTCAAATAGAATTTTAGATATGCGGGAGTCTCGTTTTCAGGATAACGTTGGATTAAACAAAGAAATTCCGGGATCCGAAGAGGGTGTTAGAATTGAACTTCAAAACATTCACTTCAAATATCCTACTCGAGACGTACCCGTCTTTGAAGGGCTGAATCTGACGATTGAAAAGGGACAATTTGCTGCTTTAGTTGGGGCATCTGGCAGCGGGAAGACGAGTATTATATCGCTCTTAGAAAGGTAGGCCGCCAATTATTATTTTGTCAACGAAGCTAATTCAATTATAGATTCTATGATCCTGCAGAAGGAAAGATATTGTACAACGGAACCGATATTGCTGAACTTAGTGTGAAAGAATATCGCAGACAGTTATCATTAGTTGCTCAAGAATCTTCATTATTTCATGGTCTGTGGCCTCTGAAATTCTATAAACATTGTAGACTAACCAAGCTTATCTTAGGTTCGATCAAAGAAAACATACTTCTAGGTGTAGACCCATCTACAGTATCCGATGAAGAACTTCATCAAGCTTGTCGTGACGCATCAATTCACGATTTCATTGTGTCTTTGCCCGACGGATTCAGTACTGCTGTTGGATCCCGTGGTGTATCACTTTCTGGTGGGCAAAAACAGCGAATTTCTATTGCCCGCGCCCTTATCCGACGGCCTAAAGTTTTGTTGTTGGACGAAGCAACCAGCTCCCTAGATCCTGAGAACGAGAAGCTCGTACAAGAAGCTCTTGAGCGCGCCTCAAAAGGTAGGACAATGGTTGTTGTAGCACACAAACTTTCTACCGTGAGAAATGCAGATGTTATTTTTGTATTTGGAGATGGAAAGATATTAGAAAAGGGAAGCCATTCTGAGTTACTTGAAGAGAATGGAGTTTATTGGAGAATGTGCAAAAGTCAAGCATTGGACGCATAGAATACAGACATTAGTGGCGGAGTCAAGACACAAATTATTCCATACTACACCGCGTATATGTTCTACAGCGCCTAGAGCATCTGCAACAAATTGTTTTTAAATACCATATAAGCATAATACGTCGACCTGATAAATTTTCATGTGCCTTCAAGCCACAGTAGAAAGGGAAACGCTATATCATGATCCAAAGGCTAAAAAGAAGTACTGAGAAAGCGGTATGTCCCATGAAAATATTAACATTATTGATATCCTCTTGAAAGTCGTTGGAAAGGCGTAGAACATCGTTGATATTCTTCGCTATGCAATAAAATATTAAAAATATTGTTTTTATGCTTTTGTATTATATCAATTCTATCCTATAGCTAATGCCATAATGCCATAATTTTATCTTTCCAATATTTCATCATACGTGTACAATTTACGACTGCGTAGGTCCGTTTGTCCGGTAGAAGGTTTCAGTAGTATTCCGAAACGGACTGTGGACAAAAAGACTGTTACACTTTGAAGACAAAACTGTAAAATAATTCGAGTTCTATGATGGCGATACCGGTAACCTAAGAATGATGTCCGAATCCGATCTGCGTATGTCTCAAAGCCTTGGCATGTTTAGCAGTTCGTATTATGTATTAGAGTTTGATAAGTATGATGGATTTCTAGTTTCAGTAATAGTATGTGTACAATGTACATAATAGAGATCGCGATTACGGGATCAGAATAAAGTAGGAATGGTGATCATGAGGTCAGAATAGAGTAGGAGCGGCGATCATGAGGTCAGAATGGGGTCAAGCGACAAACGCCGAGTAAGCACAGCAAAAGTTCATAGTGTAAGTTTGTAGTGAATATCTGACTCAAATTGGCATATTATCTACTGATATAGGTTCTGTAAAAGATATACCATATCTTTTATTGTTATGTAATTATTGGAGACTATTGGAGACTTGTCGGGTGATAAGAGTAGCACAAGCGAACTAGTGATACTTCTTCATACTGTTGCATCCTACAGCAATGAAAGTTAGCAGTTGTAGCAGCCGTTCCGACGGAAATAGCTGAATGCAATAGATCATCTCGTTACGAGGGACCAATTTGTAGTATCAATTCCCCTACCCCCATGCTTGACTTCTCGCACTTATTCTTGAGCGAGTGAATCTTGCTCTTTTATCTTTGAGTCTTACTGTATCGAGAGCGAGCTTTTGTGGCAATTGTATGCATTGCATCTTGCTGCCTTTGCACCACCAAATTTGGGGTAATGTAACAAATTTCAGGGTATGTCATTTTGACATCAAAATGTGCCTTTGCAGAGAACATATATGTATCATTCTGAGATAATCCCGATTCCTTCTTTAGGAGAACTATTCAAGTTGGTAGCGCGGGCAGCTAAGTAAGATGCCAACAGCACAGCGGACTATCGGCGACGTAGCGGACCATCGGCCGATTTGCAAGACCCTGGCGATGCTTGACAGCCCCGTTAGACTAGCACTAGCCTCTATAGGAGACAAGAATATACTCACCAGGCTGAATCGGCGACCATGTCATTGCCCGGCGACCATATCGCTTGCTTCAGAGACGGGTAGTCGGCATCAGTGGTAGCGCGCCAAGCATGGAGCATTGCATCCGCTAGTTTCATGATTACTCTGGTAATCACTAACCAGAGTTATAATTGCTAACTAGCACAATTTCCATGCTATAGAGATTTACTCCTATCCGCTTATCCAAAATAAAGTAGACGACTTTTACTGGTTCACACAATATCAAGATTAAATACATGTTTAAAACATCCATATTACTTACTCACCATATAACTACTGTTAACTAAAGCCACTACGTGTCTTTTCCATTTATACTAGCGTTTTCTGGAGTTATTACATTGACAGCCTGTTTATATTGGGAGTATAAATCGAAATCTCGTAGATTTACCCATCGAGGAAGCAGCTCAGCTGCAGCAGCATATCAATAATAATAATAATAATAATAATAATAATAATAATAATAATAATAATAATAAATAATAAATAATAATATAGATGGCTAAGACCTTCAAACTATTTTCCTGCCTTTTCCTGGCGCTGATTTAAGATTCCTACCTGTGAGAAAACAGCCAATAAAATACTTCTATAAGCTTTTTCGCATACTGATGGAAAATATACGTGTGGGGTATAATTTAATCCTATAGGTTTATTTTCCCACTCTATTATTTTATGTTCTAGTAAGCAAGAAGAAAGAAATACCAGGGAACAGCAGCTCCACCCTCTCCTATGGGGTTCAAAATGCCTTAGCATAATAAAGAATCCTTCCAGGCAGCAGCAATAAATGCTTCTATTTCTTTAAAAAATTGTAAATATACCTTCCTAATTGACGGAAGAGAAAATATGGAGTAGTGACGCTAAAACCCACAATTTCTTGGAGATTGGCCCCGACCACATTCACGTCGGCCGCTTTTTTTTTTTTTTTTAAAACATCTCTGCCAGTTGCTAGTGTCACGCCTGATATTACAAGTTTCTAGATCCTGATCTACCTTCTCTATGCCTATAAATATTTGGCATCTTCAATGTCATGCCATCATGGCACAGGCGTGATCTCAGGGTTTCTTTCACTTTGCCATTTTGCTCTTTCCTATGAGTCCTTGAAGACCCAGCATCCAACATGGTCATCACATTTCTTGCTAAACTTGCAACCTTTGCACTTGTTACACAAGTGTGGGCGGCTGATATACCTGTCTCTCCCGTAACGAACGTCAATCAAGGAACGGGCTATTTCTCTGACCCGTTTCACGTTGTTTACCAGAGTGCCAAAGACCTTTATATTTCAGGCACCACGCACAAGTATTTGAAGTGTGGCAATAGTGACCTCACTTCCGGATGCGCTTCTATTGACAAGAATAAATACACGACCGGCTCAGCATTGAATCAAACAGCGAATGCCGCGGGCACGAAAATCTGTGGCGCTGCTGGGATTCACCCTTTCCAGAGCAAGGATCGCTCATGGGATGCACTGGTAACGCTGCACGTACAGAGCAAGCCTAAAAAATGCGATGGAATATCTGGATGGAGTGTTATTGTTCACGCGCGTTCGGAGAACCCAGGCCCTACGGATTTGCCGCCAACGTCCCGGGTTAGGGACAAGGTGATGGTCGGGTCCTTCTCGGAAAACGTCGACGCTAACTACGATGGCAAGTACTTCCAGACACCAGACGGGCAGCTATACCTCTTATACCAGAAGCAGAAGTCTAAGAAACCAAAACGTGATGGTGTGGCTGCATGGCCAATTAACAGCCCTACGAGATTGACACCTGGAAGCAATCCTACCTTTTTATTGCTCCCTGGCGAAAATTTGAAATCGGAGAATTATGTCTCTGGCAAGGGACATTTCAAGCTCATTGAAACGGGTAACATCCATGCCATTAATGGTAAATTCCTCATGGCTTATTCGGTAGGGGCGTACAATCGGAATACGTACAAAATTGGCATCGCGTACTCAGATACGTTCCTGCCCGCCCCTGGCCAACAGTACCGCAAAGTGATGAAGAATAACCCGGATCATCTCTGGGGTTCTAAGGGCAAGAAAGAGGTCTACTACCTTCTCCAAGGCGAGGAGAAGCACAATGGCTGGCACTACATCGGCGATCAGGTCCTTGCCCCAGGTGTGCCGACTGTCGCTCAGATCGGTCCAAATAACAGCTGGGTTTTGCTATTTGCTGGATACAACCCAAGCGATGCTCCCCTTAAGCAAGGCACGGATAAATACCAGGCTAGTCACCGTCGCCCATACTTTGCTAAGATTAACGTGAATATACCCAACAATCTTTCAGTTAAACAGGCGACCGACGAACAACTCCAAGGCTGGATTACACCAAGCCATTGATATGCAGCCAAGAGACTAATTTATTTTTATTACTTTTCTTATTTTTATAATTTCATTAGAGACTGAGGCTGAGCTAAATATATTCTTATTACTTTACGCACGATGCTTGAGCGCCGAGCCGTTTGCTACAGGCCCTTCTCCTCTCTTATACTTCTAGAAATATCATTCCAATTGATCATTCCTTTGTATCCTCGCTGCAAAAATGCTTCTCCCATCATGCTTGCCCAATAGCCCTTAGATGCCCCTGTTCCCACCCATAACCATTCTCTCATTGCCCCAAATCTCCAAGGACCCAACCCCCAGCCTCGTCCTTTCTGCACTTCGTTTACTACTAGCTTTGCATATTCTGCACCTTCCATCTGCTTTGCTGGAAACCACAAGTCCATCTTTCCAGCCATGACTTTGTACAAACTGTTTTCCGGTACTTGATCCGTCCCATTGGCTTCTAGTTTGCTCTCTATATAGCCAGTAGGGCATGTCAAGACATGCACGTCGAAAGGCGAAAGCTCAATAGCGAGAGTACGACCATATGAATTCAAGGCTGCCTTAGTCATTGCATAGGGTCCTTTGAAAGGGAATGGCGTCACAGATGACGCTGATGAAATATTGATAATCGTGCCTTTGGTTGCGATAAGCAGCGGTAAGAGACTAGATACAACAGCCATGATACCGAAGACGTTTGTGTTGAATATAGAGTAGACTTGCTCTGGTGAGACATCGGCTAATGCACCACGGGTAAGAATTCCCCTAGGTTTTAGTTAGCAATCTTCAAGCTTAATCAGTACTCAGATGAACCAAATATAACTTCACTTACGCATTATTGACCAAAACGTCTAGCTTACCGCCAGTAATTCTTTCCACTTCTACCTTGGTTGCCTTAACACTCTCCGGTTTGGTAACATCAAGAGCCAAAGTAGTCATTCCAATTTCCACAAGGTGACATATGCTTTCTAATTTTCGAGCGGTAGCGATGACATGATAACCTAACAAGAGGTGGAGAAGGATGTGTAAGCATTTTGGTTGTTGAATGCCGACTTGTATGCATCTAACGGGTAATAACATACCTCTGGCTTGAAATTCTTTCGCCAATGCTTCGCCAATTCCGCTTGAACATCTAAATTATATGTTTTGTTAAAAGTGGTTTTGAGGTTTTGTATCGTTAAATACATACCCTGTAATAAGCACTGTTTTTCGCTGGCTGTTTGACGCCATGATCGAGTATTAAACGCACACCCTCAAAACCGCTCTGTATGGCTTGGTATAATAGCTTCTATATGCAAAAAATATTGTCAAGTATCCAAAGGAAAAAGGCCACCGTTAAATATATATTACATACCAACGACGAGGATTTCGACATCAAGATACTTGTATGGTCTGATTTCCTAGGTAGGATATTGGAGCTGCTTACTTGCCCTGTCTTCCTGCTTACTTGCCCTGTCTTCGCTTAGTTTGAGCTTGGCTACCAGCCAGTTTTGCGACAGTTAGACCAATCCCAATTAGGTATTTGGAGCTGCTTATGCTTGGGGCTGAAAAATGGGTCATGGAATGGGTGGCTTGGATACTCCGATTCACGTGCTCCATAAGCCCGGAAAGCATCACTTACTGAGTCTCTAATTCGAAACTCCGTACTTCATAATCCGCATTCATGGCAAATTCATTGATTCTATGAATATTCTCTACTGCAGGGTTATGGGTCAAGACAAAGGCGCCATAAAAAGTGAGGACCACAAAACCCACTGAAAGGATGTCTGAGCAACTGCCGGAACGGGGAAGGCAGAATGTCAAGATCCTTCGCCCTGATGATATGCAACCGCTCACGCTGCACTTTATCACTGCCACTTTGCCACAAGAAATGAACAATACTCGTGCGCTAAGCCAGATCAGATCGCATGTTTCCAAGGAATCTCACGCTCGCCGCCGGCGAGCTCTTACTGAGAAGCTAGCGCTGTATCACGCGAGCAGTATGAGCGCCGCGCAACAGCTGCAGGCTCGTATTAGTGATAGTGGTAAAGAAGCTCGTAGTACCTGCTTTCCCTGGCCCCTCTCTGGGAATGAGTTATTCCTCTTCAATTTCTGTACGTAAAATTACTAAAACCTCTTTTTGTGACGTCCTAACTTCTTATATAGTCTTGGAATGGGTAATACCGAACGGTTGGACCGAGTGCATTACCGAAGAATCCCAGCAGTCATTCCAAAGGGGCATGAAATCAATTTTTGTGCCTGTTGCCATGACAGACATGAGCTTGTTTACTGCCGTGATGTACGTTTCAGCACGAAGATACAGCCTCATTTCAAACAACCCTGGTGAAGCTGAAAAGTATCACAAGCTTATGATACATTACCTTCTCTTATGCTTACGGAAAATTAAATCCATTATCAGCACGGGAAGCTACCCAACAGATGCCGCTATGGCTCTGGTACTTTGTATGGCTACTGAAGCAGTACGTATTAATTCTAAACAAAGTTCATATGCATTTTGGGCTGGTTTAGCGCACCCAAAGCCAATATGCTGACCAAACTTCTCTCATAGTATTGGGAAGGGCAAGTAGAAGCATTTCACATTCATGGGGTGGCCTTCACCGAGATGGCCGAGACTCGTAGAGCATTTCCACAAAGAGAGAAAGTTTCTCCTTTCTTGTTGGAGTTGGCTTCGAAGTCAATATACGACCCAAGATATAATATTGTGATGGGACCTTACGATACAAGTTAGCTGGGCAATAGGTATTAAAGACTGCAATCTTCTAGATGTCGCAATCAAGATGCTTAAGTACCATATTAACTTGAACAGGATTAAGTCTTGAATCCCTAAGATAAGAAAGCATTAATGGTTTATTTGCTGTGAGAAAATAGTAAAAGTTTACGCGTTGCTGTTTACTGGTTGGTGGATGCGAGTTACATTCTTCCCATTTACCTATATTGTTATTAATAAAGTTGTACTTAGGAATTTTTTCTCATGTCATTTTCTTAGTCACTGGCGTTATCACATACAAAAAACATATTAAAGTTTACACATCTACGCTCAATATCATCTTAATATCCTTTATGGAAGCCTATTTCAATATCTGAGTCCTGGTTCCGGCCAGGAGCATACATATCATGCTGGCTAACCAACTCCACATCCATAGATCCTTTGCGGTCACGTTTATTCCGCCATGATTCTCCTTCACCTCGAGGGCTAGAGGAAACATCAACTCTCTTAGTAATAGTTATTTTCCTTCCAAGTCCAGTGTTATTGATCCTTTCGTCAGAGCCAGAGCCAAGTCTCTGGGATGATGATATAGTGCTGAAAAGCCGCATCCGTTTCAATAGGGGTTTGAGTGTTGCAAGAGACGAGGTGGTTAGGGCAACTCCGATCTCAACTGTACTCCAAATACCCAGATCGACGGTTGTATAGAGATAATCTGGATTATCAAGATAGCCTTTTGCAAAGGGAATGCGAACGATCGTAGCGATAGAGGCACTGTATATAATTAGCGCGTGTGCATAACCTCACGACAAAGAAGTGGCTGCTTACACAGATCCCAAAGCAAGCAAGGCAATGATAGAGATTTTCTCTCGTTGTGGTATCTGTGCTTTCCATACAAGAGTGGCTGGTAGTGCGGGCAATATCCAGTCAGCGACAACATTGATAAAAGCTGAGATATATGTCGTGACTGTGGCGAATGTTGTTGCGTTGCAGCTACCCTCGGTCGGTGGGATTGGATTATATCTCGTCCATTGTAACTCAATTGGGTCGCAAGTCCGGATAGCGAAAACCTCATATATAACACTGAATATGGTAATAACGGCCAAAATGGTCCAGATTGTAATTTGTCGCCAGCGCTTACGTGGGCAGATTCGTAGGAGAAATATACCCACAATCCATTTAGTCAGCATTGAAAGAATAACGTATATGAAAGTGAGAATCCATCTATAAAAAATAGCCTTTGGGCGATTATCAGGTGGTACATCAACCACGTGTGTGCCTACGCCATATCTGATAGAGAGAGATGCGCATATTGTGTAAGCAGTATATAATATCTGCGAGGGTCTATCAGTATTTGAACCATATTTATTCCACTGTATACATTATCTCTTACCAAGGCAACTAATGATATATAATCTTCAGCAAAGAAGTGCTTCAGAATAAAGCCATGAGTGTAGAATCGAAGGCTTATGGCTATAAAGCTTGTGATATACAGTGTTATAACAACTGCTAACGCTTCAGGGCCCCGACTTCCAGACATAATTTAGTGCTGGATAATACTAAAATATAGGAAAGAATTGATTCAAAGTCGAGCATAAATGTAATGCAGCCAAGGCCCACCACATATATAAACTATTGTCAAAAGGAGCCTCAAAGATTATTATAGACAGCCACTACCTAAAGAGATGCTGCTATTTTCGCAGATTAAAAACCTGTCTCAGGGGTTATACAAGCGATGCTCAATTTGGACACCAGAGCGAGATATGTGCCTCCATGTTTAGACAAAGCCACATATGTAGCAAGTGCCTCAGCCGCTTTTTTATGAAGTAATAGTACTCCGTGTAAGTGACATGTCTATTTGTCGCGCAGACTGATCTCTCCATCAGGGGCTATAAAGGTTAAAATAGTCAAAGCAGCCACACAACATAACTATATACCTCGGCTTCACCAGCGCACGACGAAGAAAGTGATAGGCCGCTATTGTTTCAGCAATAGTCAGGTTCGGTCTCAGCTTAAGCTTTTGTCAAAAGTTCCCCGCGATAAGTGGAGATTTACTTACCAAAACCCACATGTCAGGTATCACATGGCTGCAGCAGCCAGTTCCAAATCATTGTTCTAAGGATTTGTAAACTCGCTATTTTCCTTTTTGGCGATGGTTATTTTTTTTTTAATATGGAAGAGGAATATTCCTGTTTCAAATTAATATTATATCAGTCATTCGCTTTTTAACACACACCTACCTCTGCTTGTAATGTCCAGTAGTATGCGTTCAGAGTTGGTGCACTCAATTGAGCAAGCGCAAAGCATTCGTCAAAATGTAAGTGGAGATACGTTATCTCATAAATCCAAGTTTATTTTACTAACGTTCATGATCTTCGGCGTGAAATTGCCTCTAGACAACATAGAGATGCTATTTGGAGAACGTACCGTACAGTACTCCGTATTCCCTGGAAAATTTAGCCAGTGGACTAACTATAGGTAGTTAAATTCCACCTAAATGTGATGGGTCGATTGCGATCAGGTAGAGACAGAATCCCCTGGCTAAGCTTTAGAAGGAATAGTATGTCTAATATTATCAATCTAATCCACCATGCTCCATTGTTAGGTCCCGACAAAAGCCGTTTCCGAACTTTCTTGAATTTGTTCCTACGGCTTAAAGAGACTAGGGCATTCCGACGTACTATATAGAGTACGGGTATTATCGCTCCGCAAATGCTCTAATTTTTCTTCTTCTTTTCCTTTTTAAAATTTTATTTTGCCATTGCTTGCATCACATGTTTCAATGTTGATTGAAGGTGTTCCAACAATGATAACTGGGATCCTGCGGTCGCCTGAGAGCGTTACAATTGGAAAAGTATTATCATACGTATATAGCATTTTGCTTTTACTCCTTGTAGGTCTTCGGCATTATTTATTCTTATTTGAATCTATGTGAGCGTAAGAATTGTACAAAGTTACTGCTTTGGAATATGAAGGAAAAATGAATAATGAAATGTAGTAGTATAAAGAGTTTACAGCTTAAAGGGGGCAGATTCACTGAATGAGATTGTTGGTATATTTGTGTAAGAATATATCGCTGTCGGTGTCGCACGTGTTCCGCAATCACGCTATACTCCATCTATTTCTAGGTGTCCTTCGTGAACATATATAACAGCTAGTTGCCATGTAGGGCGACGTTTGACACGGCATTTTTTTGGTACACGGAAATTAGTACGATCTCATATTGAAGATACTAAAGGAATGTAGCCGCTTACTAAAAGGTAAGCTTAATTTTATACCATGAAGTGAATGCATCTGGTTAATTAACTAACGCAATACGAGACGGCCATCCGCAAATATTTCTTCTTGTTCTAGTTCAACTACCTAGTAATTGAATAATATTGAAGATATTTCTGGAGAGTTCACCCTTTCTGGTAATTTATGGATTTACGAATTTTGGACTTATGCCACAAATTGGTACCCCTGCAAAGCAGATTATTGTACAATGAGTTTGACTATCTTCTGTTTATGTGACGTTCAGGTCTATACTAGGTCTAATACCAAGGTATAGGGTAAGTGATTCCCAAGTAATAAACCTAAGTCAGGTTTATATTAGCAGAGAGATAAGTTTAAATCTTAAAAGCAGGTATAATCATATAACTATAACTTTAAATATAAGGTAATTAATCTAGTTATTATATTAATACTATAATAATAATTAATTATTTAAATTATTTAAATTATTTAAAAAGTATATTTAATAAAGTTTTATATAAAAAATTTATAATATATAATTATAACTTTAATTAGTAATTATATAAGTAATTACTAAGTTAATAATTATAAGCGCTGTAATAGTTACTAGTAATATAGTAATTACTTTTTTTTTATTAGTTAAAGTAAATTATAATATATTTTTTTAAGGCTTTAATATAAGCAGTTAAGTATTATTAAGTTATAATATAATACTTTTTTTTTATTAGTTTTATTTTTAAAGCTAATATAATTAAATTATTTTATTTTTATAATATATATATATATATATTTTTTTTTTAAATTTTATTAATATTATATTTAATTTAACTTTTTTAATTTTTATATTAATTTTATATTATTATTATTTAATATATTTTATTACTATTAAAAGTTTTAATATTATATCTTATTTTTATTATTTATTTTAAGGTTTTTATTATTAAATAACTAAGTATTATTTTTTAAAATATAATAAATATATAAAAGCTAGTTATTTTTATAATAATTAAAAAATAATAATAAACTTATATAAGTTATTTATTATTATTTTTATTATTTTATATTAATTTTATAATATTATATATTATTTCTAAGTTTTATTATTTAAATTCTATTAAAAAATTAATAAAATTATTATTATAGTATTATAAAGCTTTTTATAAAATTTAAATTAAAATAAATAAAATTTTAAATTATTTATAGTATTAAAAGTATTAGCTTTATATTAAAAGTAAAAAAATAATATAATATAATTTAAGCTTATTAAATAAGTTTAAAAAAATTAAATAGCAGGAATTAAAAGTTTTTTTTATAATATAAAATTTTTAAAAAATAAATCTTTTTAATTTTAATTTTTTATTTAACTTTTTTTTATTATTCTTAGAAATTAAAAAAAAATTTTTATTAATATTTAAAAGTTAAAATACTTTTTTAATTTTTATAAAATTTTTATTTTAAAATATTTTTTTTATTTAATAAAATATTTAATTTTTTATATTTTTAAGTTTTAATATATAATAAATATTTTATTAATTTTATATATTTTTTTTTAATTTTTTATAATAATTTTATTTAAAATAAGCTATCTTATATTTTTATTTACTAGAATTTTTTTTAATTATAATATATAAAATATTAAATTATAAATTTTTATTATATTTAATAAAATTAATTTATAATTAATTTCTTTAATTTATTTAAAAATCTTATAAGGTTTTATTTTTTTAATATTTAATTTATTACTTAGCTTATTTATTTTAATATTTAAAAGTTTATAATTTTATAAGTATTATAATAAATAAATTATATTTTTTTTTTAAAAAATTAATTTTATAATTTTATTTTAATTTATATATTTTTTTATATAATTTTAAATAAATTTAAGTTATATATATATATTTTTATATAAATTAATTATTAATTTAATTTATAATTATATTTTTTTTATATTAAATTTATTTTATAATAATTTAAATACTTTTAAAATAAATTTATAATTTATATAAAAAATATAAGCTTTATAAATTTTATAAAAGTATTATTATAATATAATTATATTATTAATATTTTTTTAACTTAATTATTTTATATAAAATTAATATATACTTATAAGTAAATTTTAATAATTTAATTTATATATTTAATTTATATATTTATTTAAAAATAATATATAATATTAAATTTATAATTTATTTTTAATTTAATTATAAATTTTTATTAAAATTTAAAAATAAATATTTATTTTTTATTTAATATTATTTCTTTTAATAATTTATATTTAATAGTAATTTTATTTATATAAGTATAAGTAAATTTTTTTAAAATATATAATTCTTTATATAATAAAAAATATACTTATTTTATAAAATAATAAATTATTATAAATATATTATTATATTATATTTTAATAAGTAATTTTTTTAATAAAAATAAATTAAGTAATATAATTAAATATTATTAATTTTTAAAATCTTTTAATAACTAGCAGTAGTTATAATTTTTTATATAATTTATATTTTTTATTTTTTATTTATTAATATATATTATAATATAAAATAATATATTATATATATTATTTTAATTTTTTAATATTATAATAATTAAAAATTAAATTATATATTTTTTTTATATTTTTATATTTATATAATAAGCATTTATAAATATATTTAATTATTCTTTTTTATAATTTTTTAAATATTTATATTTTATAATTTTTTTTTTTAATATTTTTAATTTTAAATAATATTTTTAAAATATTTTTTAAAATTTTAAATATTATATAAAATTTAACTTATTTTATATTTTTTTTTATTATATTAAAATACTTATATTAAATAATTAAATATTTCTTATTTATAATTAATTTTTTTATTTAATATATTAATTTTTTTTATTTTTTATTTTTTTATAATAAATAATTTTAATATTAAATTATAATACGAATTTAAAATATTTTATTTAATAATTAAAAAGTTTTTTAATTAAAATATAATAAAAAAAGTTTTTATAATTAATTAAAATAATAATTTTATATTTATTTTTATAATAATAATATTATATTTATTTTTATAATAATAATATTTTTATTTTTTAAAAGCTTTAATAATAATAAATATTTTTTAATTATATATTAAATAATATATTTTTATATTTTTTAACTTATAAAAAAAAATATTATTAGTTTTAATTTTTTATTATTTTTTAATTAATTAAATATTTTTTTTATTATATATAAAAAAATATTTATTTTAATAATAATAAGTTTTTTTAAATTAAATATAATAAGTATTAGTTTAAATATAATTATTTTTTTAAAAGTTTTAAATATTTCTTATTTTTTTTTTATTTAAAAATAATATTTTTTCTTATTAAATTTATTAATAAAATAACTTTTTATATAAAATTTTTAATAAATTTATAATAATAATTAGTAAATTTAAAAAAAAACTTATAATTTTTTAATTATTATTAATATAAGTTAATTTTTAATTATAATAATTTTTTATAAATTTATATAAATTTTTTTTAAAGTAATAATATATTTTAAAAAGTTTACTTTTTATAAATAAAAAACATATTTTTTAAAATTAATTAAAAGTTTTATTTTTTTTAATTTTTATAATATAAAATAAATATATTTTTTATATTTTTTAAAAGTATTTAAAAAATTTTTAATATTATTAATATAAACTATTATAAAATTATTTAAATATTATTTTAATATATAATTTATTTATTTTTAAAAAAAAATAAGTATATTAATTAATTTTAAAATATAATTATATATTTATATAATTTATACTAGGTAATAAATATTATTTTTTACTTATTTTCTTTTTTTATTTTTATAAGTATATAAGCTTTTATAAAGTTAAAAGTTATAAATTACTTTTTCTTATATAATTAATTTTTAATTTATAAAATTAAAAATAAAAAAACTTTATTTTTAATAATTATTTTATTTAACTTTTAATAATTAATAATTAATTAAAATTTATTATTTTTTTTAATATAAATATAATAAAATATTTAATAAATAATTTTAATATTTAAATATATTTTTTATTTAATTATATTTATATTTAACTTTTTAAAATATAAAAAATTTTTTTATTAAAATTATATATTTTATAATATTTAAGTATTTTTTTATTTTTTAAAATAATTTTATAATTTTATATTAAATATAATAATAACTTTTTTTTAAATTAATTATTAAAAATTTAATTTATATTTTTTATATTATTTAAAAATTATTAAGTAATAAAAAAGCTAGGATATAACTAGCTAGAAATTAGCTATTATTCTTTAAGCTTAAATAAATATTTTATATTATATTAATAAATTTTATATCTTTAACTAAGAATAAAAAAAAGAAAATCTAATATAACTAGCTAAAAAGTAATTATTATAAAAAAAAAAAATATAAAAAAAAAGGATTTTTTTTTAAAAAAAAAAAAAAAAGTAAAAATAAATATAATCTTTTAATAATACCTAGCAGTTATTTAATAATAAAAAAGTACCTAGCCTTTATTTAATATTTTATTATTTTTTTTATAAGACTTAATTATAATAGTTTTATTGCTTTTAATAAAAAAAAGAAAAAGATTAATAAAAATTAAAATAAGAGCTTAAAGTAAAAGTGCTTTATATATGCTGTAATTTACTAATTTAAAACCTGTTATTTTTAATATATAAGTAAATTTTAATATATAAAAACTTTTTTTTATTTTAAGAGCTAATAAAGAAAAAAAAGCTTTGTAAAAGTAATTTAATATAAAAGTTAACTAGCTGTAAAAATATAAATTATAAGTTATAAGAGATTTTATAAAATAAAAAAAAAACTTGTTTTTTTATATTTAAAAAAATATTAAAGCTTTTATATTAAAAAAATAAGTTACTAGTAAGTTAATAAAAAGCTTTTTATTAAAAAGCTTTTATAATATTTTTATATTCAAATTTAATAAGGCCTTATAATAAAAATTTATAAGTTATTAAATTTAATTAAAATTTATGTTTTATTTATATTTAAAGAAATATTTAAATAATATAAAAAAGGTTTAATTTATTAATTATAAATTTACAAGTAATATATAATAATATTAAAATATAAAATAAGTAAATAATAAGAATTTAAAATTATTTTTTTTTAAATATATAAAATAATATATTTTTTATATTAAAAATAAAAGAATTTAAATAATAGCTGTATTTTTAAAATTAAAATATTTTAAATAAATACTAGGGGAAAAGTTTTTTATATTTATAAATTAGTTTAATATAATTTTAATAAAAGCTTTTTTTATTATTTTAAAATTTATAAAAATTAAATAATCTTTTATTAAATATTTATTAAAAATAAGAAAAAATTTAATTATTTAAAAAAAAAAAATATTTAAATAAAATTATATAATAAAAATATAAAAGTAAAAGCCTAGAGCTAGGATAAGATTAAAAATATTAAATTTAATTTAAACCTTATATATTATAGTATATTATAAGTATTTATTAAAGTAAAAAAGCTAAAATAAAAAAAGATTAGTAATTATTTTATTATAAAATAATAAATATTTTAAAAAAATATTTAAGTGCTAGAAATATAAGAGAGTTTACTATTATATTAATTATAAGGTACTAGATTATATATTATATTAAAATAGCAAGTATATTATTAAAAAATATAAAAACCTAGTAAATACTTTTATTATTAAACTTAATATAAAACTAGTTTAATATATTTATTAAGCCTAGGAAAAAAAAAGTTATTTAAATCTGTTATAAAATTTTTTTATATAAAAACTAGTAAAATTTTAATTAAGTAATAAGTAAAGAAATATAAATATTATATTTAATTTTAAAAATAATATTTATTTATTAAATATAAAATTTATTAAAAAACTTTTTTTTTTATTACTTGTAATATAATAAATAAAAAGTATTTTTTTTAATAATATTAAAAAAATATATAAAAAAGTAATAAAAATAATAAAACTTATTAATAATTAAGAAATTATAAAAAAATAATTAATTAGCTTTTATATAATTAATATAATAAATAATATATTATTAGAAAAATTATAATTTAAGAAAATAAATTTTATTATTTTATAAGTTATAAACTATTAGTATTATTTTCTTATAAAAGACACTTTTTAATTAATAATATTAAAAAAGTAAATTAAAAAATAAAATTAAACTATTTAAATATATATAATTATAAGCTTACTAGGAATAATAATAAATTATAATAATAAAATAAGCTATTAATTATAATAAAATATCTTATAAAAAGCTAATAATAAAAATAAACTTGTTATATTATTATTTAAATATAAATAATTTAAAAATATATTCTTATTAAAAAAAGCAGTTAAATTAGCTTTTATTTAAAAACTAGTATACTTAATTAATTTAAAATTAAAAAAGCTGCTTTTTTAAAAACTTATTTATATTTTAATAAAATTTAAACTATAAAAACTTTATAAATATATATAAACAGTTTTATTTAAAAAATAAATAAAAAGGTTTATTAGTTTTTTTAATATTTTAATATTATTTATATTTAAAAAAAATAATAAGCTGTAATTTTATATTAATTATTATATTTTAAATAAAATAACTTATAAACACTAAATACTTTTTTTTTTTATTTATAAAATCTTAAATTAATTTAAAAAAATAATTATTTATATAAAATTAAATTTAAAAAATATATATTATTAAATATATATTTATAAAAAAAATAAGTATAAAATAATATTTTATTATAAATATAATTATTATAAATATTAAATTTTTTTTTTAAATTTATAAATACTTTTATAATTTTTTAAAATTATATTAATTTAATTTTATAAAAGTTTATTAATTTTATTTATATAATATATTTAAATAATATTTTTATATATAATAATAGCCTAGTAAAATATAAAAAATATATATTTATAATTTTAAAATAATTATAATAATATAAATTATATATAAACTTATAAAAATATAAATTTTATATAATTTTAATATTTTATTTTAAATTTATTATTTAATTTAATAAAATATATATAAAATACATTTGTATTAAAAATATTACTAGGTAGCTGTAATTTTATAATATTAATAAAATACTTTTATTTTTAAAATTTATAAATTTTTATTAAAAATTTATTAAAAATTATAATAAAATTTTAACTTTTCTAATTAATATAATAAAAAATAAAATAAAAATAATATTTAAATTAAATTTTAATAAATTAGTTATATTTAATTAGCTAAAATAGAAATTCCTAGAAAAACTAGTTTTAACTTATTATAATTTAAAAGCACTAATATAAATTAAAACTAATATATTTAAATTTACTATTAGCATAGTATTTATATAATTATAATAAAGTATTTAATACTTAGTTACTTATTTATTATATAAATTATAAAATTATAAATTAAATTATATAATACTAAATATAAAAATATTAGTTATAATATATATATTTTTAATTTAAAAGTATTATTTTTTTTATATAAAAAATAAAATATATATTATTATAAATTACTTAAATTATAATTATTTAACTAGTAAAAAAAAGCTAATATTTAAGTAAATTTATATTTTATAATACTTAGTATTATTTAATTTTATAAATAAATTACTTTAAAAATATAATTTATTAAATAAAAAAGTAAAGTAAAAAATAGCTTTTAATTACTTACTTGCTTTTTTATAATAATTTAAAAATAAAAAAACTTATATAACTATTATAAATATATTATAAAAAGTATTAAAAATTTAAATACTAGTAAATAAAAATTATTTAAATATTAAATTATAATTAGTATTAGCTTTTTTAATTAAAAAAATTTTAATTATAAATAAGCAAGTAGTTTTTTTTTAATAGGCTACTTAAAAAATTAAAATAAATAACTAGAATTTAATTTAATAAGAAAATACTAGAATATTATTAAAAACTAGTTATATACTTTTATAAGTTTTATAAAAAGTTTAAAAAAAGAATACCTAGATTATAAAACTTATAAATATAAAAGTTAATAAGCTTAATTTTATAAATAAATTATAAAAATAATACTAGTATATAAATAATAATAAATTATTATATTATTAAAATAAAATATTTATTTCTTATAAAATAAAAATAAAAATACTTATATTATTTTATAATAATTTAATTATTAAATACCAGGGAGTTAATAAAATACTTAAAAAAATTATTAATATATTTTTTTAATAAAGTATAAAATAAAATATAAAAATATATATTAATACTTTTATAATTTATTAAATTATAAAAATTAAATATTATTTATTATATAATAAATTAATATTTTTATTATAATTAACTTAATTATAACAGGAGATTTTTATAAATTTTATTATAAACCTATAAAAAATTTAATATAAAAAATATAATTATAATATTATTTTATAATTATAAACTAGTTTATTAAATATTTTTTATATATTTTATATATAAAAAAATAATTAATAATATACTTATTAATAAATTTTTTTAATATATATATATATTTTATAAAATATTATAAAATATAATTATAAATTAAGAAATTATATTTATAAGTGTATTTTAATAAAGTTTTTATTATTTTTTTAATTATAAAAAGTAATTTAATATTATTTTTTATTTTTAAACTAATAATTAAATAAAAAAATAAAATTAAAACTTAAAATATTATTTATAAATATATTATAATAAAAATTAATTAAATTAAATTAAAAAGCTTTTATTTATTTAATTTATATATAATATATATATATTTAATTTACAATTCCTTTTTTATATTTTTACTTTTAAAATATTATTTAAATCCCTTGTTTATTATAAAAATTATATTTTTATATATAAATAAAAAGGTAATTAAAAAAATAAAATTATTAAAAAATATATATAAACTAGCTTTTATAATATTATAAGAATTTAATAAAACATATTAAAAATAATATAATAATAAATATTAAAATAAGAAATTTAATATTAATAACTAGGTTTTTATTTTTATAAAATATTTTAATTTATAATAATTTACTTATAAATTAATAAAAAAATATATTAAATTTTATTAAATTTAAAAAATTATTAATTCTAGTAGCTTTGCTTATAAGCTATTATTATTATTTTTAATTAAAATATATAATATATTTAATATAATTAATTTTAAATAATATAATAATAAAAAACTAGAACCTAGCTTACTATTAAATAATTTTTTTATAATTAAAAAAATATATAAAATTAAAAAAATTATAAATTATAAATATAATAGTAAAAAATACCTTTATTATATTAAATAAAAAAGTTATTTAAATACAAAAAATATTTAAATTAAAAAATTTAACTTTATTAATTATAAAATTTAAAAAAAATATAAGAATTAATTAATTTTTAACTAGCTAGCAAGAAATTACTATTAAAATAATAACTCTTAACCTTATATTAAAAATTTAAAAAATTATAATTTTTAAAATATAAAAGTAAATTTTTAAAATTATAATTTAAATTTTAAAAAATATAATAACTAAGCTTTAACTAGCTACTAGCTAATTAAAATAATTTACTAGTTTGTCGACAAGTAGGGAACGCACCTCTGAACTGGCTCACACTCCTATAAACTCATCCACGGAAAACCCAGCTTGCCGTACCGCTATTATGACCACAGAGCGAGAACACGTTACGGAACCATTTGATCTAGCTGATGCCGGCCTGTTCTCCTTGGAACAAGGCCGCGGCAGCAGCTAGGGGTCATTTTGACTAGAGAACGTGTGTTGTTTTTCCTATCTAACAAGAGAAATCTCATTCCCTTTATATCTGATCGATCCGGGCAAAGCCCGGATCAACTATCTTCCTTCCATTTCCCTTTCCACCCGGCAGGTGCGTTGCAAAGGTCTGTCAAACTATTATTATTATTTTTAATATATATATAAATAATATATTTATTACTATTACTTAAGTTATAGTTAATTAAAAATAACTTTTACAAAAAGTAATATTAAATAAACTTATAATATAAATATAAGCTAGTTTTATTATACCTGGCTTTTAATATTAATAATAATATATATAATAGTAATAAGAGCTTTTTTTAAAAGCTAGTTAATATTAAAGTTATAAGAATATTTAAGTAAATATATATTAATATATTAATTATAAGATTTTTAAAAAGCTCTGCTTATATATTTTACTTGCTTTTATTTTTAATAATAGTATTTTATATTTTAATTATAATAAAAAAAATATTTAATAAAAACTTAAATAAATAATAAAAAAAGAAAAATTATAAAAAAAAATAAAAAAATTTTATTTTATTTTATATTTTTAAAAATTAAAAAAAGTAAATATTAAAGAAAATTATTATTAAATTATATTTAAATTTAATTTATTTATTTATAAAATATTACTTAATAAAATATTTTTTATTTATAAATTTAAAAAATTATATAAGTTATTTTTAAATAATACTAGGTTAGTATTATAAAAAAAAATAATATATTAAATAATAAAAAAGCTAAGATATAACTAGCTAAAAATTAGCTATTATCTTTTAAGCTTAAATAAATATTTTATATTATACTAATAAACTTTATATTTTTAGCTAAAAATAAAAAAAAAAAAATTTAATATAACTAGCTAAAAAGTAATTATTATAAAAGAAAAAAGTATAAAAAAAAAAGATTTTTTTTTAAAAAAAAAAAAGAAGAGCAGAGATAAATATAATCCTTTAATAATACCTAGCAGCTATTTAATAATAAAAAAACACCTAGCCCCTACTTAATACCTTATCACTTTTCTTACAAAACCTAATTATAATAAAAATTTATTTAAATTTATTTATTATAAATTTATTTATTTTTATAATTTTATATAATTTTTTATTTAATATTAATAATTTTTTATATAAAAAAATTATATATTTTTTTATATAATTTTATTTTACTTTTTTTTTTTTTAATAATATTAAAATAGTATTTTTAATAAGCTAAGGAAAATTTTAAATTTTTAATAATTAAATTTTTTTACTTATATTTCTTTATTAGTTTTTAAAGTTTTTTTATTATTATATTAATAAATTTAATTTTTATTTTATATTATATTAAAGTTATATTTATATAATTTAAATATTTTTAAAATAAAATTATATTTTAAAATATTAATTATATTATATATTATATTTATAATATAATTTTTAAATTATATTAATAAAAAATTAATTTACTATTTAATTTATTTTTTATTATATTTAAAAGCATACCTTTTAATATAATAAAATTAATATAATTTTTTTTTATATACTAGTAATTATAAGTATATTATAATTAATACTAATATAAAATTACTTATTAAATTATTATTTATTAAAATTATAAATAGTTTTTATTTAATAATACTATTTATATAATTTTTTAATTAAAATATTTTAATTTTTTCTTTTTATTATTATATTTTTTATTAATAATATATAAGTATTTTATATTTTTTTATTACTTTTTTATAATAAACTCTAATAGTTTTTTAAAAATATATATTAGTTTTATAATTTTTCTTTTATATATTATTAATATTTAATTTAATTATAGTTTATATTTTGACGGACCTTTGCAACGCACCTGCCGGGTGGAAAGGGAAATGGAAGGAAGATAGTTGATCCGGGCTTTGCCCGGATCGATCAGATATAAAGGGAATGAGATTTCTCTTGTTAGATAGGAAAAAACAACACACGTTCTCTAGTTAAAATGACCCCTAGCTGGTGCCGCGGCCTTGTTCCAAGGAGAACAGGCCGGCAGCAGCTAGATCAAATGGTTCCGTAACGTGTTCTCGCTTTGTGGTCATAATAGCGGTACGGCAAGCTAGGTTTTCGTCGTTGTGTTTGTATGAGTGTGAGCCAGTTCAAAGGTGCGTTTCCTACTTGTCGACAAAATATATTTTTTTTACTAGCAGTTAATTTTAAATTTTTTATTTATTTTTTATTTCTATTAATCTTATATTTTTTATTAGTTATAATATTTATAAAATTAGTTAATACACTAGGAGTAATTAATATCTTTTATATATTTAAATAATTCTAGTATTATAATTTTAAAAAATTAATATTATTAAATTACTTTTTAAATAAAATAGTATTATTAGTTATAAGATATAAATATAATATAAAAAAAAATATAAGTTAAAAATATATTCTTATTAAATTTTTATTTAAAATATTTTATATATTTATAAGTAATATAATTTATTTAATTAATATAATAATATACAAGGTATATTAAATTAATATAATTATATTTTCTAATAATATATTAGTAATTAAAATTTTATACTAATACTTAATTAATTATTACTACTTAAATAATATATTAATTTTTTAATATTTATTTATAAGTATTATTTAAATATATATAATATTATTAATATAAATTTTATATTTTTATTTATTTTTTTTATAATATTTTATTAAAATTAATTAAATATTTTAATTTTAAAAGTAAAACTTTTATAATATTATATAATAATTTAATTATTTTTTAAGTTTTAATTATAATTATATTATTTATATTTTTTATTATAATTTATAATTATTTTTTTAAATAAATTTACTATATATATAAAATTAATTTATTTATTAAATTATTAGTTAAGGATTTTAATATTAAAATTCTTATTTAATATTTTAAAATTATTTAAAAATTTAAAGTTTTTCTTATAAAATTTATAATTATTATTATTTTTAAATAATTTTAATTATTTTAATAAGAAAATAAACTTTTTTTTTTATTTATAATATAAGTTATTTTAAGCTTAGGTATTAAAGATTTTTTTTTTTTTAATAATTTATAATTTCTTATTATATAATTAAATTTGTTATAATTATAATATTTAAAAAAAAATTTTATTATTACTTTTTTATATTATATTTTATTTATAAGTCCTGGGGTTTTATTATTATTTTTAATAACTAGTTTTTATTATTTTTTATTTTAATTTACTTAAAATTCTTATTTTTTTTTTTATTTAAAAAAATTTATTTTTAATTTTTATAATAAATTATTAGCTTTTATATATTTTTTTATAAAAAATATAAAATTATATTATTTTTAATTAATTTAATAAACTTTTTTTTTTAATTTTAAGTTTAAATTTATTATAAAATTATTTAATAAATATAAATTTTCTTTAATTAATATATATTATTAAGTTTTAAAATAATATAATATAATTTAAATATTTTATTTTTTAATAAATAATAATAAGTTTATTTTTAATTATTTTAATTTTTTTAATATTTTTAAAAGCTTTTTTAAAATTTTTTTTAAACTTATTAAAACTTTTAAAAATAGCTTTATAATATTTTTAATAATAATATTATATTTAACATAATTATTTTAAATATATTTAAATTATTTAAAAGTAAATTTTAAAAAATAAAATATTATAAAAAATATTTTTTTTTTTTTTTTAAAAATAATAAAAAATTTTTAAAAATAAGTTTTAAATTATATAATAAATATTTAAAATTTAATAAGCTTATTATTATATATAAATAAAAATTAAAATTTAAAAGTAATTTTAATATTTTTTTTAAAACTAATATTTTTTATTATTTCTTATATAATTTTTTAATAAAATTTTTGAATTAGTTAATAGTAAACTTATTTTAATTAAATTTATTAGTAAAAATAATATTTTTATTTTTATCTTTAATAAAATTAAAAGTAAAAGTACTAGAGTTATTTAAAATTACTTGTAACATTCAGGTCTATACTAGGTCTAATACTAAGGTATAGGGTAAGTAATTTTTAAATAATAAACCTAAGTTAGGTTTATATTAATAAAGAAATAGGTTTAAATTTTAAAAGCAGGTGTAATTATATAATTATAATATTAAATACAAGGTAATTAATTTAATTATTATATTAATATTATAATAATAACTATTTAATGTTTTTATTTAATAAGTATAATAAATAATCTTATATACTAAGTTATTTTTTATAGCTTATAATTTTAATTATAATTCTTATAAAGGGCTTACTTTTTTAATAATAAGCTATCTAAGCTAGCTTATATATAAACTAGTAATTCTTTTTTTATTAGCTAGTTAATTTATAATATATTTGTTAGTATATATTTTATAATAATTAAGTTATAATATAATACCTTTTCTTTATTAGTTTTATTTTTAAAGCTATTTATATAATAACATATATTTTATAAGTATATTATAATTCTTATATATACTATTCTAGTAATTTTTTCTTTTTAATAATATTATTATAATTAATAAAATATTTAAATTAGTTTTTTATAAAACTTACAAGTATAATATTCTTATATTATATATTTTATTTTATAATTTTAATTTAAATATATTATATATTTATTATTTTAAAAAAAAGGTTTCTTATTATATAATTAAAGATTTTTTTTAATATTATAAATGTATTAAATGTAGTTATTCTTATAATAGTATTTTAATATTATTTTCTTATAAGTAAATATTTTTTTATAATAGATTTATATTAACTATCCTTTTAATAATAAAAGTATTAGATTAATATAAAAAATTAAAAGCTAAAAAAAAAGTAATAGATAAAACTCTTAAATCTTTTTTAAATATAACTTATTAAATTACAGTTAAAATTATTTAAAACTATAAATTAATTATTTTAAATTTATTATATTAAAAATTAAATAAGGGAATATAATATTAAGCTAGTTTATTATAAAATATATAAATTAAATATGAAAAATAAAGTAGTAAATAATTTTTAATAATTAGAGGTTTTTAATAATATTAATTAGTTTTTTTTTAATATTAAATTAAAATTTATTTATTTAAGCCTGTTAATTTTATAAAGTAAAGAAATTTTTTAATAAGTTTTTAAAAATTAAAATATTTTTTTAATTTTTATAAGTTTTTTATTTTAAAATATTTTTTTTATTTAATAAAATACTTAATTTTTTATATTTCTAGATTTTAATATATAATAAGTACTTTATTAATTTTATATTTTTTTTTTTTAATTTTTTATAATAATTTAATTTAAAATAAGCTATCTTATATTTTTATTAACTAGTATTTTTTTTAATTATAATATATAAAATATTAAATTATAAATTTTTATTATATTTAATAAGGCTAGTTTATAATTAACTTTTTTAATTTATTTAAGAATTTTATAAGGTTTTATTTTTTTAATATTTAGTTTATTACTTAACTTATTTATTTTAATATTTAAAAGTTTATAATTTTGTAAGTATTATAATAAGTAAATTATATTTTTTTTTTAAAAAATTAATTTTATAATTTTATTTTAATTTATATATTTTTTTATATATTTTTAAATAAATTTAAGCTATATATATATTTTTGTATATAAGTTAATTATTAATTTAGCTTATAATTATATTTTTTTAATATTAAATTTATTTTAAAATAATTTATATATTTCCAGGGTAAATTTATAATTAATATAAAAAAATATAATTTTTATAAATTTTAAAAGTATTTTATTATAGTAAAATTATATTACTAGTAATTTTTTAATTTAATTATTTTATATAAAATTAATATAAATATATAAATAAGCTTTAATAATTTAATTTATATATTTAATTTATTTATTTATTTAAAAGTAATATATAATATTAAATTTATAATTTATTTTTAATTTAATTATAAGTTTTTATTAAAATTT